>NC_079156.1:93623295-93949406 GCF_947563725.1 Argiope bruennichi | reverse complement strand
AAGATTGTTGGTTCAGGGATAATTTCAACTAATTAAAATACGGTTATTAGAAAATAATGCAGAAGGTTGTCACATTTGGCGATTTATCGCCAATTAAAGTTACAACTTGATATCCAAATTATATTTCTGAAATTATATTATGCCATCAAAAACATAACGTGTAAAAAAACCGAGTCTCGCAACTCAGTTCTTCTATCGTAAAAAGTTGTGAGATCCATGAAATACCAAGTCGGTCAATTTATTCAGTCTCTACTTAAGGGTCCTTCTATCTTAAGTTATTACGTAATTAGCTAACCTAACAACATCTTATAGTGACCATATCAATATTAAAAATCTTTTATGGTTTAAATAAATAGATTGACTTGGCCATCGCATGAAAACACAATACATCTTTACATTAAATTAGATAACATTAACATATTATATAAAATTAGATTGTTTAGTGCGATTGCCAAGTCAATCTATTTATTTAAACCATAAAAGATTTTTAATATTGATATGGTCACTATAAGATGTTGTTAGGTTAGCTAATGACGTAATAACTTAAGATAAAAGGACCCTTACTTAGAGACTGAATAAATTGACCGACTTGGTATTACATGGATCTCACAACTTTTTACGATAGAAGAACTGAGTTGCGAGACTTGGTTTTTTTACACGTTATGTTTTTGATGGCATCTCATTTCTTTTTGTAGATAGTTCTTTTCTTATTTTTGTATGTAGTCTTCCACTTTTTCTTTTCCGGTACTACTTCTTGAGCTTCAGCTACAGTTTTTCTCATAGCCCACTCCCTGTCTCTATGGGTTTTTCTCGTAAGCTTTGATGTTACAATTTTTGACAAGTCTGAACGGTAAATACTTCTTAGTCTGTTGTATTCACAAATTGAGAATTCCTGCGCTTTAATACTTCCAAAGTCGACATTTATTAGATGTAAGCCGTCCAGACTTATAACTCTCGAAATTGCCATGTAAGTTTGACCGGATGTGAATACTGCAAAACCGATATTCATCAGTGCATTATTTAGATTTAGGCTCAGACTTTTGGGTATAATTATAGCATAGGCTATACATATGGGAAACTGTTCGCTATGAACATAAGCTCCATTAATAATTTCAAATTTAATTTTTACCGGACTAAGCTCGTAAACATGTCCTTTATTAAATGTAATGTATATTTTCTTAATTATTTTTGTATTTTCCGTATCAACCTTTACTCTTTGCACTATACCGATAGAATCCTGAAATCAACCAAGACTCACGCCAATATTTCGCCTTAACACGACTTTTGCTCCTATTTTTATAATTATGTTCTCTTCCAGGCCTGCAATCGTAGAAGCATCGTCTTCATATTTTTTATGCATTCACGAGCTCTTTTTGTGAGGTATCTGGGGCAATCTATGCTATCTACAGCTGTAAGTTTTACATCGGGATGTGGAAGAGATTTAAGCATTGCAGTATTTAATTGTTGACACATGTTTTTTTGTAGGTAATAAGCAAACGGTATCATTAAGAAGTTTCGAGAGGTGTTCAATTATTTCAATTAACCTGTTTTCATTTGAATTGTATTTTAGAGTTATTAATCTAGTCGAGAGTAAGTCGCGGTCCTTTTGTGTAGTCACATCTAATCTTATTCTATTTAGCATTTCAACAAAGTCAGAATCATTGAGCTGTCGCATGTTAATTGTAAGTTCATCGTATATGAGCAGTTCAATCCACAGATTTGGTATCCTGAGGGAACCTAACAACTTATTAGTTTCAGCAGTTGGTAGTTTTTCAATAGGTGACTTTTCTCTTACCGGCGGAAGCTGTAAGAGATCTCCGAAAACTACAAGATGTTTTTTTCCAAACCACCCATTCTGATCATCGCTTGTGACGAATATTTCAGGTAAGCGTAAATGAATATATGTTAAAGTAACATTGGATATTATCGACACTTTGTCTACTACTTCTACTTCTTTCTTAAACAACACTACTTCTTTCAAATCTGATCTCAGAACTTGGAGCACTTCATCAGAAAGTGGCTTGTACTTCGGTGTTTGCTTGTGTTCTACAGGCAGCTGCAATAGTTTTAGTCAACCCATTCACATTGAATGCAGCTATTCCTGTTGGAGCAATTAACTGCCACTTTTTTTGTTTAAATACATCTTAACCCAAACTTTCAGAGTTTTTATTAAAAAGCTCTTTCCAGTACCACCAGTTCCACTCACAAAACAGTGTAAAACGGCAGCGTTATTATCAGTTGTGTCCATTTTATTTGTGATCATATCGAAGACTCTTTTTTGATCGGCATTAAGTTTTACGATCATACTTTGAAGATCAGTTTGCTCTTCTTCTACCAGATTGATTCTCTGAAAGTCACCCATTGCGTTTGCAGCTTCCACAGCTTTAAATTGAATTATTTCAAATTAGATATTGTTACAAACCTGTCATTTTGCTTCCCAGAGCAAATAGTATCATCATAAGAAAGATCGTTTTACAGTAATCTGTATTGGATGCTGTCGGATGCCGAACCTGTCATCCCAGAGCTTGGTGACAAACTTGGCGACCATTTGGCGACTTGGCGACGAATTTGCCAACAAAATGGATAATGCTCGAAACTTCGAAAAATGTATAGATCCCTCCATTATTACACGGATATTTTAGTTTTTCCTTGATTTATACACTAAACACTAATTGTATTCTAAATTTGAAGCTTCTATGTCTGCTAGAAGTGCCTTAGAGTTTTGATGATCGGTCAGTCAGTCAGTGACAAAATTCACAAACTTTGACTAGTTATAATTCTTAAACTACTGGTTCAAATTTAATGAAATTTGAAATATTCCGTATTTGTATAATGCCTGCTTGGTTACTGAAAATTCAGGCTTCTAGTTTTATCCGTAACAAAGTTATAGGGGGTCAAAAATGGCCTGAACTGCTTCGAGAAAAGGATGGTACGGACGTGCCGCTTGTTTTTGCTCGACTTGGCGACTTTGCTCGACTTGGCGGGGGCACTGCCGTGCCCCCAGATATTATTATATTTCTAAAATTATACCAAATTATGTATCTGAAATTATATTATATTACATTATTATATTTCTGAAGTTATATTACATTATTATATTTCCAAATTTACTCTCTGAATTCTTACAAATTGTCTTAATTAATTTAAGTCATTAACCAGTTTAAATCGGTTTGAAGCAATCACGAGACTATCAGATTACGCATGCGTCGATATTTAGAAAAACGATGGGTTTTTTTCATATCAAAACCGCTCGAGCTCCAAACCTTTGTTTGTCAGCTAGAAAAATTGAAAAAGAAAGTTTTAAAAAAATTATCATTATATAGATATACTAGCCGCCTTTGGCGACCAGCCGGTTCGCCAATCTTAATGTTCGTTTAAATTTTAATAATTAAATATTTTATGCAATTCCTACTTTAATAGCTTCTTCATCAAAGTATTTTAAAACTTCAAATTTTGATATATAATTCACTCATAATATTATAAACGCCTTCAGTCATAACGTAATATGTATCTCTCTAATTTTCTGTTAGTTCCCGTAGAATTTATACTTCAAATTAAAGTGGAAAGGATTAATCTGCAATTAATATAATAATATTTTTTACTGAAACAAAGTATTTTTTTGGAATATGATTACTGAAAACAGTCACTGAGCGTTTAAACTTTATGGGAACTAAAGAATATCTTTCCTAATTTATGTAATATTTCAAGAATTTGTCAACAAAATATTCTCAGATTCATCATGACCAGAACGATTAATTAACAATGTTTAATTTTAAATGCATCAAACACTAAGGAAATAAAACGAATCGTTTAAAATAATCGGTTGAAAACAGGTTAAAAAAACTACTTAAAAAACGATGTACTTAAAACTATAAGCGTATACAAAAAATATATAACTAACATAAATACAATTTAATTACAAAAACATGCAACTAACCTAAAAATAATTTAAATCGTCCGTTGATAATGGTTGTCATGTCAACAATCAGAACACATTGCGCATGCGTAAATTTTCAACGCCAGTTACGAACGCAAATGCGTGAGTTTTTCTACGCCAGTTGAGGTAACGCTATGCAGATTAGACATTTTTAATTTCCTTTATTCTGTTTTATTTTAATTCAAAAGTACTTAAGAATGAATCCGAAAGATCGATTAATTAACAATGTTTAATTTTAAATGCATCAAACATTAAGAAAATAAATAGAATCGTTTCAAATAATCAGCCGAAAAATCTTAAGCCTAGCCTCATGACTGTTGGGAAAAAAAACTGGGAAAAAACCGCCAAATGAGTTAGTTGGAAACTAACTCATTTGGCGGTGGGGAAAATGAAAAGATCTTTTTGGCAGGAAAGTTAGTTTTTAATTAATAATTAAAATTCTAATTAAAAATTCAAAAAAAGGACTATCCTATCTTTTAAGTTAGATCAAACTGCGCACGGTGTGCAAATTTGATTAAAATCGGTTAAGTAGTTTAGGAGTCCATCGCGGACAAACAACGTGACACGTAATTTATATATATTAAGATAGAGAGAAAGAGAGAGATCGATAGACAAGTCTTGTGATCGTTTCCAACCGGTTTAAACTGGTTAATGACTTAAGTTAATTAAGGCAAATAATGACTTAAAAAATAATAATGTTCTCACATAATAACTTGAAATTTGCTATCGTAGATTTCATTTTTTGTATCCGACAGAATTAAGCAACTACGAATCTGAGACGAAATAGACGGAGTTCGAGAACTAGAAACAAAGGCCAATCCTTTTCGTATTTAATGAAAAATAATAAATAATTATTTCAAGCAGGAAACGAATGATTATGAGATGATTCAAGATCCGGGATGCATGATGCGAACAAGGAGTGTTTACTGGTCTTAAATACTTCTTCCATTCACTTGCATTTAAACACTTAATAATCCTTCTTCTTCTTGTACAATTGTATTAATATATTTAAAGTATCTCATTAGAAGAAATGTATCTCTCATTCTTCATTAGAAGAAGATGAATGACCAATTTATTTTCCATTACAGGAAGAAACAGTATTGCTAATTAAGAGAAAAAGCAAAACTTCAAGTGCTTGAAGAGAACGACCATCAACCTCTACATCAAAAGGTATTTTCATGCAAACTATTTTGCAAAAAAGAATTCTATTGTTAAAAGTATTTTATCAAATTTACCAGAAAAAGATAAAAAATAAAAAGCATCAAATATATAAATATACTCTCTTATCCACAACTATTCTTTTGCAGGCTTGTTACTAGTTCTGATATCTCCACTAAAGCGTCCTTGCTTTTGCCATAGAGTATAATGGAGACAGAGTTGAATTACGGATTGATGTTGTCACTCAAGGAGATTACCCTCAGAAGAGTTGTCATCATTTTATGGAGTCAAACTGATATTTTATCTTCACAGGACTCTTCTAATATTAACTATCAGGTCGAGAATAACATCAGGAAACTTGAGTTAATTCCAGTGCTAACGGAGCAGATGATATACTTAATGCAGCATATTGAATCAGAAATATTGAATTGGCGCATTTTTCATGAACATTACTTAGAGATGCCCGAGGGTTTCGACGCACGTATTTTACAATTACTCAGTTGGACAGTTTCGGGAGCTGTCGAATATCAAAAATCAGCAGAAGACATTATAGATCATGAAATATTTGACACTACTAAAAATTACAAATTAGCTTGCTTATATTGCCTGGATAATCGCATTCCGATTCTTTGGGAACAGTTACCTGAGAAGAGTAAAAGATATTTTTATGAAAAAGATATTTTGCAAATTCAAGATGGAACAGTACTTCATCTTGAGTTCTACTGGCCTTATATTCTGGAAGAAGAAGAAGATAACCTGTCCTTTATATTTGAAATATCCATAGGAAATACGATTAGCTATAAACAGTATGCATTTGAATATTCAGCATCTCAAGGTAATAAAGCAGCAGCTGAATACTTTTTTAGAAAATTAACAGAGGATGAAATAGAAGCTTCATTATTCAGAGTTTGCCAGTTTGTCGTAATGAAGAGAACACGATATGGTCTTAAGAAAACAGATTTCCCACGTGTGAAAATTTCTGATACTTTCTGTTATTTTTTATCCTTATTGAGTGTAGACAGACAGATGACAATTTTTAAGACTTTCCCTCGTGACGTTTTGATATGTTTTCTTGATTGGCCGCGGCAAAATCTTTTTTTAGACATCGCAAAACTTATCTGGGATTATCTTACTACAATTGATTACGTCTTTCTACTAGAGGATATTTCTATGAGAATTAAATCAGATTACACACTTGCAAAATTATTTCAAGAATTCTTTCTACTGGGCTCTAACGATTTTAGGAAATATTTTGTAAATCAAGAAAGTGAGTTTGCCTCTTGTTTCCAAGCACTTTTTAAAATTCGTGATTCAGAAACTATCAAACTAATTTTTATGAATATTGATTCTGAAGCGAAAAAGAAACTTGCCTGTTCTGAGCGTGTTTTCAAACTTTATGAAAGGGAGGTAAAGAAAGGTGATTGGTACTTAGTTGGATTGTGCCTTGAAGAGTCCAGGCTCTCTAAAGAAGACAAGGAAGGAATAATGGACACTCTTTCAAAATTTGCTGAGTGCCTCCAGAAAGAGGAAAAGATCCTTGAGAGAAATCTTAATACAGATTAAATGAAAGTAAATAAAAGACTCCTGGAAGGCGAGGAAAATATGTCTAAAACACATAAAAAGATAGTTTTATGTAATACAGAAGTATATGGCAATCTTTTGAAGAGATCTTGGCAACTTAAAACAATTTGGCGAGCAAATAATTGACACTAAAAATGAAAAATTCCGTATTTTGTATTTTTCTAATGAGTTATATTTCAATAGTAAAAAAAATAATAATAATTAATTATAAATTATTTACTTTTTTCCCCTGAGAGGAGGTACGTGGGAGTTATTGCATTTTTTGTATTTAATTCAAAAATCCACAAAAACCTAAGAACGTCATGTCAGTTCACATACTGAAAAGTTATGCAATTTAAATTGCAGCAAGATAAGAAATAGTTTCCACCTCCTATGATATCTCAACCCTTAGGAGAAACTAACAGACTAATAAGAAACTAACTCTCTTCAAAGAAATTCGTGGTTGATAATATTTACTCCTTTATTGCTATGCCATACTCGTTTTAGAAACTGTATAATTTTTCATATGCACTTTTACACAAAAAGTATAAATTGTAGCAGTAAATTAGAGTCAGTGGTCTCCAAAAAATTTCCCACGTACTTTTTAATTAAGGTCTTACGCTCTTCTCCCCACATCAGGTATTAACTTAATAACCTTACATGGCGTTAGCAAACAATAGTTACGAAATATAGATCTGTGGCGTTAACCTAACATTTTTACTGAATGTTTTGTGTAAATATATATTTTGAACACTTTTTTTTAAGCCGAATGAAATCAAAATTTGACACGGAGTTACAGTTGCACTCCAAAAACAATATCTTTGTCCATTAACTTATGTCATTCCGCTTATGAATTATTGCGTTTATTTCCATGCGAAAGCACAGACAGATAAATAGTCAAACCTAATAGTATTAGTTCCATATTTGATAAGAATCTATATTTCAAGCTCTAAACTGTGTGCCAAATTTAATCAGCTTATTTCTTTGCGTATTGTAGTTATCGAGTTTTTAATCGAACAACCAGAATTCCTGTGTATGGATTTCGTTCAAAATTTGACAGAAATTTACAAATATCATTTATTTTGTTTTACATCACTTGTGAATGTAGGGATTTTAAATTGGTAAAGGAATTATGTTTTTACTAATAATAATCTAGGTTTATAAAGAAAAGTAAAAACAAATACAAGATTGACAAAATTGTATTTCTATTATGAAAAACCATTATCATATTATTATGCTATTTATTGCCTTATTTTACTTCAAATAATTTTATCTCTATTATGACAAAATCTTAAAAAGATTGTCAGGAATTTAAACCGTCAAAAACAAAAAAAAATATGTATCCAAGAGAACGGAAAAACCTATCGTACAAGGCACATTCGAATCTACATCCATTTAACTGGTGCACCGTTGATATTCCAACTTGTCTTTTGTATTTATAGTCTAGGCATATTGAGATAATCTTTTATTTTGCTTAAATTTTAATTGCAATTAAGTAAAGCAATGAAAATTTGCATTTTATCAATGAAATTATTAACATTAACATTTTTGAATACTAACATTTGATTTTTAATAATTCCAAAAATTTGATTAAAAGCTTTTCCAGGATTTTTTTCTACTCGGTCCTAATGATTTCAAAAAATATTTTGTGTCTCAATAATGCCACTCTGCGATATTGTCTTCTTCGACTTTTCAATTCAAATCTCTGAAATTGAAGCTGCAGAATCGATGAAAGTAATTTTCAGAAATATAGATTCTGCGGATAGAAAGAGATTAGTCACTTCTAAATTTTTTTTTCAGTTATTTTTATACTATGCTTTTGAGTGACGAATGGCACTTAGTTGAGCCGTACTTTCAAGAGTCTACACTCTCTAAAAAAGACAAGAAAAATGTCATGGAAGCATTTTTATTATTCTTGAAAACGAATAAAGAAAAAAAAGACCAACTTAACAGGAAGTAGCTGGGAACGATTTTTTCAATTTTTTTTGTGAAAGAGAAGAGAAAGTTCCTAGTACGAAAGTGGATTTTTAAAAAATCTGTGAAAACACCTAAAATGCAATGAAGAGAAGGCTAGTCAATAATGAGACAAACATTCAGGGGGGGGGGGACGTGGAGTTCTAAAACAGCATCGATATAAAACTAAAAATATACATTAATAAATGCGCACAGAATTCACGCCTTAGACTTTTAAAGCCTTGAAAAAATAAAAGAGTGCTTTAAAATGGCTTAAAACAAAATTAATGGCAAAACAAAAGTTGAATAAAGATGAAGGATTTTCAGTGTGGTATGCTATAATTTTCAATAGAGATTGTGAACGAATTTTATGAATTCCTTAAATCTTCAAGATGCCAATCTTCATGTGCCATCTGCAAGTCTTGAAAAGTTGGACTAAGCCGATACTGCAATGTACTGCCATTGTGTGAATTCTAAATACACACCTAGACTTAGAAGAGAATATTTGTCCTGCCGTACGCTATCATTTTTCTGTTTTAAAGAGTGTGTTCCACTGATATAAGGGTGCATGAAATCCGATCAGTAATCATAATTTTTACGTGAACAGGACTAATATAAATCATTATGAACAAGACGCAACATATTTCAATATCTAAATAAATTATTCACTTACAGAAAAATAGAACTGTCAGTGACTCAATCACATGGTCTGGCATTAATTGTGTTGTAAATAAACTGTGCTGAATGCTTAAATGATAAGCAATGTGAGCACCCAATCTCTTCACAGTGTATATATATTTACATTTAATGTGTAAGCTCATTTTATTATAAGTTTTGCCATTGTGAGAAAATAAAATATCTATTGTAAAGCAATGAATATCTTGCAGTTATTACTGGAGAGGTTCGATAATAATGACGGACCTTTTTTGTATTTTAAAGATTTTATTGTTTCTCCGCTTTCAGAAGTTTGTTTGAGCTTTGCCTTTCGGCGTGCTGCTACGTCGATGATGTTGCAAAGACTGATAGTTTTTTACATATACCGCTAGAGGGAGTTACAAGTGAGAGGCGGGGCAACATGCTTACGTAACAATTACTTTATATTTTATAATTAGGTTTTCCTTTAGTATATGGCTTATTACAGTGTAAAGCGTAAATATAAGGAAATTGTTAAAGAATTTTTTTTTTAATTTTTGTTGATTTTAAATTACGTTAAAGTTTAGTAATACCAACTCAATATTAAATCATGGATAAATTGTGTATGGTTCTGATGATTTGACAACTGACCTTCTACCTCGGACAGATGAGTTCATTTTAAAGAGGGGTTAAAATATGATAAGAAGAACAATTCGGAGAGAGGTAATAAATGCGAATCTATTATATTGGACTGTATGGATTTTTATCTTACTTTTCTCCAGAACATTGTTGACAAATTTGGTATTATGAAGAATTGAAACTTTGCCAGTTCTGGCAGACAAAGATTGGATGTCGAAATCCGTATCAAGATACATAAACGTAACTGTTAAAAATTTAATCAACTTCAATCTAGAGCACAACACTTTGGTGAAAATGCAATAATTATTTGCGAGAGAATCCAGCATTAAAATATTTTCAGAGCATTAAAAATACATATATATATGTAATGATATTTTAAACTCTTAATTTAATCTAAATTAATTTCCAAGATTTTATCTTAATTTAGCCCATCGTAACTTCATTCTAAAATATACTCTTATTTCGTGATCCAATTCCACTTTCGGTTTAATTAATTCCTCTGTAAAAATAATGCGCCATCAGTATCATCATGCGCTACGTATCAAGAGAAAGTGATATCTTCGGTTGCCCTTGAAACGGTGTCTAAGGTCACCACGTGTATTGAATTGGCGCCTGGCCAGAAATCCTATGTTATATAAGACTAGTGATCTTTTGTTCGTCCCTTTTTGCCTTCTGCTTTTGTGACGCGCTGCGCCTTCTTGTAAATAATCACGTTTGCCTCCCGAGAGAGAATAAAACGGAATTAAAAATACCAAGTCTCTTCACTGCTTCGAACCTGCCAACCACCAATATGTTATATATATATATATATATATATATATATATATATATATATATATATTGTTACGAAATTTCCCGGGGTTCGTTTGGATAGTGGGGGTTATATGGGGTGTGAAGAACTCTCAATCACCACGCGGCAGTAGAAAATAAAACAACGGCGTTTATTTACACGAAGACACACAGGACAGCACAAAGACGACAATTATATACAGAACAGAAGAGCCGAGACGTGCAGCATACAACAGCAGCATACAAAACTCTACTACAGACAGTAGCACACAGCTTAGTTCAGCACTAGCTTCACTCCGTCGCTGCTCCGCTTATCTCTGGAAGGCGAGTTCTTTTTCGTCGGTTCCGACTACTCTCCGATCTGGTTCACCTCGACGACTACTCTTTCGCTTCCGACTATTCTCGCACTCCACTAGCTCGCGACTCAATTTACCACTGCCCGGCAGCTGCGGGTGCTTCCTTTTATAGGTCTCAGGAGGCGAGGCTAGAAGCCTCTCAACCAATCAGGAACGTTCGAGATGTATCTCCGTTCCTACTGGACGGTCGGGAAAATTCTCGGTGTTTCGGGTATAATCTATTTTGGCGTCTAAGTCGCCAAATGGTCGCCAAGCTCCGGGACCTCCTATGGAATCAACTATGCTGGGAAGCAGCATCGCAGGTTCGTAACAATATATATATATATATATATATATATATATATATATATATATATAAGCATTATTTTATGTGAAGCAGGATGCAGTTTTGAAGACAGTGAAAAGACTTTTTAAATTTTTTTAATCCATCGGAAAAGCATAATTATAAGCAGAGACGCGGGACGAAAGCAGAAATGGGGAAGAAGGGCGAAATAAATTATCCCTCGTCTTATATAACCTGAGATTTTGATAGGGAAAATATTTTTTTACAGTGCTGATATATTATTAAGATTCTCATAAGGATTTCTGACGCATGTCAATCACAAGTAAGGGAAATACAGGGATCTTTTAAAAAGAATGTACTTACTGAACAGTTTTCTATCCCTTCCCGCTGAGCGTGTGAAAGTGTTGGCGTTTAGACGATTCAGCAATTTTACATAGCTTCTCTTGAATTAATTAAGCACAGAAAGAAATTAATTAAATTGAAATTAAAGTGAATATATATATATATTGTTTTAAAAGTTGTTTCCTTTTTGCATTATTACTTTTAAATGCAAGCGATATTTATTTAAATACGACATAATGTAAAGATAAATCACGATCTGTATATATAATACGCTAATGTACATGGAACAGAAATCCTTTTTATTGCCGAATGGCAGCATTTAAGCGCAAACAAACCATCGTACTAACATTTCATAACTTTTTTACAGATGCACTTAGTTTACCACTTCTTGTAGATAATTAATGGAGCTGCAGGATATTGTTAGAAATCAAGGAAAAGGGCTCCCCGTTTCATTGAAACCTCCATTTAGTTAGAGGAAAGAAATGTCAACAAAATTAAGATTCAGCCGTCAAACAGAAAATTTAATCTAATGCAAAATTAGCCTCGATTGTCACCAGATAAGTAATTGCTATTACTTGCATCATTAAAGCATAAAATCCCTTCCTTAATATAAATTATTTCATAAAATAATTAGAAATTCAATGAAATAATTGAATTATATACTTTAAGAGTAACATATACACATCTTAATTTTTTTGTAGTTTGATTCTATTTCATTAATAAGCTTCAGTTTTATTTAATAACAAGTTAAATTTTGATAAATGAACTCCGCATTAATTGTTTTGGCCGTTAGAAAAATCAGTATTATTCAAGAAACAGGATGGTCACCAAAGGTGGCTATTTTTCGGAATTTTCTTTGTGAACTGAAGCATTCGAAATGTAATTCAAAGAAAGAAAACTGTTTTCAAACTGATTCTGCAACATTGTACAAAAATATATGTGCCTTTTCTCTACAAGCTTAAACAGGAATAAGTACTTTGCGATATATATTCACTTTCTCTTGTTTGATGAGAAATGAATATTTTAAATGCTTCAATTCGTTTTAAATTTTGTAAATGAAAACATTCACGGAAATTCCACCTGCTTAACACCAATACTTTTGATTCACTAATGTTATTATCATTATTATTATAAACTCGTTTTTATTAATGCCGGGTTTACACTCGGCCAGTTATAAAACGGTCAGTAGGCAGCCCATGGGTAGGAAGAGACTGTTTTATGTTTACAACAATTTCTTAAGATAGATTCAATCATTCCATGATTGGCTATAAATTGGCGTATCATATTAAAATGATAGATATTTACTCAAAGAAACATGGTGAAATAAAAATAAAGGTCATTATGTCTCAATTTGGAAAACCGTAGAAAAGAAAGGTTGAATAAAATGAAAAGAAAAGAAATAAAAACATCACCTGCCGTCAGAAAGAACAAAGAAAATAAATGTCGGAATTAATCTATGATAAGTTATCAATTTTTTCACGCCAAAAAAATCGCCAAATTCTACAAACGCATGCGCAGTAAGAAAAAAATGTTGCTGTTCCGGCATGCTGTTGTCCCGTCTGGAAAATTACTTGACATCGACTGAACAGCATTTCTCGGCCTTTCTACGCATGCGCTGTCTACTGGCAGTCTTATAACTGGTCGCGTGTAAACCCGGCTTTATTTACTGCCAGTCTGTTGGTGCAAATTTTGCAATCGAGTTTCATCGTCCTGGCGGGCTTAGGATTTCAAACTTTAAACATAGCTCAGTACTAGATGAAATTGCAATATTAACTTATTCATTCTTGTCTGTCTGTCTGTCTGCTACAAATTTTGAAATTCATTAAAAACTTCCTTTGCCGATAGACGCCATACCTTCAATTTTCGGGAAGTTAATTTAAAATCGATCGCAAAATTTCACACACACACATGACTAATAAGCAGGAAATAATTGCTTGTTTATTTTATTTATTTATTTAATATACCAGGTTTTTAAAGAGTATTAATAACTATAGAATAATTTCTCCTAGTCGTATAAAGATTTTGTTGGGATAAAGCGAGCGTACTATTTTTCTAGCGTAGGAATATGTGTGTGATTACGTTTCTGGCGCTTCGTTCTGATGCATTCCTCTCGCGAACTGCTTAATATGATGCTGTGTGCCTAGTTGTTAATACCTGTATTCTTTTCTTTCCGTTTTCTATGTCTAATAAATGTGCTGTTTTCAAGAACCATGCTGAGATTTATTGAAAAGTAACAACAAATTGGTAGCAGAGCGTGGTTCTGGCTCGTGGTAAATGTTTCGTTAAAATTTCCAAGTGAACTTTGTGACTGAAACGAAACTGTCAAAAACGAAATTGCCAGTATGGATAAATTAAATGTCCCTGAGCTGAATGGAACTAATTATTTTATTTGGTCATTGAAAATACAGGCAGCACTGAGTTTGAGAAGATTGGACTCTGATATTCGCGGTGAAACCAGATAATCTTAGTAAACAGATGCAGCAGAATGGAACCAGAAAAATTCTGACGTCGTTGCTTATATTAAGTTATCATTGTCAGACGAATAGGTCCTACAGTTCACAGCAGAGGAAAATGCAAAAATTCTTTCGGATAAAATAAAGTCAATATTCACGGGTCAAGCAGAAGACCGCAAAATAGATGCCGGCAATGAATTGAAAAATCTTCAAATGAAAAATAATGAATCGGCAAACGATTTTGTTGCGAGAGCACAAGAGGAATTGCTACAAAGTGTAATTCTTTAGGACTGGATGTCACACCTAGGGAGCTCGTTTACTTTACAGTGCGCGGACTGAAAGGAAAATTCTCTAAAGAACGAGAAATTCTTAAAACCCAACGTGACAAGTCAATGGACGAAATACTAGAAAATTTACGTGAAGAAGAAAATACCTGTTATTCGCCGACGAGTACTCACGCTGAAGGAATCAATGCGGAAGTGTTTTATTCCAGAAAAAACAAAATTTGTGGTGTAAGGCTCTGTTATATCTGCAGACCTCCAAATCATATCGCCAAGGACTGTTTTTACAGGAACAAAAATGCTAGTCGAAGTGCTCCATGTAATGAAAGTAATCAAAGGCGAAATACACAACACCATGCCAACCAATCAATAAAACAACGAAGTGTTAGTGATAATGTGTTTACTACTTCTCATCAAGAAGAAAGCCTAAGTGATAAAATATGGCTGCTGGACAGTGGAGCTTCTTGTCATATGGCCAAAGACAATATGTGGTTTGAAGAAATAATCCCTAAAACAAGGAATATTTATTTAGCAGGTAAAAGCTCTAACATTTTGTGTGAGAGAGTCGGAACAGTTAAAACAAAAACTGTAAGTAATAATCCTAGAAATTTAACAATTACTATTGTTAGCTATTTTCCTGAACTAAGATATATTGTCAGTAACTTGTTTAATGGATAAGGGTTGCAAAATTAAATCGAATAATAATTGTATGTTGATTTTTGATAAAGATAATAATTTAGTTACTAAAGCATTTAAAAATAACAATAGATTAGAATTATATTTGGAACTATTCAGAGTGTTATTTTCTAAGCAATCCACTAGTAATTATGAGATTTGGGATTACAAATTACGCCATTTAAATCCTAAGTATATGCTTAAAATGAAAGATATTGATATTAATGATATTAGATGATTTAGATGTGAAACTTGTGATATAAATAAGATAACCAGAAAAACTCATCCTAATATTGACGTAAATCAAAGTTTTGAAATTCTTAAGTTTATTCATGCTTATCTGTGTGGTCCTATTAAACCTGAATCATTAGGTGGCGCAAAATATTTCATGATATTGTTGGATGATTTTTCTGGCATGTATTTGACTTATTTCTTAAAAAATAAAAATGAAGTGTTTAATATATTTTCGCAATTTAAAGCCAAATATGAAAATTTAACGGGGGAAAATTAAAAAATTAAGAACTGACAATGGCTTAGAATTTGTAAATGAACAACTTGATACTTATCTTGCTAATTCAGGAATATTTCATGAAAAAAACTATTCCATACAATAGTGAAAGTAACGGTAAAGCTGAAAGAGCGAACCGCATTCTTTTAGAAAGGGCTAGATCTTTATTATATGAAAGTGAACTTCCATTAAGTGAACTTCCATTTTGAGCCGAAGCCATTAATTGTAGCACCCAAGTGTCTAATGTAACCCCACGTAAAGGAAAAGAAAAAATACCCCTTGAAATTTGGACAGGTAAAAAACGGAAATTAAATTATCTTAAAAAATTCGGCTGTGTGGCTTATTTTTACGTTCCGAAAGTAATGAGAAATAAATTTGAAGTTCCAGGAAAACGTGGTATAATGCTAGGATACGCTACAGAAAGAAAGGTTTATCGAATTTACGACATTAAAAGCTGAAAAATAATAGAAGAAAGATCAGTTAAATTCAATGAAAAATTAAAAGGTAGTACTTATTTGGGGAAAACGAAAGCAGAAAGTTGGGATCCCACTGTTGGGATTAATCCACTGCTTGAAACTTCTCCAACGGCATGCAAAGTAAATCAAAAAGCAAAAAGTGAAATATCTATTTTAGAAATTCCTGAAGAATCGGCAGAGGATTTCTCATCCTAGTGATTCATCTATTCTATACCATAGTAGAACTTCGCGTCAGACAGACGCCGCTATGGGGGATGAAAACGAAACACCTGATGTTGAATCAAATATTAATAATATCGTAAATCAGATTCCAGTGAGACGTTCGGAAAGGCTCAATTCTAAAGAAATGTCAGCTAATGTAGTTAATAACATTCCGAAGGCATACTTAGAAGCAAAAAATATTGCTGATTGGAAGAACTGGGAAAGAGCAATGGAAAATGAATTGGATTCGTTAAATAAACTCGAAGTTTGGGAAATAGTAAATAAACCCGCAAAAACAAAATTAATAAAAAGCAAATGGGTATATTCTTTAAAACAAGATAACTCTGGTGAAACAAAATATGAAGCGGGACTTGTAGCAGTAGGTTTTAATCAAATAAAAAATAAAGATTATTCCCAGTCTTATTCACCCGTTGTGAACATCGAATATTTCAGAATGTTAATGGCACTTGCATGTAAATTAAATTTATTTTTTTAAGTTCTTTGATGTTAAAATTACATATTTATATAAGGATATTAAAGAAACTGTTGATATGTTACCTCCACCTGGTTATGAAAAATTAATTGGAGATGAAAAAGTTTGTAAGTTGCAAAAGAGTATCTATGGCTTACCAGAAACTGGTATATGACTATAAAAGGTGAATTAGAAAAATTAGGATTGATGCAACTGGCCTCTGACAATTGTGTGTTTATTAAAACTGTTGGTAAAAATATTTTTTATATTATGTATGTATGTATGTAGATAACTTAGCAATTTTTTCTAATAATGATGAAATGTATCAAGAGATTGTAAATAGATCAAAAGCATTATTACAAGAGAACAGAATTACAAGAGAACAAAATTGGTAAGTTTTTAGGTATAGAAATTGTTAAACATGAAAATGGTATTAGTCTATGTCAATCTGAATATATTGAATCATTATTGGTTAAACATAATCTAGACAAATATAAAAGTGTTAAAACTCCAATTGTAAAAGGAGAAGATAAGAATTTTCCTTCCACAAATGAACTGGTTGACATTACGACGTATCAAGAATGAATTGGTGAACTTTTATATTTAGCTAATAGAACGCGGCCTGATTTATCATTTGTAACAACATATTTGTCACAATTTAATCATAAACCAGAAAAAAGGCACTATAATGTGGCTAAAAGAGTACTAAGATATTTAATGGGTTCAAAAGATAAAAAATTGTTTTATGACAGTATGTTTGGTTTTCTTAATGCAAATTCTGATGTTAGTTGGGGGAATGCAGAAAATGGCAAATCATTTTCTGGTGTTTTAATTAAATTAGGTAATTCATTAATTTCATGGAAATGTCATAAATAAAAAAGTGTCAGTCTGTCAACATGTGAAGCTGAGTTAACTATTTCTGAAATATGTAAAGACATTATTTGGACTGTAAACTTATTAACTGAGTTAAACTGTAAACAATTTATAAATAAAGCTGTAACCTTAAACTCAGATAGTCAAGCAGCAATTCAATGGATTAAGTGCACCAGGTCTTCAAATAAATCAAGACATATGAATTTACATTTTCATTTTGTGAAAGATTTGTTGGAAGAGAATGTAATTAAATTAGAATATGTTCAAACAGAATGTTTAATTGCCGATTTTCTTACAAAACTGTAAGTGAAGAAAGGCTAAAATATTCTGTGAAAAATATTTCGTTAATTTCTTAAATTTTGTATGTACATATAATTTTTGTATTGTTGTGTGCATTTAATTTTTATGTGTATTATAAATGTTCGAAAAATGTCACTCGCAGGAGGGGTGTGTTGGGATAAAGCGAGCGTACTATTTTTCTCGCGTAGGAATATCTGTGTGATGACGCTTCTGCTTGACGCTCCGGCGCCATTCTTCCATCGAACTGTTTAACATGATGCTGTGTGCGTAATTCTTAGTACCTGTGTTCTTTTCTTTCCGTTTTCTATGTCTAATAAATGTGTTGTTTTCAAGAACCATGCTGAGATTTATTGAAAAGTAACAACAGATTTATAACCCCGTATAAATTCCATGCATATTTAAAGGATTTTTTTAAAATTTAAATAATTATTTTCCTATTTGTATGTGAATTCGGAAGTGAAAAGATTTATGCACGTAATTGTGATTACTATGTATTTCTGAAGCCAAAATTCGACAGCAAGAAGAAAACGTTTAAAACGACGCTGCGTATTAAAAGTGTGTGCATTTTGGATACATTTTTTGCCATTGAATTTTCTTTTTCTTTCGAGGAATCTAATTATATATTTCCTAACATTTATATGTAATTAATTAATATTGTTCCTGGTAGTTTATCATGATTTTTCATAAGATAATAAATGACTTTTAAATCATATATACACATTAAAATTTATGAAAATTCTGAGCATATCAGACAGAAAGTGCAAGATCCATATATCATTAAAAAATGTACAATCGAGTGTATTATCTCTACTAGTAATGAAAGCGGATGAGAATTTTGATCCTTCAAAGAACAAGCAGTTGTACCCTTATTGGCGCAAACATAATTTTGGAAATGCGGATTCATACCATGGAATATTTTTGGAATTTGAATTCGATATGTAAATACATTAAAAACTTAAAATGTTGGACCTATTCTGTGAAATATCTATTTATAATATCAAATAAAAATTGTTTTCCTCCAATTCAAAACTTAAAAAAAATACCTTTTACATGACACCAATTGAATTGTCTAGCAATTTTATTTTTCCTATTGTCTTTATGCTTTCAACTATTTTTATGTTGCATTTGCAATAATACTTTTCATTGTTGTATCTAAAACCATCTAACTGCTTTTTCCATTTCCATGCGTTTTAATGTATATGAAACTGCCACAAAAATTTGCATCATCCATACTATCCATTTTGAAATTTATACCACTAAAGCCTTTTTTTCAATGAAATATAGAAAGAAAATGTTAAGAAACAATTTTCCACTTTATTTATGAGCTAAACATCCAGCCAGAATTCAAGCGATATTTTATTATAATTGGTGGGTTAAAAGTCAATGCAATTGTGATATCAGTTAGGACTTTTTCTTATTTTGATGTAGTGATTTCATTTTGTATTTGTAAATGATTATTTTTCTGTTATTAAAATTATTGTTCAATTCCGATATGTGTATTGGTAAAGAGTGTGAATTGTGGAGAACCCAATAGAAGGAAGCAAATCGTTTCATTCTTAAGCGCTCTACCAATGTGCATGTGTTTTTGTATCGTATTTTTGGTAATGTATGTATTTTTATTGAATTTAGTATTGTATTTTTGTATTGTATTTAGTGAGTAAATTTGACAAAGAGTTCTGAGATATGAATCGTTGGTTAAAAGTCGGTCTAGATCGACATGCATCTTCGAATGTTGGCCAATATATTTGCAAAAAATGGAAGGGTTTTGCATAATTGAAGCTTATCTGAAATTCACTAAGTGAAAATGATCTTTTTCTGAGTGTTAAGTTTTATTTTACATTGATTTTAGTTTAAAAAGTGGAAATGTTTTTCAAGTATAGTTAAGAACATATTGTGCCAATAATTAATGAAAGTAAAATAAAACGGCATCATTTTGAGGATATTAGATACATCCGCAAAAAGTCAGAGAAATTCCTTAAAAAAAACCTGGAAATGTCAAGGAAAAATGAGGGAAATTCATATGGCAGAAATGATGACCACCTTGAACAGGATTCAACTGTAACTGCTTTTCCTCACCAACTGTAATACTTTAATATTGACTGGAAATTAAGATGAAAAGTAAATTAGAGTATAGACTTTCATGTAAAAATAAAATTGATAAAACAAAAGGCAACTGTGTGCTTTAAGTTTTAGTATATGAAAAAGAAATTTAATATTGAATTTAAACTTCTAATACATGACAAAGTAGACAGAAAATTGATTACAGAATTCCAATTTTAACAGCATGAAACAAATGAAATAAAATTATCATTTTCAATTAGCTAATATATCTTCTTTACCAACAGGTAAAAAATGGTTGATCATTGTAATTTAAATTGAAATTATATATGGCTGAATTAAAAAAATAATTTTTAGTGATAATTAGAAGCTATCCAATTTACACTTTTTTAACAATTGAATGACAAAATCTAAATCATTTATTTCATCAAACATAAACAATTCAGTACATTTCTATTCTGTTTCTCATTCGTTCTGCCCGCATATCAAAATTCCATTCAAATATAAACTCATTTCCTCAGGTATTCAAAAGTTTTTATTAGACTTGTTGCAAAGATGTCATTTTGCAATCGAGTTTTGTATGTACTCTCTTTCCAAAAGTTTGCACACTTATTTTTTTTTCATATGATAATACAGATTTTAATAATCTTATAAATTAATGCATTAATTAAACTAAATATTTATTTTAATTAAGTGGCGCCATTTAGTAGTAAAATCAGAATTAAGTTTCATATTTATTTCATAATATTTTTAATTATAAATTATTAAATATATTGAAAATTAAAGTATAGAAATAAAAGTAAAGTAATAGAAGTAAAAGAAAATGTTCTAGTAGGTCTTTTAGAAACTTAATAAAAAGTTGGAACAATATTTTTTATAGCGAAATTCTAATAATATTATATTGGAAAGAAATATCATAAGAAATTTCAGTATCGTGTTTTTTATCAGCATAATTTAAAACTTGTGTTTAATAAAATTTTTGAATTTTGTTGTGCTTTCATCTAAGATTTAACTTCATTATCAACTAACTACGGGGGGGGGGGGGATTTTAAGGCTTTTTAAACGCTGCTGCTCATTCCTTTGATGCCTGTGATGTGATTGTGAATGTATGAAGATAAGAAAAAAGAACTTCGGGAATGCTTAGCCTAATAAACAAAAGGGTATAAGTCTTCTAAAATAGCACGACACAAATCTCAATAAAAATTTGGTTTAAAAATATTTTGTTACTAAGACCAAGTTACTCAAAATATTGTAATGATTCAGCTTCTTCCCTTCTTGACTATGGTGACGTTTCTTTTCCCACGCTCCATAATTAGCATCCAGGCAGCAGTATCAGCAATGGCGACGCCCTACCGCAGTGTAAGTGCTTCCAGAAATGCCAGGTGATCAGTCCCTTTAAAGTAAGTACATCTGGGCAATTAGTACGAGTCCAGATAAGGGACCCCACCTGCATTGTATTTGAAACAGATGTAAACCTGCATTCTTTACATTGTGGAGGGTGGCTCCCCAACGGATTCCCACGGTCGACGGTAGACTGGTGAAGTTGTTGCTGAACGACTATTGAATAACCGGGAAAATGGTCCGATGTGAATGAGGGTGGAGACAGGTTAAAAGTGCGAGGAGATTGGAAGAGAGAAGAGAATTGTGGAGATGGAGGCAGAGAGCGGATTGTCCGACGAGAATTCCACCCGAGAAGATTCAGTGGATCCCTGGAGCTACGGCCTGTTTGCGAGAACGCTAAAGAGTCGGCTAGCTGTTTCCTAGGGAGGTTTCTCCGAAAGAATTCGAGGAACTATCCTTGTTGTGTCGAATAAGAATCATTTAACCTAGATGATGAACTGTAATTTTATGTAAATAAAGCTATAAATAAAGAATTTGATCATAACGCTACCTTTTATTGGATCGTGACTTTACAATATTAATTGAAAGTTTTAGCAATAATTAACCCCACTGAACCAACTGCCAAAAACATATAGTTAAATGTTCAGACATATTTTAAATAAATTGACTATTATAATTATATCATTTAATAATCCAGAAAGAAATATCAGTTGTGAGTGCTGATCATTTGTGAATTAACAAATAGTTAAAATAAAATAAAAAAAGTTCACTTTTAAATTTACCTACATTTTCTATGGACAAAGATAAAACTTTTTCTTTTATGTTTGTTTGCTGTTTTGATACAAATTATCATTTCTAATTTTACTATGCATTGTTATTATCCAATTTTTCTATTTTATTTCTAATAATTCTTGTTTCTTCAGTTCTTTGGAATTTTATAGAAATCAATTTTTGATCGAAAACCAGACATCCGGAAGAAAAAAAAGAAGCCGAATTCATTTTCGTTTTCTCATATACAAAGAGAAAGTATTGTAACCTTTAAAAAAAAATGAATTCGGTATTTCGACGGATATCCACTTTTCAAACCTGCCTGATTCCGAAAAACCTACTTTTGGAATTATGTCTGTCTATTTGTGATCATGATAGCTCAAAAATGCCCTTGAGTTATACTTACGAAATTTAGCATGCCGACTTTGCACTAAAATTGTAGAGTTCTGTGAAATTTTGAACGAAATCCTTTCAAAGGAATTCTATCTGTTTAGTTGTGAACATATTAGCTACAAAATGTAAGAATCTAGATAAATAAAATTCTGTACACAGGTTTAGCATCTAAATTTTATTAAATTTTGAACAAAATACAGTAAAGGTTTGACCGTTGTCGGTCCATGTTGTTTCATGCATGTAAACGCAATGACTTAAATAAATGGAAATTGGCATGTGAGCTTGCGACAATATTTTTAACCCTATATCAAATTTGGGTCAAATCGGTTTTTGAATACTTTTGCTTTAACTGTATACCAGCAACTGATCACCAAAATAAACCGCCAATATTCGCACACTAGATTTAATAAAAGTACTAGATTCATGCCAGAGATTGTTATTTCATAGCTATTGTTCACTCCAATGATTGTGTTACAACCATTGTTGTACATGTAAATATTGTTCCTAACCTGTAATGTTGCTTCCCAGCATGGTTAGTTCAATCACTGGAAAGACCGTTTTACGATCAGCTCTGTTGAATGCTGATCGGGTGCCGCGTCAGTGATCTCGGAGCTTGGCGACGAATTTAGTGACTTTGGCGACAAAATAGATAATACTGGAAACTTTCAGAATTTTAGCGTTTGAGCCAACGAAAACCGAGAAATGCCTAATTGTTCCAGAACCTTCTATGACCGCCTTCAAGAACTATAAAAGTTTCAAGCCTCAATCAGTTGTGTATAGGATCGTGGAAAGAGTCAACAGCGAATACTTGGATCAGTCCAGTGAAGAGTAAGCAATGTCAGGTGCTCAAGTGATTGCTGAATTGACATGTGTGCCGAGTACTGGTGTTTGTTGCGGAAGCAACATCGAGCCGTGCGTATAGTAGCGAGTCGGCAGTTGGATACAGCTAAAGCGAGGAGATAGTGGTGAATTGCAGATGTTTGGAGAGACCGAAGGGTGAAGCTACGTAGATTTCCTCCTTCTGCTGAATTCAATCTGGCCGCTTTGTGTACTGTGGTTGTAATTACTACCGATTACTTTTTGTGGGCTACTGTTTGCTGTAGTGTGCTGCTGTGTGTTGCCTGCGTTCGTCTCGACTGTATATTTGTTGTCTGCGTATTCTCATCTTCGTGTTTAATAAAAGTCGTCGTTCATTATAGAGGTTTGCTGATTGTTTTCACACCATACACCCACTGCAAGTGAGCCCGGTAACTTTACGGACTTAGTGCAATTGAAGATCCGTAATAATATGTATAATGCAATTAATTCAGAGCTATAGTGCGAAGCATACAACTCTCATGTGGCATTCACGATCTTGAGCAGGATATCGAATTTTATGCGGAGGAGGAGGGGAGGGATAATATCTTTATTAAAAAGTATGCAAGAATTTTTTGGAGAGATCACTACCGCTGGTTCTTTTATGTTCTTTCGATCTTGTGTTTCAGTGCAAATTATTATTTGATGATTCGAACTTGTTTTTCTAAGCCTACTGTGAACTTTATTTTATTGTATTCGAATGCGTATATTTAATGTCTAATAATTCTGTTTTCTGCAGAAACTTCCGGTTTCGTGGAATTTTCGAAGAGTTTTTGATAGAAAGCCATACTTCTCACAAGAAGAAAAAAATTCTCTGGTTTGAATCACTTCCTGAAAATCTCTCTCTCTCTCTCTCTCTTGTGTGTGTGTGTGTGTGTGTGTGTGTGTGTGTGTGTGTGTGTGTGTGTGTGTGTGTGTGTGTGTGTGTGTGTGTGTGTGTGTGTGTGTGTGTGTGTGTGGTGCGTGAGTGCGTGTGTGTGCTCGGAGGTCACTCTACAGGTGCCAGACCGTTTGACCTAGAGCAACCAATCTGGTACATATATATACTTTGGAGGGTGGCAATGTGGACCTCAGAGCAATTTTTTGAATAATTAGAATTCTAATTAATTAAAAATTAAGTTAAATGTTGATGCTTTCAGTAGAAATCAGTAGAAAAACAATTTTTACAGGATCTTAAAATTCAAAAAAAAAAATTTCAAATTATATAAAAAATTTTGAAATTAATTTTTTTTTCTGTTTTTAATTATTTTTTAAATTTGTTAAACGTATTTTACAATAATATACTTCATTGCTGAAGTGAAACCGTTGGCATTGTTGCCACTATTATTTCGACCTCGCTTTTTTTTCTCCATTATTGCGACCCAAATACAATTATTCGTTTCATTTTTTCGTGTTCAATAGGTTTCAATGCAATGTATGTTTTTAATAATTTTTTTAATATTTTGTTCTACTTAAAATTAAGGATTAAATTCAAAATAAATTAAGCTTAATAATTCAATTAAATTCGGCATAAAAAATTAAATTTCAAAATAAATACTTTGGGGTGTTTGTCAAATTGAATACTGCCCATTCTTTTGAACAGGAATGGTTTCCGTTCTTATTTCAATGCCATTCGTCTTGATTTCATTTAAGGTATTGGCAAGGATCCAATCTAAGTTGAATATATTTTCATTGAATCACTAACAAAATCAAGCAATGTTGGAGAAAATTTTAAAGTGCCTCTATCTTAAAATACTGATGATTTTTTTTTTCTTATATAATTAGACATATAATAATGTAGACTGAAATTACGAAAATACAAAGTATAATAATCAGAATGGTGTAAGGCCTTTGAAATAATGTAAGTTATATGCCTATTAAAATTTGTTTAAAAATATTTTACTGTGGAAACAATTAAAATTTTTAGTAATCATTAATCCCAATGAACCAACAAACCTTGTTGGTTCATTGATTACCTCGTTGCCAAACCTTGAACCTTGTTGCCAAAGGCGGCAAGTTAATTAATATTGTCTTAACTTGTCATCTATTTAACCTTGTTGACTTGTTTAAGCTAGCACGCATTAATCATTTCTTACTATCTAAATCTTGAGAAGTAGATTTTTAAAAAAATGCGGAATTGCTTTTAAAATTTTGCAAGCGATAATAATAGATTAGAAATCTCAATCACATCAGTTCATTCTTTTAAGTAACATCTGCATGAGTGAATTATAACGACAGTTATGGTTTTAAACTAAACTGAAGCAAACAACATACTATTTTTAGAAATCGAACGTGAATGATGTCTGAAAATTCTGTGACTTTTATATGACTTTGTCTCTCTCTGTGTTTACATTTGGCTGTTCCACTTAACTTAGGACCCCTGCTATCAGATGAGATACGAAACTGAAATATTTTTGAAATAGTTCAGTGCTTTAACTAAGCGTATCTACTGCCAGTTAATGTATCTTTTCTCATGGGTTTCCATCAGACTTCTCGTTAATAACTCCAATCAGACTTCTTATATTTAGTTATGAGAAAAATGAAGACTTTTTTCCGATACATGCTGTTGGGTTTTGCATTTGGGACCGTTTTCTTCTTCTGTAGTGTTGATGCAGGTAAGCATGGCTTCATATTTTGGGAGATAATTGCGAACTTCTTTAGCCTATCAATATTTGATGACCGACTTTTAATATCGGTCTAAGGTCAAGATTTTGTATGCGTTTATAAGCTATACAAACGCATGATTATTCTTTTCTTTTAACAAACAGTTTATTTCGCACTGTAAATTTTTATTTATCTTGGTCCATTTTGTGAAGATAAAATTTTATAAATAGTTTTTCTACTGTTCTCGAAGCGATAGCTTTGAAATTGTGCACATTTGTGTTTTATCAGTGATAGGCAATACATACATTGTTTTAATATTTTTAGAACTTAATTGCCAATTAATCGCTTAATTTTATTAAATCTTGATTCGATAATCTTGGTAACACCTAACTGCAAATTTGAGAAAAATGATTTAAAGATTTCTTAATATTTATAATAATATATAATAAATGAAGAAATTAAAAATAGAAATTATTAAAAAGGAAATCTTGACATTCTAAGTAACCCAATGAAAATATACTTTGTAATGTTTTTAATAAGTTTATTCCTTCAAGACAGCGTGCCTTTTAAAAAAAACTATACCACTGAAGTTAATAATTATTATACTAAGGATTTAAATTACTAAATTATTTAATTTTGCAATCTAGTTTTAATTTTATATCTTTTTCTGTAATTATCTTTATATTTCAAAGAGCTTCTATGTTTTTAAAAGTTGATAACAAATAATCTCCTATTTTAAGGAAATATATTTTTCTTTTTTTAAATTAAAAAAATAAATTGAAAATTGCATGTTATTTACATGATATAATGAGTTTCCATATAAGTTGAGTCAAATTAAAACTTGTGGGAAGAGGGGATTTCAAGCAATAAAGTATTGGCATCACTTTTTCATATACAAAAATCAGATCACTTTAACAGCTTTTAATTTAATCTGTATATAAGCAATTTTTAAGTAATCAAATATTATTAAGAACTGAAATAGAAATCATTTAATTTCAAGATAGCTGGTTTGTGTATAATGTATGAAATGCATTTCTATGTATAATGTATGAAAAATAAAATTTCAATATAAAGGTAATTTTTTTAAAAAAAAGTACAAAGCTTTTTTCAGTAATCTTAATACTCTAATACAACGTGTCCTAGAGCTATTAGCATGCGAGTCAATCGATCAACTTTTAAACCAAATGTGCCACGCTGATTGAGAACGAATTTGGTAACATGGAAAAAAGATTTTAAGAATTATGTTCCAACTTTTAAACAATAATTTATTTTAATTTGATTTCACACAACTCCTGTAAATCAAATGAAATATACAAAATGAATTACTTTGAAAATAATATTAAAAAAAATCTGGGGATCCAAGCCTCTGGACAATTGTCTGCTCTGTCTATACGACAAAGCTAGTCATATGCACCAAAAATGTAAAGGTTCTGTAACTATAGGTTGAAGTCTCAGATGAAGCAACACTTGAAAAACTTAAAATCTTAACGTTTTGGTAACAAAGCGCGCATTCCAAATACTTTCAGTTCCGCATTATCGATACGTAATTAACGAAAATGTTGATTCTAAATGAAAAATTGGATCACAAAACACACATTCCAAACGCTTCCACATTAAATGTAATGAAAGAGAATCATAATGCTAAATGAAAAATTGAGAATCTTAATGTTTTGATCACAAACCACACATTCCAACTACTTTCGCTTCCACATTATCAATGTGTAATTAACGAGAATGTTGATCCTAAATGAAAAATTGAGAATCTTAATGTTTTAATCACAAGGCACACATTCCAAATACTTTCACTTTCATATTATCAATACGTAAGTAACGAGAAAGTTTATCCAAAATGAAAAATTGAGAATCTTAATGTCTTGATCACAAAGCACACATTCCAAATGCTTTAACTTCCACATTATCAATGTGTAATTAACGAGAATGTTGATCCTAAATAAAAAAATTGAGAATCTTAATGTTTTGATCACAAAGCAAGCATTCCAAATACTTCCACATTAAAGAGAATCTTAATCCTTAAAAGTTCCTGTTTATGGAATGGTAAGATAATTTTATCTCTTCATGTTGTAATTTAGGCTTTAACACTTTGAACGCGAACGACGAGATATCTCGTCTTTCAGATACTTCCAATTACTTCTGTGGGCTGAAATTTGTCTCTTATGCCAGTTTGAAAAAAGTAAAGGTATTTCTCATATATGTATTAGAAAGTTCAACCTATCTAAACTGACATAAGAGACAAACTTCAGCCCACAGAAACCTGTAATGGAAATATCTGAAAGACGAGATATCTCGTCGGTAGCGTTGAAAGTGGTAATTATGTATTTAAACATTCCTGTTAATTTTTGCATTTTATGCTTTATTTTTATGCGTTTGCGAATAAATAGATAGCAAGAGAACATGGGATATTTGGAATAAACATGTGCTTAAAAACAATCTAGATTGGAAAAGGGAATTTATAAAAATATTTTTATAACCTCAAAAAAACTTATGAAATTATACGAAGAATTTAAGATATAGAATATATAAAAATATATTTCTTAAATTTATTTTTTGAATACACATAGTTTTTTTTTTCATAAATTTGAAGCACGTTTTAAAAATGATAACTCGAAAACGAAAGGGTTTGAAAACTATCAGTCGCCCTGAAGGAAAGCTATGAAATGATTTTTTTAACTGTCTAAAAACAAAAATTTTTGATCGTTGGAACAAACTTGACATTACCATAAAGTATCGCAAATCCTTTGAGCTCACTATCCTATAAATTTTTAACTCAAACTTGCAGATAACCTATTTAGGCCTATAGGAGTACACGGATTAGATTCCGTGAAGATTGTACTTATCGTTTTGATTTTGGGCGTGTTTCATCTCCTCGAGCGCTGAGCCGCTAGAGCTCTGAAAAGTGTGATTAAGCGAGCATTGCAGTAAAACGCGAAAATGAGAAAAGTCTCTAGAATTTCCAATTTAAAAAACACTAAGTTATACTTGCATAGAAAATTTATCATGATCGAAGGTGCACCACAAGGAGGCGAGCTCAGATTCGTTATTAGAGGGCAATTTTGGAAGCATATTTGATGTTTCGGAAAAAATTAGGTAATCTTTCCGAGCCATTAATGTTAATTTATTAAAAAAAATCAACAGTTATATTTCAAATAAAAGATGAGTTGTAATATATATATATATATATATATATAACGAATGTTAGCGGAACTCAAAATAAAGAGCATGAATTTCCGTACAGTTCTAAATTAAAATGACCAAATGATAAAAAGAAAGGAAGGAAGACCAGAAAACTTCAGACCCATAATAAGGATTGGTCATTTCCATGAATTCTGATGCTCCCAAACACTATTCTTCGAATTGAGCTCATTTTCCATGAAAAAGGGACAATAGAATCGAAGTTATAGGTGCGCTCTTTCCGACATAGAGTCCCCCCTCCTCCTAGTAACACAATCGATTCAGTATTCCAAGTGATGGAACACCTAATCCTCTAATTTTACCCAACGATATATATTGTTTGACAACCGATTCTAAAACCCTCCGCGTTTTTGCGCATGCATTAGGATGGGTTTAATTCGTGAAAATAGGGGTGAGAAAACAGCTGAAAGGAGGAGGATATTTATATTTAACAATATCATAAAATCGGATTATTCTCTGACTGAATTAAAATAATGCGATTAAAATAATGCGGCACGATATTCATGTACACGCGAAAAAAAAAATTGAACAAAAAAGTATCTAATAGGCCGAAAATCAAGATCAAGGAATGACTAAGAATTCCGGAATCGTCGAAAAGAGGTCGTCTCAGAATACTGAAACGAACAGTAAATTGGTTTCTCTATAAAAATTTTAAAAATATATAGAAGAAATAGTTTAAGGTACAGCCAACAAAATAATATTGAAATTGCTTTTCTAACAATTATTTTTATAAGAAATGATTGTTAATATAATTCCTTGGGGAAAAATGGGTTTTCACATAACGTGCTATAGTTGAAAATTATGTAATTTGATTTAAATTACCACCTATCATTTGAAAAAGATTAAAAGTGAATCTTATGCATATTTTTTCCCGTTTATAGTTGAATTTAACGGTTTTAGAAGTGAATGAAGTTAAGTGTTTCATGTAGTGGAATACTGCACCTCAAAGGGTTAATAAAGTGATAGGTGGGATAAGAATTTTGTTTGATAATGGTTTACAGTTATTCAATGTATCATCCTCTATCCAGAAATACAGTTTAGATTGAAGAACCATATTGTTCTACATTATTAAACAACATTTCTGTTTCTTTTGATCTATTATACCGTTGAGAATAGATTTTATTGTTATCAAAATTATAAGGAAAGAAAGGCAATGTACTGCGCACTTGTATGGCATTACTTTGAGAGATATTTAAAGCTGGCTGTATAAGGTGCTACGAGTAACTTCCATCATTGGACGATAGATAATTTGTAGCACCGTGTGATTGAACTTTTAAGTGCGAATTTCTAATATCAAAAACTAAGCATTCGTGTTGGAAGATATTCAGATGGTAGTTGGTCTTTTATACTTGAATCAAAGGATATCTTGAACATTCGTAGCAAACAATTCGCTTGTGGAAGCTGACGACTACACGGCATGAGTCCTTTTGCAGCAATTAATTAAGTAAGTAATCATTTTTTATTTCTCATTTATTGAATTAACAAACTAGAATAAACAATGACACTTCAGCAGCAGCAACAACTGTAACGGTTTCTGCCACTATCAACTTATCCGCTCCATCCATCAGACATTGGATCAGATTTAATAAGATTAGGCTTTCATCACACAATGTAGCAAGGTCGTTTGTTTCAGCAATTGACAAATCATTTGACTCAAACGCTGGATTGAGTGTTTGAGTCAAGATTCGATATGCTGGTGTAACTATGTAATTAATATTGGTAATAAATACTATGTAACCCGTTGCTCCACCAATCTGATGGTTTGAAATGTAAGCTTCAGCTATTAATTTTGCGATTTTATAAAAAAAGGGAACAATTATTTCTATTCTTTCGCTATTTTCTAACTTCATTTCATTCACGAGCTATTAATTTTTAAAAAATTTTGAATTTAGGAAAAGTAATATATTTTTTAGTATCTAATATATAAAAATCTCGTATCACGGTGTTTGTCCCGTATACTCCTCCGAAACGGCTCACCCGATTTTTATGAAATATTTTATGTGTATTTGGTAGGTATGAGAATAGGTCGTAAAGTATATTTCATAACGCTAGGTAATTAGGGTGTCCCTATCCCGTTATTCAACGCTGATGAGATCAACGCTTCCTTGAAATCATCGCCACTGTGGCGTAATGTTGAAAAATTCCAGCTAAAAATAAACATGCGCGTCCAAATGCTACACGCTCCATCTGCTGACACATTCTCGAATCAATTGTTAGATATCGGCGATGGAAAAGTTGCTGTCTATAAAAATACTGGATGCATAAAATTACCCACTAATTTCTGCACTATCGTTGATTCGCAAAATAAATTTCTGCACTATCATTGATTCGCAAAATGCTCTCATTGACCGCATATTTCCCGATGTACGCACACAATACATAAATCATGCGTGGGTGGCAGAAAGAGCCATTTTGGCAGCAAAAAATGTGGACATCGACAATTTAAACTTCCAAGATACAGCAGTCGTTGCCAGGTGACTTGGTATTATATAGTTTGCGATTCTAAAGAAGCTGTAAATTATCCAACAGAGTTTTTGAACTCACTGGATTTGCCAGGCATGTCATCACACCTTCTACGATTGAAAGTTGGATCTCTGCTTGTTTTACTTCGGAATTTGAACCTACCACGGCTGTGCAATGGCACACGATTGGTCATTAAAAAATTAATGAAAAACTTTATCGACGCCAGCATTTTAAATGGCAAATTCCGAGCCTAAAATGTTTTTCTGCCACGAATTTCAATGATTCTCACAGACGTGCCAATTGAATTCAAATGCGTTCAATTTCCTATTCGCAATAACAATCAATAAGTCGAAGGCCAAACGATGTCTATTTGCGGCTTAGATTTCGGCATACCATGTTTTTCACACGGACAATTAATTATACGTGGCATGTTCTAGAGTTGGCAAACCATCGAGCTTATTTGTGTTGGCTAAATACGGACTGACAAAAAAATATCGTACACTCAATTGCTCTTCGAAATGAATATTGAATTTCTTTATTTCATTTTTATACTTTAGGAAAAAAAATATATTACTTTTTTCACTTTACGTTTAACTTTTAAGGGATCAAACAATGTATATGTTCGTTATGTTAATGAAATACATCGTATTGAGAAAATGAATGTGTTTTTTTTTTTGGCGATCATCGTTTACAACGCTCCATTTCTCTTTCTGCCATAGATTCCATCCCCACACACTTACAATTCATCCGTTATTCACATCACTTACAATTTGTTCCTAAAATAATTTCTCTGGCAGAACAACGTTTGCCGGGTCAATTAGTTATTTAATAAAATCTTTCTGTAAATTTTCTGAGTATCATTAAACTGATTTACCTCGTTTTTTTTTATTGCAGAACGTTTCCGGCAGAAAATGTTGAAATATTACGATGGGCCATGTTATTTTGACCAATACAGATGCGAGAACAACAATTGCGTCGCCAGAAGTGATTTGTGCGATGATAGAAATGATTGTGGAGATAATTCTGACGAACAATATTGCTGTGAGTAAACACTCCAACTAAAATAAGTGAATGAATTGAATTTGAATTTTCTTTGATATGTGGCATATATGTAACGCAGTTCTGAAGTTGTTGTTTTTTCAATCATAAGAACACGTGTGAGAATAAATGTTAAAATATTTGTCAGAAGTCATGAGAAAATTTCTAAAAGCATTCATTCTGAAAAAAAATGGAGAATTTTAAGGGATAATGCTCATATTTATTAGCATCCTGTCATAGGGGTAGCAAGTCTTCCCCGTGATCTGGGCGTCCGGGGTTCAAGTCCCGGTTTGGGCATGGTTGTTCTTCCGTTGTTCTCTCTGTGAGATGTGTGAATGTGCCCTCCTGTAAAAAAGGGTTGTGCAAGCAAATGAGTGATGCGTAAGTAGCAAAGTCGTACTCTTGGCCCTAGTTGGCGCTACTATAAAAACAAGAGACGCTCCCCCACGGGCTTAAATCGCTGTCTTCGTAACAGCGAGCTTGTCCATGGCAAGTGCCATAAGAAACAACAACAACAGAATTTTATTAAGAAAATTAAGCATTCAGTTAAAAAGAGTATATGCTGATTTCAGACGTGATATGCATGGTACCTAAAATCAAACTTTTTAATATATATGTATCTCTACTAATACTAAAAATGAATTTGTGCGTGTGTGTGTGTGTGTGTGTGTGTGTGTGTGTGTGTGTGTGTGTGTGTGTGTGTGTGTGTGTGTGTGTGTGTGTGTGTGTGTGTGTGTGTGTGTGTGTGTGTGTGTGTGTGTGTGTGTGTGTGTGTGTGTGTTGGCCAACGACCAGACTAATTAGAGTTCCTAAACCAGGCACATAAATAGCATGGAGGATGAAAATGGGCAAATAGAAGCGATTTTTATTTGTGAAATTTTAGTTAGAATTTTAATTATTCTCGCAAGAACTTTCGAAATTTTCCTGGGCAAAAATTGCTTTTGCATTGTTTTGAAATTCAAAAGTATTATTTTTTATAATTATATCAATTGAAATGTGGGGCAAATTTTTTTCTGTATTACCACATTTTTTGTAGATTACTTGCTCAATTTTCTCAATATACATTATTACCGTGAAATCAAAATCATTTTCATTGCTGCTACTAATATTTCATCCTGTTTTTTTTTTTTTATTGTTGTTGTTTCTTTGTTTGTTTTTTCATTCTTGATAATGATATGAAATTTTGTTACAATTTGTTTATCTTATGACTTAATTTCGGAATCACATAATAAAGAAAAAGTGTCCTCGTTTTTATATACTGGTGCTCTTTTTTGAGATATAATTAGATATGTGAAGATATAAACAGAAAATTGGAGGAATGCATGGCACAATATATAGGACTGTATAAGGCTTCTAAAATAATCTGAATTATTTGCCTACCAAAATTTAAAGTCTAACAATATTTTTTCACAAATCCTTTAATATATAGTTAAACAAAATATTTAAATTAAATTTTTAATAACCATTTATCCCTGTGAAGAATTGACAGCTAAACCAATATTAAAACAGAATGTGTTTATAAGCTATAGCACTGCATATGTTAAAAGTAAAATGAAATTGTCTTTAATGCTGGTAATTTAATAGCGTTCGAAGATAATTCCATTGGAAAACAGTCTTTATTCAACTTGAAATTCAAATTGATCGGTTAATTTTTTCATTTCTAATTGGTTGCGTCCTTTTTTTAATCCCATTTTAATAACTTTCCAAAAATTTATATCCATTTTTTAATAACAATATCAGGGATTTATGTAAAAAAAAAACTCAATCATTTACACAGTTGAAATTTCAATTTGAAATTTGAAATTTTGATTTTTCCCACTCTTTCAACTATAGTACAATGAGCGGGAATGATCATCAGAAAATTCTCTCGTATACACTCTAATAAAGATTTTATTTTCCCTTCTCCCGCATAGAATTGTGAATCTTAAACAAAGTCATAAACACTCCGAGTACTCAGATTTTTATTTCCGGAGTCCGGCGCAAAGAAATTGTGTGTTTTGTAGTGTAGTAAAGAAAACTGAATGAATACTTCCGAGCCCTTTTTTTGAAAAGACTGAAATAAAAATTTGACTCAGAACTGCAATTGTTATCACAAGATCACACAAAAATTTTATTAATATGAGTCATTACATTTTTTGAGTTGTATCTTTAACAATGCATGTAAAAAGATAAATTGTAGTTTGATCTAAAATGAAATATTTAATTCATAATTTATTTAAAATTTAATCTTAAGATAGTAAAACTGTAAACCAAGTGTCATTTATTTAAATTGTTGCGTTTTGTAGGCTGGATTCCTGGTGTAGGAGTAGCGCATTTTTCCCATTATCTGGGCTTCCCGGGCTCGAATCCTGGTTCGGGCAGAGTTGTTCTCTACCTTTTGGTCTATCTGCTAGGTGTGTGAAAGAGACCCCCTCCCCCTGTAAAAAGGGGTTTTGCAAGCGAGAGTGTGAGTGTCATCTTCACATGAGCTAAAGTCAGACTTCCGCCCTCAGGTGTCCAAAGGTCCTTACCTCAAAAGCTACTGCACCCCTTCTTTCCCCGATCTCTTACCTGGTTTGAATTGGAGTTCAATCCAAGGGAGATAAGCAACAGCGATTATGAGTATTGATTGCATTTATATGCCTGCAAAAGTACTGACAAACAAACTGTCAAACCCTTCAACTGATTTGGTTCAAAATTTGACAAGCATATACATTTTAGATGCTAGTTCTATAATACCAAATTTTATCTACATAATTCTTTACGTTTCGTTATAATAGAGTTCACATGTAGTCGAGCAACTGGACGTATGGATTTCCTATGAATGAATTTCGTTCAAAATTTGATATAATAATCTAAAATTGGGGGGGGGGGGTAAATATGTATACCAAATTTGATTTTTTCTAACTAAAAGAGTTTTGAGTTTTTCAATTTGCAGATGGGTATAATCTCAAAAATAGGTTTTTGGAACTCAGGAAGTTACTTCAAAATATGAAGTTCAAATTAGACGATTAAAGTACTTTCCCTTAATGATTAAAGACAGACGATTACAGTACTTTTCCTTTCTGGCGATTACAGTACTTTCGATTAGACGATTAAAGTACTTTCCCTTAATGATTAAAGACAGACGATTACAGTACTTTTCCTTTCTGGCGATTACAGTACTTTCGATTAGACGATTAAAGTACTTTCCCTTAATGATTAAAGACAGACGATTACAGTACTTTTCCTTTCTGGCGATTACAGTACTTTCGATTAGACGATTAAAGTACTTTCCCTTAATGATTAAAGACAGACGATTACAGTACTTTTCCTTTCTGGCGATTACAGTACTTTCGATTAGACGATTAAAGTACTTTCCCTTAATGATTAAAGACAGACGATTACAGTACTTTTCCTTTCTGGCGATTACAGTACTTTCGATTAGACGATTAAAGTACTTTCCCTTAATGATTAAAGACAGACGATTACAGTACTTTTCCTTTCTGGCGATTACAGTACTTTCGATTAGACGATTAAAGTACTTTCCCTTAATGATTAAAGACAGACGATTACAGTACTTTTCCTTTCTGGCGATTACAGTACTTTCGATTAGACGATTAAAGTACTTTCCCTTAATGATTAAAGACAGACGATTACAGTACTTTTCCTTTCTGGCGATTACAGTACTTTCGATTAGACGATTAAAGTACTTTCCCTTAATGATTAAAGACAGACGATTACAGTACTTTTCCTTTCTGGCGATTACAGTACTTTCGATTAGACGATTAAAGTACTTTCCCTTAATGATTAAAGACAGACGATTACAGTACTTTTCCTTTCTGGCGATTACAGTACTTTCGATTAGACGATTAAAGTACTTTCCCTTAATGATTAAAGACAGACGATTACAGTACTTTTCCTTTCTGGCGATTACAGTACTTTCGATTAGACGATTAAAGTACTTTCCCTTAATGATTAAAGACAGACGATTACAGTACTTTTCCTTTCTGGCGATTACAGTACTTTCGATTAGACGATTAAAGTACTTTCCCTTAATGATTAAAGACAGACGATTACAGTACTTTTCCTTTCTGGCGATTACAGTACTTTCGATTAGACGATTAAAGTACTTTCCCTTAATGATTAAAGACAGACGATTACAGTACTTTTCCTTTCTGGCGATTACAGTACTTTCGATTAGACGATTAAAGTACTTTCCCTTAATGATTAAAGACAGACGATTACAGTACTTTTCCTTTCTGGCGATTACAGTACTTTCGATTAGACGATTAAAGTACTTTCCCTTAATGATTAAAGACAGACGATTACAGTACTTTTCCTTTCTGGCGATTACAGTACTTTCGATTAGACGATTAAAGTACTTTCCCTTAATGATTAAAGACAGACGATTACAGTACTTTTCCTTTCTGGCGATTACAGTACTTTCGATTAGACGATTAAAGTACTTTCCCTTAATGATTAAAGACAGACGATTACAGTACTTTTCCTTTCTGGCGATTACAGTACTTTCGATTAGACGATTAAAGTACTTTCCCTTAATGATTAAAGACAGACGATTACAGTACTTTTCCTTTCTGGCGATTACAGTACTTTCGATTAGACGATTAAAGTACTTTCCCTTAATGATTAAAGACAGACGATTACAGTACTTTTCCTTTCTGGCGATTACAGTACTTTCGATTAGACGATTAAAGTACTTTCCCTTAATGATTAAAGACAGACGATTACAGTACTTTTCCTTTCTGGCGATTACAGTACTTTCGATTAGACGATTAAAGTACTTTCCCTTAATGATTAAAGACAGACGATTACAGTACTTTTCCTTTCTGGCGATTACAGTACTTTCGATTAGACGATTAAAGTACTTTCCCTTAATGATTAAAGACAGACGATTACAGTACTTTTCCTTTCTGGCGATTACAGTACTTTCGATTAGACGATTAAAGTACTTTCCCTTAATGATTAAAGACAGACGATTACAGTACTTTTCCTTTCTGGCGATTACAGTACTTTCGATTAGACGATTAAAGTACTTTCCCTTAATGATTAAAGACAGACGATTACAGTACTTTTCCTTTCTGGCGATTACAGTACTTTCGATTAGACGATTAAAGTACTTTCCCTTAATGATTAAAGACAGACGATTACAGTACTTTTCCTTTCTGGCGATTACAGTACTTTCGATTAGACGATTAAAGTACTTTCCCTTAATGATTAAAGACAGACGATTACAGTACTTTTCCTTTCTGGCGATTACAGTACTTTCGATTAGACGATTAAAGTACTTTCCCTTAATGATTAAAGACAGACGATTACAGTACTTTTCCTTTCTGGCGATTACAGTACTTTCGATTAGACGATTACAGTACTTTCCCTTTGTGTACTTCGTATACGAGAAAGTAAAAATTTCGTTATTATTTTTCGGATATAATGACTGATGTAGAATTTTATCAATTTAAAAATTTTAAATTCAGTTTATTGGCAGGAAGCATGTCTGTTTGATTGCGATAATTAAAAATCATGAAGAGCTGGATAGATAAAGTTTTGCGCAAATTTTTTAAGATCTGAAGTGCTGAGTAGTATCAAATTTTGAATCGATTCCATCAAAAGATTTACCATCTGTACGCTTATACTTTTGTGTATCTGCACGTAAGCAGAATAACACAAAAAACAGTGATAGACAATGACTTCGAGGAATTAATACGATAAATGTAATTTGATATGTGATCTTGTTACTGAATTAATTATCGTTCTGTTTCAAATTTTAATTTTAATCGATCGAAAAAAAAGGCCCCCAATATATATTTTTGATTGTACAAATGCATTCGCATGTGCCTGATTCTAGAAATAAATATCTGAGCACTCGTGGTTTCCACGAGATCACCCAATGTCCACACTTTTTATAAGAAGGAATGGAGAGTAACACTTTTATTAGGAGAAAAGTGATAAAATTTTAAAAGACCTCTCCTACTGCTTATGAAGAGCTTTACTAAATTTTTTAACTACTTGGGTTATAAATTTAAATTTGTTTCTATTTCTCCTTTTTAATAATCAACGAATCGAATTTGTGTATCGCTGTGTTCTCAATTGCCTCACTGCTGTATGTAATAAAAAGTGGCTGTTATCAGAAAAGATTTATTATTCCTTAATTAATTTGTTTAAGATTATTTCACATAATTTCCGATCAGTCAGAAGTGCTGCACAACTTTTGGATAAACTGTTCCTTAACTCGAAGAGGATTTTTGTTGTATATTTTTCAGAAATTTCTATTTTAATTTTTGATTTAGATATGTTTATGATATTACTTCCAGAGATTTCTAATTATTTGTAATGAGACTTTCAAATTTCTGAATTTATTTTTCCCATGTTGTAATTTCTGTTTAAACATATTTTTTTTTCAAACAGCCCGTTATACTAGTAACGAGTGTCCAAAACATCGATCTTTCTTTTGTGGCGGAAACAGAGGTAACAGTGACAAATGCATTCCTATGAAATGGGCATGTGACGGTTATAAAGACTGTTCCAATGGTCAAGATGAAATGCAGTGCAGTAAGTCAATATTAACTTCTTATTCAATATTCTTCAATATTAAATTCCTCTTTATTAAGCATGTCTCTCATAATAAGCATACTCTAAACAATTAGATGCCTTTGACAACCAGGTTATTAGCCCAAACTGACTTTTTAAGGCTATTAGACTACTAATGCAGAATGAAAATTTTTAATTTCATTTTGTTATTTGAATAAGATTGAAGAACATCAATTTAATTGAATCAATAAAAATATTACTACACGTGTGAATTAAAAAGGGTATATTATGAAATAAAACTGGAGTGAAAATCCTATTTTGGTGAAAGACAACATGGAAAAAAACGTTTTGTGATGTTAGCTACAATATTCTGACCCTCGAAATCTTAATTAGCTGCAACAACAACAATTTGTTTGTTTCTATTGGATGGTAAAAATGTCATCTGATCTTTTTTTCGGCTATCTCATTCATATAAAAGAATCCAGAATCCAAATAAAAGCAAATCCCAAATTAAAAAACTTCCAAACTTCACCTCTGAAGCAGTTTGAAAAACTATATTGACTAACTCTATCCATTAAAGCAATGGTTGGTTCCCTTGTTTATTCTTTCACCTTCTCAACTGCGACATGATTTGCTCACTCACCATCTTGTAGCAGAATCTTTTCAGTTCTTGTTACTTCATACAAAGCCATGTTTTAAACAGAACTGAGAAGACCGAAGATAAGTCCCTTGTTTGGCTAGGCACTCCATCTAATCGTCTTCCTTATAAAGAGCGATTAAAGTATAGATCCATTTTAGGCTTGGATTACATTGAATATTAATAAATAAATTTTATTATATATCATCCTTCTTTAGATAATTAACAGCACCAAAAAGGAATGAAAATTTTAGAATGTGAACGGTTCTCTTTTAACGAAACATCCAAACATCATGATGATTCCTGCCGATCAGTGAGGGAAGAACCAAATATCACTATCGTGTATCACATACATCGCCAAATGCAGACATGGCAGTTCGAGATTGTCATTTTGTCTCCAAAAAGTGCAGATCCCTAATCGAAATTAAAAGAAGTAATTGCAAGATATTGTGAAAATAAAAATCAAGAAATTTGACACCTACTAGCCGGAGAACAGCTGAAAGATAGAAAACCGTCAGAATTATTTCGTCTGATGCAGCGGCTCTCAGAATCGCATAACGCAGTTCTGTTAGGATCATTTTTACAGCAACTACCCCAACATGAAATAAATATCGGCTCGTATTCAACCACCTACAGTAGAAAATGTTGCAGAAGTAGCCGAACACATTTTAGAAATAACACTGTTTCGAATCCTCCTAAGGTCAATTTTGATATTTCTGGAAAATTTGAACTTCTCAAAGAATTGAAACTTTTAAACCAAGTGTTAAAAGAATTTATTGCACATGGTTCCTAGAAAATATGTCTAAAATTCTCTATTACATATGGTTACCAAGAAAGAAAGCATTGGCTATCGACTTGTTGGTAACTTTCGAGCATTAAATGCTCAAACTAAGAAAAAGATAAATATTCAGTTCTTAGCGTTCTTAATTTCACTAATGACTAATGATATATTAATCAATAATAATTTAATAATTTTAATAATTTCACTAATGATATATTAATTGCATCTAAGAGTGTTGAAAACATACTGTTCATCTTCGTGCACTTTTAACTCGTTCATTGAAAAGCTAAAATTGGGATTTCGCATAGTGGCCAAATTGGTGTGGAGGCTTATATAAATATTACGAGTCGCTTCGCTGTGGCAGCTATACTATTTCGCTTAGAAATTTTAATGCTAGGTTTACACTCGGACAGTTATAAAACGGCCAGTAGGCAGCGCATGCGTAGAAAGGCTGAAAACTCCGGTTTGGTAGATGGCAAATAATTGTCCGACGGGATAACAACATGCCGCTGTAGAAAAATGTCGCTTGTAGAATTTGGCGGTTTTTTTTGACGTGAAAAATTGATTACTTATAGATTAATTCCGACATTTTTTATTCTTTGTTCTTTCTGATGTGAGATTGTGTGTATGTGGTTTTGTGTTTCATTTTATTTGCCATTTTTTTCTATAGTTTTCCAAATTTAGGTATATTAAGCTTTTTTTTTATTTTAACATGTTTTTTTGTGTAAATATCCATTATTTTAACCCATACGATACGAAACCCATACGATAAATTTTAATACGATATGAAAGGAAAAATTCAGGAACGCCAAAACGGCAGTTTATAGTCAAGCATGGAATGTCTGAATCTATCTTATGAAATTGTGGCAAACATAAATCAGTCTCTTTCTGCGCATGCGCTGCCTACCAGTCGTCCTATAACTAGCCGAGTGTAAACTCAGCATTAAGCGACGTTTTGCGAAGATGATCACGTTAAATACTGAAAGCCAAGTCTCATAAAAGTTTTCCATCTACCGGAGATTAGCCCCAACCCTCGGGGCTAGGCGCTCCGTCAAACATATCATTATCTCAGCATTAAGCGACGTACACGCAATAACGCATGATCGGCCGTTTGGTGAGAAATCGCATCATTGGTAATTAAAATGTTTAAAAAAATCTGATGATTATGGTTTAGCTGGTAAGCTTCCTAAATGTACTTTCGGAAAACGAAAGTTTCAAGCAAAAGTTTTTTCTCTTCTTCCTATTCGAGTAAAGATTATTCAAAATCTTCCTAGCCCAAATACTATTACTCAGTTGTGAAGAGTTTGAGGGAATGAATAATTTTAATCCTAAATTCATTTCTCATTCCACATTTTAGTACACCTGATGACATTTTTAAAAGGTCACGTAAACAAAAAGAAATCTTCGCATCCATCAAAAAAGCCCGAAAACTCTTTTGAGTGAATTGAAGAAGCAGGAAAAAAATGTACAGCTGCTAAAACAGCTGATGCAATCATTCTTAAGTATCCAATTCCTGGCGCAACTTTAAGTGTTTGGATCGATGCATCAAATTTCGCCATTGGTAGTTATCTGCTTTCTAAATGTTGGATTGAGAATGCCCTTCGATCAGGCAGAGCAACTTTTTTCCCCAATCTTTAACTATATTTTCCCCGAATGCTTTCTTTTTCTCAAAATAGTTCGATCCAACCATTAGGTGTAGAAATCTTCCACATTTTGTTTTTCGACAAGATGAAGGATATTTTTTCTTGGATCAGAGGCCCATTAATGGCTATTTTCTTGATACGAAAGATTGTGAATCATTCCAATAGATCACAATTGAAAACAAAAATGGTCGCGGATTTCAATGAATTTCTTATTTTCGACGATTTTTCACCACATTCTGCAGATGCTTTTTCAATTTTTGCTCATTAGTTCGCAATTCTAGTTCAAATGAGTTTTTTTTTTCTTTATAAAGTTTAGAACAGGGTGGGGCACTAATAACTTATGGTAAGTTTCTAAATCCTCATATAGTATTATATTCCAATGTGTCACCTCCGAATGCATTGGGAGAGCTCATCTTGGCATCGACATTGTATTCTTGAGGTTGTAAAATCTTTGAACCTCCTGATGAACGAACAGAATTATTAACGGTGTTAAATAATGGCGAAAAGCACTACTTTTTGAAACAACTCAAGCTTTTATGTTTCTCTGCCATGCAATAAATTATTTCACTAAATAAAGAAATGTTAAAGGCATATTTCAAGCATACATGAAGTACAAATGCATATATCAACAAATGAATATTTCTCTATGAAATGATGATATCGAAGGTCTTTTACAGGTGATGATATTGAAAGCATGAGGCCATATTTACTTCAAAAATCGAGATATAAAGCCCTGAATTGGCTCCATCATTTGAGGAGAGAGAACCAACCCACTGGGAAGTGGGGTTCCGATGTGGGCAGGATCGCCGTGACTTTCTACCTTTCCAATGATTCTAATTTCAGAGTAAACAGAACTATCCGAGACGAGATATCATATGAATTAAATATGGATCTCTTATCCAGACTAGCTCTGTGAGTATAAAATACATTTTAAAGATTCCAGGGGTTTTTTAAACCATTGCCAGATGAAAAGGCAAAATTTTTCTTTTCCTTCTTTAGCTTATAATATATCTGACATAGTCCAGATTTGGTATCAAATTTATCTCTAATTTGAATTCTTTGCTTGTTGTTGTTTCTTATGGCACTTGCCACAGACAAGCCCGCTGTTCAAAGACAGCCGATTTAATCCTAAGGGAGAGCGCCTCTTGTTTTTATCATAGAGCCAACTTGGGCCAAGAGTGCGCCTTTGCTACTCACGCATCACTCATTCGCTTGCACAACCCCTTTTTACAAGAGGGCACATTCACACATCTCACAGATAGAATAGGAAGAACAACCATGCCCAAACCGGGACTCGAACCCGGGACGCCCAGATCACGGGGAAGATGCGCTAGCCCTATGCCAGGACGCCGGCATTCTTTGCTTACTTTCTCGTATACGAAGCATAGAAAGAGAGTGTACAGTACATAACTTACCTCCTTGAATCCAAAAAACACATTTTAGAATTATGTCTGTCTGTCTATCTGTGAACACTATACTTCAAAACCCGTTTGAACAAACGGAAGATATTTGGTATGCAGTCTTTACACCAAATTTGTGGATTTTTTAAATCTAATTTTGAACGAAATGCGTTATTAGGAAACATGTCTGTCTGTCTAAGTACAGGACAACACGATAACTAAAAATACAGAAAGCTAGATTATAAAGTTTGATGCATAGATTTAACCTCTAATGTGCATATTTTTAACTAAATATGGTCAAGGTCCAGAGAAGGTCTCTAAGGCTGTATTTTCACATATATGTAAACACGATGACTCAAAACAGCGGGAGCTATCTCCAACACTTTCTCGCAAACTCTATAATAAACTCTTCATGCTAGAGAACGTCTTAAATGGCATTGGCAAAATATTAAGTTTTGGAATGAATTTAGCATTTTTGCTGAATCTATCAAATCATCTTTGGCGAGTTTTTTGGCGATTAATCACTGGAAGGCAGCTAATAATATCTTAAAATCGAATTTGTGATTTAGACACGTTTTTCTCAACCGATTGAAGCCAAAATTTGACACAAAACTGCCCTTCTAGTCACACAATCCCATACTAAATTTGGTAAATTTAAATAATAGCGTTTTTGAATTATCCCTTTCACACGTTTCTTAAAGAACAGACCAACAGGCAGTCAACCCATTGTTTGATTTGGATCGAAATGTATGAGGTGTCTACTCTATAGATGTTTAATCTATATAACAAATCTTATCTGCCTAGCTCTCTTTGTTTTGTAGTTATCTTGTTAACTTATATTAGAATCGCCGGACAGACTGATTTCCTCTGAATGGATTTTGCTCAAAATTTCATAGACATCTGCAAATTTGGTGTAAAGACGTACACCGTCTAGCTCAAAGAGTTTTTGAACGATCTTTATCACAGACAGATAGACGGAACCTTTTGCAAAAATGTATTTTTTGAACTTAGGGTGATCTAAAACGTGGAGCTTTGTCAAAATCTCTAAAACGAATTTTTTGACGATTACTATAATTTCTCTACGCTACGTATATGAGGAAGTAAAAAAGCATCAACTTTGATAAATGAATTTTGGTATGCAATTTTAGCATTTAAAGTGCAGATTGTTGTCAAAGTTTCAATCAAATCTTTAAAAGAATTTGCCGTGTATCAGTCTGTGCGTTTGCTTGCATACAAAAGCGATAATTTAAAAATACAACAATTTAATTAAATGAAATTAAATACACAATTTTAGAATCTAATATGTAAATTTTTGTCAAAGTTTGAATCAAATCTTTAAAAAGGATTTGCCGTTTTTCTTTCTCTAACTCTCTTGTATAAAAACTCGGTAAATCCTAAACGAATCAACTTATATAAAAGAAATTTGATATGATCTTATTACTAGAATTGTAGTTCTTTATCAACTCTTGGTTTCACTCAATCGAAAAAAAAAATGTTCAAATATATATTCTTTACAATGTTGTTGTTTCTTATTGCACTTGTCATAGACAAGCCCGCTTGAGGAATTTTTTTAAGCCGAAAGAGCGTCTCTTGTTTTAATAGCGTCATCTAGGGCCCAGAATACGACTTAGCTACTCACGCGTCGCAACCCTTTTTACGGGGCGGACTTTATTCATGCATTTTATTCATAGATCGCAATTTAGACCTGATTCAGAGAAAGATCACCTCTGAACCAGTATCCCCAGTGGTATTATCTCGACATGGAGAACTTTGTGGCCACGACAGATTTATACGTGCACCAGTCACTATATACACGGGGAGTCTTTGGACGGCGCGATTAATCCAAGGGATACAAAATCCAATGCCTTACATACCAGGCTATCCCGACGCATTTTTCACTATACTATGTAGAACAGATTTCTCATGAAAGGAGCTTGTGTGAAAGTAAAAGCATAAAATTTTCGTCACGTTTACAGCTTGATTCAACGTCCAGAATTTTGTGCAGGCTGTGATAACACCTTTATTAGGCATTATGCGAAAAAGTTTTGGAAATTCACTCCGCTAATAATGAAATAAGTTTACTCATATGTAGAACATGCGGGAGCGCATACGTCATACTCTCTAATAAACTTGTTATGCCAGAGAACGCCTTACATGGCATTGGCATACATGGAAATATTTTTTGGCATGAATGTAGCATTTTTACTGAATCTATCGTGTCATCCTTAGCGAGTTATTTGGCTTTTAATCCCTGGCATGCAGTTAATAGTATCAAAAAATCGAATTTATGTTTTAGACACGTTTCTCTCAATCGATGGAAGAAAAAAAATTTGACACAAAACTGCACGCAAAATCTCATACCAATATTAATATATTTATGTCTTTGCATTTTTGAACTGTCGCGATTACATGTTTATAAAAGTACAGACCAATAGACAATCAACCCATATTTGTTTGTAGCTCAAACTTTGGCAAATGTCTACACTATAGATGTAAATCTGTGTGCCGAATTTTATGTATCTAGCTAGTCATTATCGCGTTAGCTTATATTCACACAACCAGACAGATGGATTTTCTCTGAACAGATTTTACTCAAAATTTGATAGAAATCTGCAAATTTGGTGTAGTGACCGTATGCCAAATTTCAATCATCTAGATCAAAGAGTTTTTGAGTTATCTTTGTCATAGACAGACAGACATATGGTTGTTTTCCAAAAATGTGTTTTTTGTATTCAGGGAAGCCACAGAAGAACAGACAAACGGACATTTCCCAAAAATATGTTTCTCGAACTCAGAGATATCTAAAACGTGGTGCTTCATCAAAATTTCGACCTTGAATTTTTTGAAGGTTACTATATTTTCTCTATACTACGCATACGAGAAAATAAAAACAAAAAAACAAAATCAGTCTAGATGAATCAGGTACGAAGAAAAATATCATAACTGATGTCAAAATACCTTTCTTGTATCTGTTTTTTATTTTCCTTTGCTTTTTATTAATTATTTCATCATTTCTGAATCATTATACAAGGTGAGTATATAATTATTCATTAACCCGTTGCGGTGTATTGATTTTATTAGATTACTTCTAAATAAGTTTGAAAATTCATCCAGTACTATATATATATATATATATATATATATATATATATATATATATATATATATATATATATATATATATATATATATATATATATATATATATATATATAGTACTGGATGAATTAAACCTATTCAACCAAAATGTGAGATCCAGTGGCACTGGACAGTGAACTGCAAAATATTAACGTTCTTAAGAAGAAGCAACATAAAAAATTATCTGGATAACGTTCTTTCTTTTCATTTTATAGAAAAAAAGTAGAGGATATATCCAGTACAGAGCTGGCTTACTACATCAATGCATTCCTTGTCACTTGCATAGATCCCAGGAAGTATTATGTCCTGGACTTGGTCAGCGAACTCCGCAGGCGAGTAGATGCTCAGAACTATACAAATCCTTCGGTGATGCTAGCCTTATGCAATGCTGGCGAAAGAATCACCGAGAGAGATGTCGAGAAACTCATCGGTGTGTTCTGGAAAGCCCACAGAGAATTTTGGACAGGTAAAAATCACTTTAAAGAAATTTCGGTACTTATTCTTGATGATTTTTACTTGAATCATAGAGAGAGATGTCAGAAAACCAGAAAACTTATCGGTGTATTCTGGAAAGCTCAGAGAGAATTTTGGACAGGTAAAAATCACTGGTACGACAGGAGTTTAACCCCCTGCTTGGGGCAATTTTCAAAAATCGCCAACTCGCCAACAACGATCTTGCGAAATGTTTTGCAAAATGTTCAAAAACGAGGGAGCAGATGTCCAATCATAGCGCTTAATATAGGCGAAAGATAATAGGTTTGCCAGTCTGGATGTTGCCAGCTTTGGCGCGTTATCGCAACTTGGCGAAAAAGGGGGTTAAACTCCGGTTCACCCAGATCACTTTAAAGAAATTTCAGTATCTCTTCGTGATGATGCTTGGAAAGAAGTGAACTGATCACGTGCATGCCTGTGATCATGCTACTGAAAAAAAAAGAAATGAATAACCTGAAAATGATCTTTCTTGAAATTTTCAATGAGCTTTTCTATTTCTCAGATAAGTTTATTAACCATGCAGTCAATGGCGAAGCGATGATCGGTGCAAAGGTGTTTCTTTGTATGCCCATGTGCCACAGTTTTGAAATATTGTTGAAACAAATTTTTGAGTATTTATGTCACATTTTAATTCCAAATATTATGAGGAGCTAAAATTTCCATGCAATAGATATCACTTTATTAAACCGCTATTCAGAATTAGGAGAAAAACAGTGGGAGTGATGTTCCTTTCTCATATACTCTCTAATAAAAGTGCTATTCCAGAAGAAGACTTGCATGGCATTGGCGTACAGTAGTTACGAAGTATTAACCTTCGGCGTAAATGTAGTTAAAATTACTGAAATCTATTGTGTCATCCTTGGCGAGAGTTTTGGCGATCAATCCTTGGCATATTGTTAATACTATACAAAAATCGAATTTGTGTTTTAGACGCGTTCATCACAACCAACTGAAAAAAAATGACATAAAACTACAACTTTGGTCACAAAATCCCAAACCAAATTTGATATTTTTAAATATTGCGCCTTTGAGTTATAGCGTTTACATGTTTCTGAAATTACAGACCGACAGATCATCAGTCCCTTGATGGATTTGGCTCCAAATTTGAAAGCTGTCTATCCTTTTACTTGATTTGATAGATATCTGCAAATTTGGTATAAAGACCGTATACCAAATTTCATAGCTCTAAATTGAAGTGTTTTTTTAGTTATCTTTGTCACAGACAGACGGACATTTTCTAAAATTCCGTTTTTTAAACTCAGGGAAATCTATACTACGTATAGTGGCTCAAACAATTGAGAGTACACCTTACTTTTACTTGATAAATCCGACTTTCAATATAAATAACACATTACCGAGAAGTGCAAACATGTTTTTTTAACATAATAAAAGGTTTAATTTAAAGTAAAAATAAAGGAAAATTAACGAAAAACTTCTTAATTGAAATGTTTCAGAAGCATTTTAAATAAACATACGCAGATTTTTGCCTCAAAAATTAAGAATACGCAAATGAAATTTTGTAATATCTCGCATAGAAAGAAAGTGTCAATATTTAGTTGCATGTGTTTTGGCTTTTATCTAAACCCAAATTTTTAACACTTTCCTTAGATTGCTGCGAAGTATAGCGAGGTAAATCATATGGTTTATAATACCATCTACAAGAACTAAATTTTCTACCCCGGATGAAGCCCTATAATTCCCAATCATGACGGAGTCACCACCATGTTTAACTGTAAGACATAAATTTTTTGAATCCAAAGCAGTATTAGGCTATTTCCATACGGTGCGAAGGTTGTCACTGATAAAAATGTTGCTTTCTCTCATCTCTAAATATAACTTTCTTCCAAAAGTTTTTGCTCTTCAATCGATGAGTTTTTGCCTACTTCAAGCGTTTTTTCTGAATTTGCAGGTTGATGAACGGTTTCTCTCTAACAATGCTACTTTTATATCCAGCTTGTCTAATTACATTTAGCTCAATTTCAGAACTTATACTTCTGCCTATGATTTGAGAAATTTCTACATCAAGTTGGCTGAAATATATGGTCGCAGCAATCTAAAGGAAAGTGTTGAAAATTTGGGTTTAGATGGAAATTTCATTTTCCATCAGGACAGCGACCCCAAACAGAATGCACGTAACGTCAAAATGTGGAGACTTTTTCATTGTAAACAGCAGATACACACATCACCACAGTCCACCGACATCAATGTCATTGAATATATGTGGGCCACAATCGAAACAACGGTCCAAAAACAGAAAATTTGAAACAAAACCCATTTAAAACATGTTGCAAGAAGAATGGGGTAAAATATCTTCAGATACCACCAAAAATTAGTCGAATCAGTACCACGACGTTTAGAGGCCATTATAAAATTAAATATTGACACTTTTTTTCTATGCGAGATATTACAAAAATTTCATTGCTGTATTCTCAATTTTTTGAGGCAAAAATCTGCTTATGTTTATTTAAAATGCTTCTGAAACTTTTCAATTAAGAAGTTTTTGTTGGCTATTCTTTATTTTTACTTTAAATTAAACCATTTGTTATGTGTAAAAATAAAAATATATTTGCCCTTCTCGTTAATGAGTTATTTATGTTGAAAGTCGGATTTATCAAGTAAAAGTAAGGTGTACTCTCAATTGTTTGAGCCACTGTGTATGAAAAAGTTTTAAAAAAAATCATTATATGCCTAGGATACCACTGTATACACTTAAATGATTTCAATCATACTTCATTCATATTATAAATTAATTCTTAGATGCTAATAAAATATTAAAATGATGTTCTTTCTTTGTAAATATTTGTTTTAATTTCATTAAATATGTTAGTTGATTTTCCTCATACTTGCCAAAAATATAGTATTGAAGAAGAAATATTTAAGGTTAGTAAGCTTTAGTAACAACCTGCTTATTTTTTCTTATACAAACCTGTAATGTTGCTTTCCAGCATAAATAGTTTCATCGTAAGAAAGATTTTTTTACGGTGAGTCCTGTTGGGTGCTGATCGGGTGCCGCGTCAGTGATCTCAAAGCTTTGCGCTCATTTGGCGACTTGGCGATGAATTTGGCAACTTAGGGCGACAAAATAGATATTAATGAAAACTTCGAGAATGTTAACAATTGATCAATATAATCGCCTGATTGGTTTAGAACCTTATTGGTCTGCTTCCCGGTAACTATAAAAGGCCAGCAGTCTCAAGCCGAAATGAATCGCAGTCAGTCATCAACGGAGTCGAAGTCGTAAGCAAGCATCGAGTCATCGAGAGTATAACGAAGCGACGAAGAACTAGCGTTGCTGAACTGAGCTCTGTGTCGAATCCTGGAAGAAGCATCGAGTCATGTGAGAAGTAGTCAGTCGTGTAGTAGTGTATTGGCAGCTGGATACAGCTAAAGCGAGGAGACAGTGGGGAATTGCAGCCGTTTGGAGAGAATGTAGAGTGAAACTACGAAGATTCCCTCTCCTTCTGAATTCTGTCTGGCGACTTTGTGTGCTGTGGCTGTTATTACTACCGATTACGACTTGTGGGCTACTATTTGATGTAGTGTGCAGCTGTTTGTTGCCTGTCTTCGTCACGGCTGTATATATTTGCCATCTTTGTATATTCGTCGACTCTGTGTATTTGTCTCTTCGTAATAAAAGTCGTCATCTGTCACTAAAGGATTGTTCATTTCATCAACCAACAAATCAAAAAGAACCCCGATGGAAGAATAGTAAATCAGTAACAGTATTAAATTTATCTTGGAGTGCTGAATTTGAAAGTTCCAGGTTGGTACCGGACTAAGAATCAATCATCTAAGATTTTCATCTATTACCAATAAAATTATATGAAATAATATTAATTTTTCTGATGAATCATAGAAATATGGAAATTAAAAAAGTTCTCCAAGAAAAAGAAATTTAGAAAGTTTTGCTTTGTTCCATTTTATCTTCACAAAAAATTCGATATATAAAAAGTAAATAGACTTAGCTCTGGTTGGTATTTCTATGCTTAGAGCTCGATCTGGCATAATAATCTAGATAAAATCTTTCGAGTGCAGAGTCTGAAATGATCGCTGTTTGATTATTATCAAGATTTCAAAACTTAGGCTTATTAGCATAAAATGCTCAACAATACTGTTACGATATCTTCATGATATTGTACGGCATTCAGAATACCGAGAAACAACAACATGGAAATATCGCAGAACATCGCTTGTTAACAGATATTTCTGCTTTGTTTCCAGAACGTGCATTTCCAGTCCACTGAAACTCATTCTTTTTTTTTTTTTTTTTTTTACATTTTTTTCAGATATTCAAGCTTTAGCTGTTTTAGCTTTAGCATGTGCAGCCAAACAACCTTACGGAGTATTTGATTTGGTTGAGATAAGCGAACTTACAATGGAACTCAAGAAGCACCAGTATCGAAACGGCACTGTTGAAAATCTTAAAACTACAGCTCTTGTGCTGCAAGTAAGTCCTCTAAAGCAGAGAATAAAATGTGCCAAATAGGCAAAATACTGCACAAAATATTTAGTAAGCAAAAGGGGAGAACACTGTAGCTAATATACTGTGTACTAGGGCTTTTTTATTTTAAAAAAATCATAGTATATAGGAAACAATTTGGCATAAAGAAAAAGAGATTGCTGATTAAGATTCTTCTGATATAAGTTATCATATAATTCTATTGAACTTTTGTATATTTTTTGGATGCTAATGTTTGCAATTGATAAAAATTTAAACAAATTTAGCTACTGCTATTGGCGCTGTGGTTTAGATTTAACTTTCTTCCTCGCCAGAACGAGGCTGGAGGGGGGATAAACTAAGACTAAAAAAATTTTTCAACATCCCTAGCCTTGCTATTTTAAAATAGGAATGGAATTCCCAAAAATTAAAACTACCGCCAACATTTATTTCAAATCCGCCAATTTCTGCCACTGTACTTTGAACTGCCACTTATTCCCAAGATTTACCGTAATGATTCATCATATCTGTACTTATCAACAATACATTTGATAATCCACCCATTTCCATTAAATGTAAAATGCTAGCACAGATGTGAGCATTGAAATAATGTCCCTACTAGCTGAAAATAATTATTTCTCTATTAATCAAACCTATTAGTGCGAAGAATATTTCTCAGAATAATGATTCCTTAGGATCAAACTACTGAATAAAATTCAAATTTCGGACCTTTTTTTAAGTATATTGAATGAAGGAAACAAAATAAAATATTATTATTTGTATCATTTAAATCCTTTTGAAAGTAAAACTGAAAACTGAATTTTGTGAAGAATCAGAGAAATTTTTACTGAATAAATCTTTGAAAAATTGCATAATTTATGAAAAATTTTCTTTAGTGCACATGAAATTCAATACGGAAAGTTTCTATTTTCTGTACTCACATTTTTAAAATTAACATGCTTGGATTCAGAAAAAATGAATTTATATTAATTGAAGCTTAATCACTTACACTTTAATTTAAGATTCAAATTTTAAAGGAACTTATAGAAAATCAGAACAGGATGGCATAAAGCTTTTATAATAATACGAGTTATATAACTATCAAAATTTGAAGCTTTAATATATTTTGCTGAAGAAGCTGTTAAGAGACTAAGTTACATAAAATATTTCATTGCAAATTTTAGCAAGCGTTAATCCCGGCAATCCAGCTGGTCGCCAAAAGCTGCTAGTATTATAATAAAATTTATATCACTAAAGATATAGTTTTTTTGAATTTTGAAGTGGATGCAAATATAGCTTTTGTGGAATAATGTCCTGAAGTTATTGAGGAAAAGCATTGAAATTTCTTTTGTAGGATCGTTAAGGGGTTCAGTAAAAAGTCCAAATTAGTGTAGCAGTTATTTATTTATAGGTGATGCTACACACAGACAATTTAAGATATATATATGAGCATGGGCCAAAGCATGCAACACATGCCTTCACCAGATCTGAAATGAGTCATAACGGCGCAGAAAGCATGAGAAGGCGTTGTATCTGATGTCATCATAGTCAGTATGGTTAGTATTACAAGAGCGGCTACACTTTTAATTTATCATTAACATCTGACAACACTCTTTATCAATGAACACTTATCACCCAAGAAATAACTGCTTGCGAATTTGAGTAACTCATGTTCCTATGATGTACCCTAAGGAGCGTTTTACACGGTTTTTAAATGCCCATGTCGGAATTTACATAAAATATACCAACATATAAAAATTGTCTTGTTATCTGCATATATAATTACGCCCTATTGTTGAATCGATTTATTCTCTTCAGTCAACTTTCTAATTCTTGTTGCTGATTCTTTCGTTTAGGCTCTTTTCGCATCAGAAAGAGAAGCTGATGAAGAAAATTTCGATGAGGAGAAAGCTGTGAAGCAGATTCTTCGTTCACAGAAAGAGGATGGCTCTTTTGGGAACATTGCTAACACTTACTATGTCCTGCCTGTGCTTGGGTACAGAAGCCTAGTTAACATTAGCTCATCTCACTGCAAGGCTCCTGTCATAGATGGTAATGCAATCTTGAATCTTTATAGACAGTATTGCAATCTTGAATGCTTATAGACAGCAATGCAATCTTGAATGCTTATAGACAGCAATGCAATCTTGAATGTTTATAGACAAAAATGCAATCTTGAATGTTTATAGACAAAAATGCAATCTTGAATGCTTATAGACAGCAATGCAATCTTGAATGCTTATAGACAGCAATGCAATCTTGAATGCTTATAGACAGCAATGCAATCTTGAATGCTTATAGACAGCAATGCAATCTTGAATGCTTATAGACAGCAATGCAATCTTGAATGCTTATAGACAGCAATGCAATCTTGAATGCTTATAGACAGCAATGCAATCTTGAATGATATTTAGCTACATACAAAATACCCGCAGTACTCCCTAATCTCCCAAACGGCAACAACTTATAAATCTGGTTTCTATGTATGTAAGTTACCTGTGTATTACGCAGCTAAGCTCGCCACATAGTAACTAAATTCGGAATGAAAGTTCTTCTCAATTACCTGGAGTAGTCTCCTCAATACTTTCTCGCATACTCTTTAATAGACTTGTCGCGCCAAAGAACGTCTTACGTCACACTGGCGTACATCAGTTACAAAATATTAACTTTTGGATTGAATGCAGCATTTTCACTGAATCTGTCGTGTCGTGTCATCCTTGATGATTTTTAGGCGATTAATCCCTAGCATGCCGTTAATAATAACTGAAAATCGAATTTATGCTTTAGACATGTTTTTCTTAACCGATTGAAAAAAGATTCGACTCTAAACTGCACCTGTAATCGCAAAATCCCATACTAAATTTAAAATATTTAAGTTATTACATTTTTGAATTACCGCATTTACATGTTTTTTCACAAATTTTAACTGGTGTCTACAATATAGATGAAAAATCTGTGTACTGAATCTTATCTATCTAGCTTTCTGCGTTCTATATTATTGTGTTAACTTATATTTGAGCAGCCGGACAGACGAACTTCCTCTGAACAGATTTTACTCAAAATTTAATAGAAATCTTAAAATTTGGCATAAAGACCGTATAACAAATTTCAACGATCTAGCACAAAGCATTTTTAGTTTTGTTTGTCACAGGCGGACGTTTTCTAAAAATGGGATTTTCGAACTGAGGGAGGTTTGAAACGTGGAGATTCGTTGAAATTTTCAGTTGGAATTTTTTAATGATTACTATACTTTCTCTATACTGCGTATACAAGAAAGTGAAAATGGTACAAAATATAAAAAACTTAAATTATATCATTGATTTAGTTCAAAAATAATCATCACTTAAAATCCATATTTGTTGAGTCGTAATTTTTTATTTTGAGTGATTTGTAGGTTTATCCTTATTTCAACATCAGAGTTTTTTCTACTGTGTCTGACGGAAAGCACCTTCAGCAACATGAGTAAATAAGCCTAGTAACAAGTAAATACTTCTAGGTTTGCGTTTTATGACATCACATTTTTAAAAAAGATGGGCCCTGGGGTATTTCATGAGTTATCGTCTTAAAACTAATATCTACAACTGTTTTTTCGTCAAGTGTCTTCCCTCAAGCATCGATGATTTCCTATATTAATTGTTAACCGAATTGGGGTCTACCAAATCAGGTCCTTTCAAATTGGAATTCTTGTTCAAAAACTGTAATTAAAAAAGCCGCCGTTAATCTTGTATTGATGATGGAATCACACGTCTTGATCATGAATACCAATCACATTCATGATTGGTATTTATGATTTTTTTGAGCTGCGCATAGAATCAATCCTTTAAATATCCATCGTCTATACTGCGTGCACGTCACTGAGACAAACATTGGGTAGTTATATGATCTATCATGACGTGAACAATCGACAATGTGACATCAAACTTAGCCCAAATTCAAAAAGGAAAAGGAAGACGATAAGTTATTGTATTATCCACTTGGACACAGATCGAAAGATCATGTGATTTTCAGAAAAGCTACCGCTAATCTTGTATTTATGATTGAGTCACACTACTCAATCAGTAATATTCATAATTAGTATTTGAGATTTTTTTTAACTGCTCATAGAATCAATCCTTTAAACATCCATCGTCTATACTGCGTGCACATCACTGAGACAAACAATGGGAAGTTATATGATCTATCATGACGTGAACAATCGACAATGTGACATCAAACTTAGCCCAAATTCAAAAAGGAAAAGGAAGACGATAAGTTATTGTATTATCCACTTGGACACAGATCGAAAGATCATGTGATTTTCAGAAAAGCTACCGCTAATCTTGTATTTATGATTGAGTCACACTACTCAATCAGTAATATTCATAATTAGTATTTGAGATTTTTTTTAACTGCTCATAGAATCAATCCTTTAAACATCCATCGTCTATACTGCGTGCACATCACTGAGACAAACATTGGGTAGTTATATGATCTATCATGACGTGAACAATCGACAATGTGACATCAAACTTAGCCCAAATTCAAAAAGGAAAAGGAAGACGATAAGTTATTGTATTATCCACTTGGACACAGATCGAAAGATCATGTGATTTTCAGAAAAGCTACCGCTAATCTTGTATTTATGATTGAGTCACACTACTCAATCAGTAATATTCATAATTAGTATTTGAGATTTTTTTTAACTGCTCATAGAATCAATCCTTTAAACATCCATCGTCTATACTGCGTACACATCACTGAGACAAACATTGGGTAGTTATATGATCTATCATGACGTGAACAATCGACAATGTGACATCAAACTTAGCCCAAATTCAAAAAGGAAAAGGAAGACGATAAGTTATTGTATTATCCACTTGGACACAGATCGAAAGATCATGTGATTTTCAGAAAAGCTACCGCTAATCTTGTATTTATGATTGAGTCACACTACTCAATCAGTAATATTCATAATTAGTATTTGAGATTTTTTTTAACTGCTCATAGAATCAATCCTTTAAACATCCATCGTCTATACTGCGTGCACATCACTGAGACAAACAATGGGAAGTTATATGATCTATCATGACGTGAACAATCGACAATGTGACATCAAACTTAGCCCAAATTCAAAAAGGAAAAGGAAGACGATAAGTTATTGTATTATCCACTTGGACACAGATCGAAAGATCATGTGATTTTCAGAAAAGCTACCGCTAATCTTGTATTTATGATTGAGTCACACTACTCAATCAGTAATATTCATAATTAGTATTTGAGATTTTTTTTAACTGCTCATAGAATCAATCCTTTAAACATCCATCGTCTATACTGCGTGCACATCACTGAGACAAACATTGGGTAGTTATATGATCTATCATGACGTGAACAATCGACAATGTGACATCAAACTTAGCCCAAATTCAAAAAGGAAAAGGAAGACGATAAGTTATTGTATTATCCACTTGGACACAGATCGAAAGATCATGTGATTTTCAGAAAAGCTACCGCTAATCTTGTATTTATGATTGAGTCACACTACTCAATCAGTAATATTCATAATTAGTATTTGAGATTTTTTTTTAACTGCTCATAGAATCAATCCTTTAAACATCCATCGTCTATACTGCGTGCACATCACTGAGACAAACAATGGGAAGTTATATGATCTATCACGATGACGTGAACAATCGACAATGTGACATCAAACTTAGCCCAAATTCAAAAAGGAAAAGGAAGACGATAAGTTATTGTATTATCCACTTGGACACAGATCGAAAGATCATGTGATTTTCAGAAAAGCTACCGCTAATCTTGTATTTATGATTGAGTCACACTACTCAATCAGTAATATTCATAATTAGTATTTGAGATTTTTTTTAACTGCTCATAGAATCAACCCTTTAAACATCCATCGTCTATACTGAGTGCACATCACTGAGACAAACAATGGGAAGCAAATGATCTATCACGATGACGTGAACAATAGACAATATGGCATCAAGCTTACACATAAATTCAAAAAGGAAAAGGAAGACAAGAAGTTCTTGTATTTCTACTTAGACACAGCCCAAAAATTCATATGATTTTCAAAGAGTAAAATGGCTTCTCTACTGTCCTGATTTGTTCTAATACTTATGTAGTCTTCTTAATTTGAACCTCATCTCTACAAGTAGCGCTTGATTGCATTTTTTTTTTTTTACTAATCAATGCAAAGCATATAATTTTATCTCTGCCCATTTAGAAAAGGATGCTCTCAAAGACTTGATGAATCAGATTGGCGAGAAAATGAGTGTTCATTTCTCGCTGTGGATTGGCAACAATAGGTCAGTGGAGAGGATGATCACCCTCAATGTCCCAGCCGATAGTTCCTTCTACCGCATTATGGAATTTGCCGCAGGAGTAGACAACAGATTCAGGTAAGATTTCGTTCACCTGCATTGTTGGAATTCTAACAAAAAGTATTTATTTTTTATTAAATGAAATGAGAAATTAAATTTAAAAAAATCGTTGAGAATCCTTTTTATGATTTCCTATTTTATTTTCGCAGTCTCAAGCGATCTGTACTTGATTCTTGTCATATTGAATTTAGAGAATTGGACAGGCGTTTTTAAATAGGGCCTCTTCCAATGGAACAACTGAAATCTTAATATTCATTTTAAAACTATCGGCATATTTGTACCTCGTTAAATCTGAACACATTCTTCAAATATGCTACATTTTCAAAAAATAAAGGAAATTATTTTCGTAAAAGAATTCATCCTGATACTATAACATTTTAAATTTCTATTGAAAATTCATTCATTTCAACATTTTTTGAAGTACAAAAAATTATAATTCAAGTCCGTTTAATATCGTAATGAATGAAGTAAGTTCTTCTAAGAGTCTTGACTTAAACTAATATTAAAAAAAAAAATTTCGATTGTCATAAACGTTCTTATCTTCGATATTCTTGTTATTATTGATAGTCGCTGTATGTACTACTTGAGATATAACACTGATTTTACCATTTCTTTCACAATGACGAAACTAGGATGGTTTAGCATTGATTTTTCGTCTTCCTCCAAGTCACATTTGACAACATTAAGATTTAAAAGTTTAAAGGAGCAAAAAAAAAAAAAAAAACTGACTTAGTAGCATCCTGAGCATATATAAGGAATAGAAAAGTGACGAACACACTCTTCCCCTTCAAAAAGTTTTTCTTATAGCACTTAAATTAATATTAATGAATATAAATTGCGGTTTCATTTTCAGATTCGAGTACAGCGTGAGAAATGGCAAGCCTTTCATCTATTCTATATCAGAAATACAAGATGATCCTGAAAATGGAATGTTTTGGTTCTTGTTCAAGGCATCGTCCTCGAACGAAGGCGATCTAGAACTTATAATGAAAAGTGAGGGAAAACAATCCTTTCTTCTAAATTTTCTTTTCCTGTTTATTCTATCTCTATTTAGAAAACTTAAGCCTATTTGCATTGTTGATTCATGGTTTGCTAATAAAGTAGTTTGTATTTAAAGACTTGAAAATATGTGAAAGTCATATTATGATAATTTGATGCGATATCCAGAACAAAAGAATAGAGAAAGGGGTGGTCAATGAAAAATGAAATATATATTTAATTTCAAGTTGTCATTTGTATGAAGAAGAGTCATTAATGTGCATGAAACTACTACAATTGGCTGACTAGTTGAAGATTTCTTGACTATACCTGACAAGTTCTTAGCATCAAGGAAATGCCGGTTTAAAATTATGAAGCTATCCTATTCATTACTATTATATTTTTTACCATACGTTACTTTCTATGCCCTAAATATTGTACATAAAATACTTAGCTTTAAATTTCAGAAATACCTGAAGATTAAACTAAGGAACCCGAAGAAAAGCCAGGTACTGAGTACAATTCACTTGTGGACCTTAAAATTAATTGCATGAAACAAAATAAGGATTTATTACCTTTTGTTATTTATATCATTATGCAAAAAGGTGTAGAAAAGATTTAAAGAATGCATGAAAATGCTAAATAAATAAATTATTTTTATAAAGTTAATAATCTTACGAAACTGCAATGTTGATTCCCAGCACAATTAATTCCACCGTAGGAAAGATAGTTTTACGTCAGCTCTATTGGATGCTGATTGGATGTCGGATCAATAATGCCCCGGCCTGGCGACAAACTTGGCGACCCTTTGATGATGAATTTGGCGTTTTTGACGACAAAATGGATGATACTAGAATGCTCAGGAGTAGTTTTGCTTGCTTTTTCGAGAACCTTCTGTGCCTTACTTCGGAAGCTATAAAAGGCAGCTATCGAAGGCAAAGTCAGTAGTATAGTAAGTCAGCGACGAATTAGTTGGATCAATCCTGCAGAGTGCAAGCGCTGAATAGAGCTCAAGTGATTGGTGTATTGAGCCGTACATCGAGTTTTGCAGACAAATGTTGAAGCAGTATCGAGTCCTGGGTTGAGCAGCCAATCAGTTGGTTGTGAAGCGGCAGTTGCATACAACTAAAGCTAGGAGACAGTGGAGACAGCAGGCTTTTGGGGTGATCTTAATTAATAACTAGGTGGATTCTCTTTTCCTGCTGAGTTCTGTCTGGCCGCTTTGTGTGCTGTTGTGGTTGTTTACTACCAAATACTACTTGTGAGCTGATATTTGTTCTTAGTGTGCTTCTGCGTATTGCTTTTATATATCTCAGCCGTGTTTTGTTGTCTGTGTATTCGTGTCTCTATGTTAATAAACGGTATTATTTATTATTGAGGACTGCTGACTATGTCATTATACGCCCACTATAGCGAATCCGTTCGAGTTTAGCGGAATGTGATTTTCGTAACAATATATTAATAATCACACATAATCATCAATAAATCAAATAACAATAATTGCTTTATAAACATATGAAATACAATTTGATTTGCGAATTTCTAGTATAAAGTTTCAATTCATTTTTCTTAATATTATAAGTTTTGCCACAAAAGTAAATGAATTATTGATATATTTTTATTTTTATGGTATAGTCATTGATAATATATAATCATAATTTAGTTTATTGGATGATTTGGATCCGATAGATAAAATGTACGAAATGGTTAATTATTCTTAGCAATACTAGAATTCTCTAACTTGAAGAAGATTTTTCTACAAATCCAAAAATATTAGGTGAAGTAATATGATTTTCAGAACAGTAACAAATTTAGATACAATTCAAAAATAAAATTTAAATAATTTCATATTTGTATTATTGTAATCCTAAAAGGCAAAATTAGCCGACAAATTTTGATTTTATTAGATAAATGAATTCAATCAATCGCTTTACTAAGTCTCATTTCAGATTTTACGAGACTTGAGAAGAAAATCTTCAATATATTTGGGGAAATTATCCGAATTTTATATATAAAATCCATACAAAATCGCACTTTTGTAATGAAATTTGAAGAAGTAAACCAGTATCATGTAATCAGGGCTAACTATCTGATAGGAAAGTTGATTATTTTAAGTCAGAAAATATGCACAATTAGTTCGATAATTCAAATTTATATAATTGGATTAAAACAAAAACCAGCAGATGTGATCACCTCAAAACTTTTTAGCATACTCTCTAATAAAGGAGTTACCACAGAGAAAGCCTTGAATGGCATTGACGCACAACAGTTACGAAATATTAGCCTTTAACGTGAATACAGTACTTTTGCTGAATCTGTCACCCTTGGCGAGATTTTTGGCGAGCATTCCCTGGCATGCTGTTGATAGTATCCGAAAATCGAATTTGTATTTTAGACGCGTTTATACCAACTGATTAAAAGAAAAATTTGACCCAGAACTACAACTGTAGTCAAAAATTCCCATACCAAATTTTATATATTTAAGTCATTGCATCTTGAGTCATCACGTTTACATGCTTCTAAAATTACAGACCGATAGTCAATCCCTTGTTGAATTTTGCTTAAAATTTGATAGACCTCTATACTATAGATGTTAATTCTGTGCATCGAATTTTATCTATTTAGCTCTCTTCGTTTTTTAATTATCGTGTTAAATTATATTTGAACAGCCGTACAGACATACTTCCTCTGAGCGGATTTTGCTTAAAATGCTTTACTGGGTGAGGTCTAAAACATGAAGATTCGTCAAAATCTCAAGTTCGAATATTTTGATGGTTACTATACTTTCTCTATACTACGTATAGGAGAAAGTGAAAATGGTAAACGAGGTCAGTTTTCCTTTTGCAGAATTAGGCAACGACTCATGATCTCGTTCACTTGCACCGTTCGCATTCTTCCTCTTGTGTCGCCAAGACTGAATTATTTAATAGACAAAGTAAATGCCCAGCAGTCCCTACAACTTTTGGTAGATGGCATTGCGGTGCCTCGAAATTTATTTCGTTCAATTTCCAGGGAAATTTAATTTTGTGCTTCCATTTTATCCAGAAGAAATATTTATTCGAATTTATTCAAATTATAATCATTGTTTAAATGTTATAACAATAATCTTAATTATTCTCTAGCAAATCAGTGTGATCCAGTTTATGTCTGATGACTTTCTTGATGACTGTCTTTCAAGTCAATACCAGGGCAAACTTTGTATTAGAATATTTATATTGAGTTGAAAAAGTTATGCAATTTTTTCTCATTTAATTTAAATCTATTATAAATTAAAATTTCTGTAAATGAAAATAGAAAAGAATCGCCTTGAGAAAAATCTGCTATTAAATGTTTTATAATCTCTGACTATCATTATATTTCTTTAAAAACTGTTTATATATATATTAAATTGAAATCAGTATCGATATTTAGGAATTAGGAAGGGGACCTCGAAACCTGCGATAGGTCCTTGCAAGACTCAAACCATCTATTGGGTCTGGTCTAAATGATACTGCTGTGTTCTTGATTCATTGTAGTTGACTGTCAAAATTACTATTATAATTCTCAGTACAAATTGAAGTAACTTTCTATTATTAGTTTGGTTGAAATGTTTTGTCAAAGATCGTGCATCTTCTAACGCATTTCTTTTCCTGTAGGTCCTGCAGACGTTGTACCAAGTAATAATCAACACTTGATATTTTGGTACAAGTGTGGCTCGTGGAATCAGTGAAACATTCGGTAGAATAGTGGTGCCTCAACTGGCATTTATGTAATGATTGTTTCTTTGAATGATAATAAAATGTAATCTCTAGTTTCTCATTATTTTGAACAACTCTATTTCACAAAAACAGAAAAATGCTCAGTTGAAAAACAATAATAGAACAAACAGATGTGGAATATTTAATAAAAAAAGTCTTGGATAATACAGTAATTGTATTTAAAACACACAACGTTGGATTTTTTTTTCTATATTTTACTAGCTGCCTTCAGCGACCAGCTGTCCGCCAACGATTTTATAATAATCATAAACCAAATTTTATGATTTACATCCTATCGCAATAAAAAACACTATTTTAAATTAAACTTGAAAAATAAACATGGATCATTCTGATTGGTAATCGATGTTAGCAAATTAGCGAAACTGATGCAAATTAGTAAACGCTGAGGTTTACAATTACAAAGCGCTCTGCCAAAGTTTTAATTTGAAATCTTCGAAATTTTAGGATTTGAGGTAGGCGTCCTTTGATAGCATATTCATGGATCAAGAGCTTTCGTATAAAATTAAAATTTTCGGAATTGGTATAATGACTTTGGCTGAAAAACTCTGCCGTAGATTTTCCCCATATAGAATGTACAATGAAGTGACGGTTTTGAAATTTCTCATGAAAATGGAAAAGTAGGGAGGCGACCATTGTTGGCACATCTAATATTCAGAAACGATTAATGAATTTTAAAAAATTTGTGTGGATATATAGCCGCCAGTGACCAAATTTGGCGAAATTGATTTGGGCTAAAGTATGATTCTGTGGTTTTCAGAATCATATAAGATATGGTCAAAAGATAAGATGTTGTAAAGTCACATAAAAAATGATGCAACAGAAAAGGATAGTGTTAAAGCAAACTAATCAAAATTGCCTTCTTTTCAGCAATATTATTTACCTAATTTATAAATTCACCGGGGAGGACCTCAAAAATGTAGATGAGAAACTTTCATCATGAAGATTGGTTCTCACCTCCCAGGTAAGTACAGAAATAGTGTGGAAGACACTTACCGATGACGAGACGTGCCTCCTATGGGAGAAGTTGTACTTGGCCGGTGATAACCCTTAAGAATCAACTATAGATCCCACCAAAGCTGTGCGGGTGTTTAGGTAATTCATTATTTTTCCAAATCCCTTTATAATGGGGTGGAGTATACAATTATGGTTATCTAATTTACAATTCCATATTCATAGAAAATTTATGTGGTCCATTAGGTTGTTATTATATAAAAGAAAATCCCTTACTTTATCAATGCATCTAAGAGGGTTTTTTTTTTAAATTATCTTCCAATTTTGCTCACTTTTTGTTTAACATAAAAATAAATGTATCAAAGTTTTACTTTGGAATCCATACACGCATCTTTATCTTTTATTCATACTTCAAATTATAAATTTCACAATACTACTAATAAGTCATTTATTCTCGTTTCAATGCAGCAGCCACAATGACCATAATAAGAGAATTTTCTTGTAGCCACATTGGCCATACAAAAAAATCATTAAAATCAAATCCAAGGAAGGAAAATAAATGTTCTCTGTGATAATAAAAGGCCATAAAAGCCGAATTAAGGCACTACACCAATAAAAAATATTTGTTGTCAGAACTAATAAGTAAGTAAATAAATAAATAAAAATTCATTCACTTTGAAATATACAGAAACATGAAAATTAATTTCCCCTTCAAAAATTTATTAAGGTACAAAAAAATTTAAGGTATTGAAATTACACCTTGAAGAATAAATTCAGAATGCGTACTGCTAAAGGGAATCGGAAGTGTGCGTTTGTGCATCGATGCTTTACAGGACCTATTAGATTTTGAGTTTCTCAATTCGCCCCAGACACACTTTAGAAAGATAAAATGAACCTTCCAAAGTGACTTTTAAACTGTTTTGGTAGGGATTTTAATTAATTTAGAATTTAATAAAGTTTGATGTTTATCCGCTTTAACTTCCGAAAACATCGTGCATATTTAAATTTTGCAACATTCTAAAACTTTAAAAATAACCAAATTAATTACCGTATAATATTTGTTTGCATTTACAAACATTTTAAAAGTATTTTGTACATGATTTTCAACAATATATTTCATTGTTGCAGTGAAATTCAATTTAATTCTCATGTTTCATTATTATTATTATCACATGAATTTATTTAATCTTTGAAAGCAAAGGAAGAAAGATGCTGATAACTATTTGAACAGATTAGTTTTAAAAAAATCAGACAATGAAATTGCATTATTGCAAAATACGGCATAAATTGATAGATAATCGATACACTTAAATTTTTAATGGCTTTAAAGTGCAAGTCGACATCATTAGTCAAGAACCTCCTTTATAGAGAGAAGCGTGACATCAAGTTATGTGTGAATACATTAAATTAAACGCGACCGATATTCCTGATGTTGATAAAAGTGGCTAATCTAGGATAAGTTCTACACCGGTTATGTAATGTCTCCGAAAATTGGTTATCATGATTAAGACATTAAATTACTCCAGTGCGACATAAAGTGAATTTTGAAGTGGATACTGCTTGATAAGCCTCTTATGATAGCTGTTAGCAGTCTGGCAACTAAATTGATTTATTTGTTTGGAATGCAAATGTTTTTAGGAGGTAGGGCCAGGAAAGAAAGAATTTTAACGGTGCTCATAACATCCATGATCGATTATATATTAATAATGACATAATTTTTAATTTATATTTTATTACTGTTTACACGTATCATTTCATTATATACATTTAGATTTTAAGAATTATGCATTTAGGTATTAAATTTGAAATTCTACTTTTTGACATGCGATTATTATCTCATTTCTGTTTAATATTGCCCATTATTCGTGCGAGTGAGCTACAATTTAAAATTAATTTTTTAAGCTTATAAATTTATATACTTAAATCCTTTCTATTTCAAAAAATAAGATTTTTTAATTTTTCAATGGTTTTTAATATTTAAGTATGTAAAGAAATAAGAAATGATTTTTCATCAATATAGTATATGTATTCAATTCAAAGTATGTCATTCAATTAACGTTTTATTTCTATAAATTTATATAAGATTAGCTCTTTAAAATAATCTGACGGATTCGAAGCTTGTAAGAACATTTCTAGCTAAGAATTAATCATTGAATTTACATTTTAGAAATATAAAGTTTTTCGTAATATTAAAATCTCTCAATCCTAATTCAATTTTAATTTACTTTGTTAATTATCGAATAATGTAACCTCAAAATTTTTCTTATTTACAGTAAACACAATTTTTAATTGTATTCATTATTTAAAATTAATTTTTGAAATGTTTAGCTTGCTTTAGGTATTTATTCAAGTGATTTGAAATATATCAAGATTAATGAAATTTGCTACTGAAAAGACATGCTGCATAGTCATTAAAGTATCTGTGTGTGCGTGTGTATATATAAATAAATCTCTTAGCGTAAGGTTTTTTAGTTACTGCTGAATTTTAAAAAAATGAGTATATAAGAAGAAGTGTTTCAACGGTGAAAAAGATATAATTTTACTGTTGTAAAATTCTTTTAAAAATATTGACTAATAAAAAAAATTTGTATATTTAATATAACTATATATAATTTATTGTTAGAGATCTAAAAGATTAATATTCAAATTGTGGAAAAATTAATTTTTATGTTGGAAAATTACTGTATGGCTGAAAATGTCAGTTTTATTTATTTTTTGTTATTTTTAGGTCTTCTATATTTCTAAGAAAAGGCTATTGATTATCCATACATTGTGAAGTACTTCAACATTCTATGCATTTTCTTGATAACACTCTTAGTCATCTGCATTAAAAGTAAGTATTTAACAATATTTTTTTTAAATAATGTGTGCGAAAAAAAGAATACTGTTTTCAATTTAAATAAAAAATATAATTTTCAGGAAGTTTATGTATTTCTGGCCCAGATTTAGTTGTTTCTAACGTAAGAGAAAGTAAAGTACATGTTGTTTGGACTCCACTTAAGATACCTGGAAAAGTAATTGAAAAATATCAAGTAAGTATCAGATTTTTGAAAATAAAATGAAATATTTGAACTATATATAATAAATAAAGGTTTGTAAAAGAGTTTAAAACTAAATAATATATAGCAATTGTAGTAGATTCTTGCTTTCTTTTATTAAAAAATTTATAATATCAGTAAATTATCCTTTAATTGAATTATGTTCATTATCTATGAACATAAAAATAAAAAGTTTAGATTTAATATTACATGTTATTGTTACCTAATGAATTTTCCAAAGTGATAAATTGCCCAATTTGATATTAGATATTGGGCAATTTAGAGTTAACAATTGGTCAAATCAAAAACTTGGTGTTAGTATTCATACCATCTTAAGTTTAATCATAGTTTTTTACCCTATAGAAATCTGAACTGCTGAATAGATTGAAATTTTTCTCATGAATGCCGTGATGCAAAATGAAGATTTCATTACAGTAAATTAAATAGTTAATCTTTTATTGATTTAAAGCTTGGTTTTTAATATAAGAGAAATTTAATTTGATTTTCAGTATTGCCATTTCTATTGAATGAGGATAGTATTTAAAATTGTATGTATTTTAAATGTAGATATGTATTTTTATTTATTTATTAATTAGTTGTCCATATATTGCTGCTTCATAAATTTTATTTTTTGTTATAATTTAAAAGTTACTAATAACTGTTTATTTAATTTAGTGAAAATACTCTTTTTAAAATTATTTATTAGTCAAATTTCTTCAAAAACCATGAACTTTTAAAACTGCTTGATAATTTTTTTTTTTTTTTTTTTTTTTTTTTTTGTATTTTTACCATAAATAATACTTTAAGCTAATTATGTATGTTCTATGTCTTCTTCTAAATGGTTAAAATCCATAAAACTTAGCACACCTATTATTTATATTGAAAAAAGAATGCTGCCAATTTTTCAAAATGCAAAAGTTAATTAAATAAATATTCAATCAATTAGAAATTAATGGAAATTTTATCATTTTTACGCAATAATTTTATACATTATCCTAATAGATATATTTTTATTCCATCTTAATACAAATTTTTACCTTTTCAATGATACAAATTTCTGTTCTGTACAATTTTTCCATCAATTTTGATTTATTTTCCAAAATTTAATAAAATAAAAACTATATAGAAATTCCATTAATAGGCAACAATGATGCTTTTAACTGGTCTACCTTTATTTATTCATATTTTTATTTCATTTTTTAAAAATCTTCTGTGGTTTCTTTTTTATTAGTTAAAAAAAAACTTTTCAAAGTCTATTTATTGTAAATAAAATTACAGAAAATACACAAATTTTGTATATTGAAATATTTAATAAAAAATAAACTGTTGCAATAAAAATCAATTATTGACAAAGCATTCGTTCACACAAATGTTGAGATTCCTGTGAATCCTGATATTAAATAGATTCTTCTTTTTTTATATATATATATATATTTGATGCAAAATTGAAATTTTGCTTAAGAAAGATTTATGTATAAGTAAGGTTTTAATGAAATTGTTATGGTAATTAATGAAATCAGGTTTCTTATTCATAAAAACTAGACAATTTCATCCTGAGTGGAGCTATTTTACAACTGAATTATAAATAAGAGAACCTTTGCAATTAAAATAAATTTTATGCACTGCATGTGAATTAGAAATAAATTTACAAACAATAAGAAAGTTTTGTATAATATGAAAGTCTTTTAAAACACACATAATAATAAAAATGCACATAATTTCAACATAAAAACTTTTTATATTAAATTAATAAGCATATTTTCAAAACAGAATATATATTTTTATCCAAGATATTTCAGATATATCAATTAGTTTTAAATAAAAGAACTTATTGCTGATTTCCTTAACTTTGTCAAATAAGATTACTGCTATATGGAATTTTATATGAAATTTTTTACTGAAAGATCAAAAATACCATTTTATGAATAGTTTTTTAATAAGAATGTGATTTTTCCTTAATTTTTTTGTCATAAAGTTTTTCTTTGATATTATTTCATTAGGTCTCTGCCTATCCTCTACAATCATTTGGAACAGATATTTTGAAACAGAACGAATGGACCTTTTCTAATAGTTCAAGCCGTACTGATCTTGTTGGCTTGCATCCAGGCACCAAGTACAACATCAGTGTTTGGGCTGTCACAAGTGATGGTCGAACTGATCCAACTACTAAAATAGTTTGGACTGAAGTTGGAGGTAATGCTTTATAATCTGATAACATTATATAAAATCATCATTTGGTTATTTATTAACTGGATAATAATTTTCTGACATTAAGTTTAATAAGTTAATAGTTTATATAACTGTTTATTGTTTCTGCATTCTTCTTAATTATTTTTCTTGTCTTAGTTGCTTATCTTTTCATTTTTATTATGTTTTTTATTATTATTATTATTATTATTGCTAATTGTTCATACTTCAAAAATGCAAAAGATTAACTCACTTGTAGGTTGAACCTTTCACCAATTAGCTATAATAATTATGAATAAAAAATAGAAGTAGGCTTCAAATATGTAATAAACTAGATAATACGTTCATATTTATCCCCATTTCTAAGAAAACTAATTTTTAAATGTTAAAATTTTTTTTAACCATCAATTTTGTTTGAGCAATCTAATATATTAACTTTTAAATTTTCCTCTTATTTCGTAAATTTTTTTTTCCTACAAATATTTTTTCTTGCATGTAATCTTGCAAGAGTTTTGCATAAAAATCAAATACATTTTGTACATTTATATTAAAAGTGTTAAAGCAATTTCTGCTGAACAGAAGATTTCTTTCTATGTATAGGTACATGCATTCATGTGTTGTAAAATTGAGTTAAGCATGTGCTGTACTTTGGAGACACCAAAAATTTTGAGCCCGCCTCTTTTGGATTATTATCTATAGTTTAACTTCAAATAGACTAGGCTAGCTTTTTTTGCTTGCATGTGTGTGCGTTCTTGTTAGCTCTAAAGAATTGACTCATATTTATCTAAATATTTTCTTATAGCCTCAAGATGAAAATTCTCCAGATTTAAAATCATAAATTGTTTATCAAAAATTTTAAATTATTTATGGTAAATAATCATTTTTTATAGCTCAAAGTTATAAAAGAAAAATCTTTACCCATTTGGTGTAGGAGTTTGTCAGAAACTTGAATTATGTGTTATCATTTCTGATAAATTACTCTAACCCCTCCCCACTCTCTCTCTCTCTCTCTCTCTCTCTTTTTTTTGTGGGAGAGAGGGGATGTTAAAATGAGCTGACTTTTAATGGTTCTGTAATAAAATTGTAATTATAAAATATATTTTTTAAAATGATTAGCTGAGTCTCATTATAAGTGATTAATATTATTGCATATATGAATTATGATTTTTCTTTCATCAAACAGTATGCTGGAATTCCAAATATTTTGTAATATGTACTTGCATGCATAATACAATTAAAATAAATTAATTAGTGATAAAATAATATTTAGCTACTAATGAGATTTTCCATAAATCTGTTTCTTATTGTTCTCTTTTAATTTATTTTGGGGGTCAATTTATTGTTGCCATTAAAAAAAGAACATAAAGCTAAACATGAATAGTAAAGTATAAAAAAAAGTTTCATGATATAGTTTTTGTGGAATTTTTTGCTGTTTCTTAAATTTAAGGTTTTATTTTGTTCTTCTACATACTTTATTAGCTTAAAAAGAACTGCAGTATGTTTGAATGAGCAATGTTTGCCAATCCCTGACTTAGTGGGTTCCATGAGGTGAAGGATTGGACTTTGAATACGCTGCACGTGGACAACTTTAAGAGAACTGTGATGTAGTGCAAGCGGGTGAATTTTTTCGATCCCAGCGTAAGATGGTCTCGAGTGGCAAGAAGCTGAAACTGAGCCCGACCCACGAAAAGAAAAATTCTGATCAAAGACTCAGCTTCAAATTGGATAACATGCTAATAGTGAAGCAGCTATTTTCTTTTGGTTTGTGGACTGTGCCTCGTGGGGAGGGCCACGTTTTCCAAACTTCCAACGCCCTGATGCTGATTTTTCATCTTCCGGCAAAAAGTTTACAGTGTCATCCAAAACCCAGCACGGTGCAAAGAAGTTTTGTGGAACAAGATCAGTTCTTGTATGACAGGTATGTCATGCATCCAAATATCCAAATTCAATATATGTCGTGCCACCCGAGACCAGATATCTGATTTTGACTGTTCATAAAACTTTATTTTCTGTGGATATGATGGCGTGGGAGGATATCCGAGGCCTTCAAGACTTTCGTACACCTTGCAGGCATATAATTTGCCCCCTCCCACGCCAAAGCACGAGATGCGCCAGACATCATCAGACCTGAGGAAAGGTGATCAAGAAAAAGGATGAGAAGGAATTCACCCGAACCTGTATTCATTCAGCCGAGGGACCCTGAGCCTGAAACTGTTGTGCAATAGCCCACACGAGACCCTATACCTGAGACTGAGCCCACACAAGCATTGCAGGAAGATGTTTTGATTTTTGAAGACGATTGGATAAATATTATGCAGCAAGATGTTTGCCAAGAAACCATTAATGATTTCTTGGCAAACTTTGAGCGAGAACTTTGTTCGATGGGTCCGGCTCATCAGATGCATGTTGAAAGACCACCTGATGTGTACCAACCACCAAATGTGTCTGTTGTGCTACCTCCACCCCCAGATAATTACTGGAGGTCCAATGTCATTTAGAGACACTTCTGCAAATTTGTTCGATGAATCACCACCAATGGACTTGACATTGGAGGCAAGAGTGGCCCTTCCCAGGCAAACTCATGTCTTTAAACCTGGGAAGGGTCCGCTGGACTTGTCATGTAAACTAATTTGAGTAATGTGTAAATATTCATAATGTTCAATCATAATGTTTGTAAACTAATTTCTGTACTGTGTAATAATATATATTGTCAATAAATAATGTTTTCATATGAATAATGCTCTCTTTCATTTCTCCTGCAAATTTTTTTCCCCCAATCATAAATTTGCAGTTTCTTTCTTGTAAGGAATCCTGTCTCTTGCAAAGTTTACAAGTTTTACCCAATATAAAGAATTCTCGTAAAATAAAAGAATTTAATATTTTACTCCACAATTATGTCCTTATAAGCAATTTATTTCATGACGAGTAAATATTTGGGGCAGAACGCGGAACATTTCACTTGCAAGTATGGAAATTTAACACAAACCCTCAATTTATTATTTTACTTGACAATTATGTCCTTGTTGCGACATAAAACGCAAATATTTTATTTCAAAGTAGCTAACGATTATTTTAATAATTATAAATTTTATTTTGTAAACAGGTGTGAAATTCAGATTGGCAACAGTGATATTTTTTGGAACTTTTAATTTGTTGTTTAAAAACGATGCCAGATTTTTGAATGAAAAGAAGTTGATGTAAATTTGATAATATTATCTATAATATATAAAGATTTAGTTTTATAGTAAGTTTGTCTGCATTTTATTTTTGTTGACGCACGAACACAACAATTGGTGAACCTGGTTTTACGATGATAACGGATAGCGGACATTCTACGATTGAAACAACCACTGTTATGGATGCCAAAACAAATAAAGTAAGGATAAAAATTCCACCATTTTGGCGCGAAAAACCAGATATTTGGTTTTATCAAGTCGAAGCTCAGTTTGAAATAAATAAATTTCTACTGAAGAAACTAAATTCAACTATTTGCTTTACCAGCTTGAACCGAAGTATGTTGAGCATACAGTGACTCAAAAAATTGAGAGTACACCTTACGTTTACTTGATAAATGCGACTTTCAATATAAATAACACATTAACGGAAAGTGTAAACTTGTTTTTATTTTTACACATAACAAATGGTTTAATTTAGAGTAAAAATAAAGAAAAATCAACGAAAAATTTCTAAATTGAAAATTTTCAGAAGCATTTTAAATAAACATACGCAGAATTTTGCCTCAAAAAATTGAGAATACACCAATGAAATTTTTGCAATATCACGCATAGAAACAAAGTGTCACTATTAAATTGCATGTCTTTTGGCTCTTATAATGGTCTCTAAACGTCATGGTACCGATTCGACCAATTTTTGGTGGTATCTGAAGATATTTTACCCCATTCTTCTTGCACCACTTGTTTTAAATGGGTTTTGTTTTCTGATTTTGTATTTTTGACCACTTTTTCGAGTATCCCCCAAGAATATTCAATGGCATTGATGTTAGGATCATGTGGTGGTGTGTGTAACTGTTGTTTACAATGAAAAAGACATCATATTTTGACGTTACGTGCATTCTGTTTGGGGTCGTTGTCCTGCTTGAAAATGGAATTTCCATCTAAACCCACATTTTTAACACTTTCCTGTAGATTGCTGCTACTATATGGTTCATCCAACTTGTTGCAGAAAGTTTTCAAATCATAGGCAGAAGTGTAAATGCTGAAACTGTGCTAAATGCCATTAAACACGCTGGATATAAAAGTAGCATTGTTAGAGAGAAACCGTTCACCAGCTTGCAAATTCAGAAAAAGCATTTGAAGTTTGCAAAAACTCATCAGTTGAAGACCAATAACCTTTGGAAGAAATCTATATTTAGTAATAAAAGAAACCTCAACATTTTTGGCAGTGACAACCATCTTACTGTATGGAGAAAGCCTAATAGTGCTTTGTATCCTAAAAATTATGTCCTACAGTTGAACATGATGGTGACTCCGTGATGATTTGAGGTTACATCGCTTCATTCGGGGAAGGAAATTTAATTTTTGTAGATGGCATTATAAATAACACGGTTTACTTGTATATACTTCGCAGCAATCTAAAGGAAAGTGCTAAACATTTGGGTTTAGATGGAAATTTCATTTTCCAGTAAGACAACGACCCCAAACAGAATACACATAACTTCAAAATATGGTGTCTTTTTCACTGTAAATAGCAGTTACACGCACCACCACAGTACCCCGACATCAATGCCATTGAATATTCGTGGACCATACCCAAAAAAAGGGGTTCAAAGACACAAAATTAGAAACAAAACCCATTTAAAACAAGTGGTGCAAGAAGAATGGGGTAAAATATCTTCAGATACCACCAAAAATGGGTCGAATCGGTACCATGACGTTTAGAGACCATTATAAGAGCCAAAAGACATGCAATTTAATAGTAACACTTTGTTTCTATGCGTGATATTGCAAAAATTTCATTGGTGTATTCTCAATTTTTTGAGGCAAAATTCTGCGTATGTTTATTTAAAATGCTTCTGAAAATTTTCAATTTAGAAATTTTTCGTTGATTTTTCTTTATTTTTACTCTAAATTAAACCATTTGTTATGTGTAAAAATAAAATCATGTTTGCACTTCCCGGTAATGTGTTATTTATATTGAAAGTCGGATTTACGAAGCAAAAGTAAGGTGTACTCTCAATTTTTTGAGCCGCTGTATATGGGATATTATTAAGGACACTAAGCCTAATAAATATGCCCTGGCGAAAGAAAGACTTTTTAAACATATTCAAGGAAAGTGAAAACAAAAGAATTCAGCGCATAGTTACTGGAATAGACCTTGGCGATAACAAGCCAAGTCAGCTTTTGCGGAAGATGAAAAATTTAGGAGCGGACGATTTTTCAGAAAAAGTGTTAAAATCTTTATGGCTGGATAAAATGCCTGATTTTATTCGAAATATTCTTCTTGTAAGTGAAGAAAGTTTAGACAAACTGGCTACGATGGCTGATAAAATTCATGAGATGAAATCGGAAAAGGAAGTTTGTGCTGTTTCGCCAAATGTTAACTATACTGATGCTTTATTTTCAAGAATAGTTGCTTTAGAACAAAAAATTGATTCGATGCAAATAAATGACCGTTCTAGATCCAAATTTATAAATCATCACCGGAATATATCTCGAAGTCGCAGTCGTTCAACTAAGCGATTTAACCAGAAAGGTAAATATTGTTTTTATCATTTTAAATTTGGGGATCGTTGCCGACCTGATAAATGTTACTCGCCATGTGCTTGGAGCGAAAAGGCGGGTATCTCCAGGATGCAATAGGATTAGCGACTACCGCTGTTGCTGATATTAATGAATGCCGCAAGTTTCGTTTATTTGTAAAGGACAAAAAAAACACAGGACTGCGGTTCTTAGTGGATTCAGGAGCTGATGTTAGTCTTATTCCTGCAACTCACCGAAATAAAACAATAGATGATTTTAAATTATATGCAGCGAATGGGACAGAAATTCCTACTTATGGAATTAAAATTTTGAACTTAAATTTAGGACTTGGAAGAGAATTTAAATTTCCTTTTATATTAGCTAAAGTTGATAAAGCAATAATAGGAGCTGACTTTTTGACTAAATTTAAGCTTTTAATAGATATTCATAACAAACAACTTATTAATGGAATAACTAAGCTGTCCGTTCGATACCACGTAACAACAGTATCTGTTGATGATGTTATTAGTACTTTGGATAAAACTTCTAAATATGCTAATTTGTTACAACAATACCCAAATTTCACTAAACCTAATTTAACAGTATCTAAATTTGAACATGATGTTGAGCATTTTATCACAACAAAAGGACAACCTACTTATTCCAAAGTTAGACAACTGGATTCCAAGCGATTACATATAGCAAAACAGGAATTTCAATACATGTTAGAAAATGATATTACTCGACCATCTAAATCGCAATGGTCCAGCCCTCTTCCATGGTGCCTAAGAAAGATGGTTCCTTCCGACCATGTGGGGATTACCGACGTTTGAACGCTTAAACCATACCAGATCGTTATCCTATACCTCGATTAGAAGATTTCAACCATATTTTAAAGAATACTCGAATATTTTCTAAAATTGATTTGCATAAAGCATATTTCTAAATTCCGATTAATGAAGCTGATAAGAAAAAAACTGCTATAATAACACCCTTCGGCTTGTATAAATTTAATGTAATGAGTTTTGGCCTGCGTAATGCTCCTTCCACCTTTCAAAGATTTATCAATGAGGTATTAAGAGGACTAAATTTTGTGTTCCCATATTTGGATGATGTTTTAATTGCGTCAACTACAGAAGAAGAACACGTAAAACACTTAAAATTAGTTTTTGACAGATTGCAAAAATATGGATTGAGACTTAATATTTCTAAATCTATTTTTCGAGTTAAGGAACTGGAATTTTTAGGTTTTTTAATTACAAGTGAAGGATCAAAACCTCTTCCTGAAAAAGTTAAAGCAATTCTCAATATTAAACTGCCTGAAACTATTCATCAACTACGGACTTTCCGTGGAATGGTTAATTTCTACCGTCGTTTTTTGAAGAACGGCGCTAGTACTCAAACCATTTTACACGAATACTTAAAAGGAGCAAAGAAAAAATATAATCGGAAAATAACTTGGAACAAGGAAGCCATTGAGCAGTTTGAAAAATGTAAAAAAGATTTGGCAAATGTTGCTGTGCTATCTCACCCAAATCCAGAATTGCCTGTTTCATTGTGCACAAATGCTTCAAATAACAGCAGTGAGTGCAGTTCTACAACAACTTGAAAATGGTAGATGGAAACCAATTGGATTTTTTTCCAAGAAGCTTAACCACGCACAACAAAATTACAGTGCATACGATCGGGAACTTCTCGGAATTTATTTATCCATTAAATATTTCAAACATATTCTAGAAGGGAAAAAAATTCACAGTGTATACTGACCACAAGCCATTAATATACGCATTTTTGCAAAAGTCCGATAAAGCATCTCCACGCCAAATTAGACAACTTCAATATATTTCAGAATTCACAACAGAAATTAAATACATTGCAGGAGAAAGTAACCTGGTGGCGGATACGTTATCAAGAATTGAGGAAATTTCCTTAATAGATTATGAACTAATTGCCAAAGAACAAGAACAAGATGATGAATTTAGAACCTGTTAAAAATCTACAAGTTTGTCATTTAAAAAATATCTGCTTCCATCTGGAAGATATTTATGGTGCGATACTTCAACACAGCATATTAGACCTTATATACCTAAACATTTTCGCATTAAAATATTTCATCAATTTCACTGATTGTCCCATCCGGGAATTAAATCAACAGTAAAATTAATTTCTTCAAAATTTATATGGCCAAATATTAAGAAAGATGACCAGCAGTGGGCGAAGAAGTGTATTCCATGCCAAAAGTCTAAAATAACCCGCCATACAAAATCAGCATTGGGTGAATTTCAAAAACCATCAGGAACATTTCGAGAAATACATATTGATATTGTAGGTCCACTACCACCTTCAGATGGCAGCACCTACTGTCTAACATGTATAGATAGATACACGAATTGGATGGAAGCTATTCCGCTGGAAAACATCTCTGCGGAAACAATATCAAAAGATTTTTATAACAACTGGATAGCAAGATTTGGAGTACCTTGGAAGTTTATTACTGATTGTGGAACCCAATTTTCATCTGAGATATTTCAAAATCTGTCAAGAATCTGCGGCATTAAGCTTTCACATACTACAGCCTATCACCCGCAGTGTAACGGAAATGTAGAAAGACTACATAGATCGATAAAGGCTGCTTTAAAAGCCCACAATAATGTATCTTGGAGTGAAATGTTACCAACAGTACTTTTGGGTTTACGAACGGCGATCCACGACGATACTACTTATACAATAGAGAAATGGTGTATGGAGAGAATATCAAACTTCCTGGAGAATTCTTTGATGCAAATATACCGCATATGTCACCAGGGACATTTATAAATGATTTACAAAATATTATGGAATTGATGAGACCAAAAGAAACTCAACGAAAAAGTCATCCAAAAATATTTGTGCACAAAGATTTAGAATCAACTTCTCACGTTTTCCTTCGCATTGATAGAGTACGAAAGCCACTCGAACCCCCTTATGAAGGTCCATATTTTGTTATCAGCCGTACACCAAAATATTTTACTCTGAGGATAAAGAATAAAGAAGTGAATGTAACTATAGACAGATTAAAGCCAGCGTATCTACTACCACAAGAAAATCCTGAAGAGCAGCTTAACACTCCAACTTGTGTGAAGATTACGCCTGCGCCACAACCAGCTAAGATTCAAACCAAGGAAACTGCGTCTCAAAGTGATCTTAAACCAGCCTTAAGACAATCTCGAACTGGTAGAATCATTAAGACGCCATTGAGATTTAAATTTTGACTTATTTCCTACTTTATACTACTACTAAAATATTTACTTCCTACTTTCTAACGTAACATTCGTTACTGGTAGGGGAGTATATGTTGCGACATAAATCGTAAATATTTTATTTAACAGTAGCTAACGATTATTTTAATAATTATAAATTTTATTTTGTAAATAGGTGTGAAATTCAGATTGGCAAGAGTGATATTTTTTGGAATTTTTAATTTGTTGTTTAAAAACGATGCTAGATTTTTTAATGAAAAGAAGTTGATGTAAATTTGATAATATTATCTATAATATATAAAGATTTAATTTTATAGTAAGTTTGTCTGCATTTTATTTTTGTTGACGCACGAACACAACATCCTTAAAACATAAGCAATTTGTTTCATGACGAGTAAATATTTAAGGTAAAACGCGAAGCATTTCACTTGCAAGGATGGAAACCCTTACAATCATAAAATGATCGTTTTCCACTTTTGACTAATTTTTTGGGGTTACGGTGCTCATAAATTTTTTCGAGCAACTGTAAAAGTGGCTAATCTTGGATAAGTTCTGCACTGGTTATGTAATGTCTCCGAAAATTAGTACTCCAGTGCGACATAAAGTGAATTTTGAAATGGACACTGCTTAATAAGCCTTTTATGATCGCTGTTTAGCCGTTAGAAGTCTGGCAACTAAATTGATTTATTTGTTTAGATTGCAAATGTTTTTAGGTAGGGCCAGGAAAGAAAGAATTTTAACGGTGTTTATAACATCCATGATCGATTATATATTAATAATGACATAATTTTTAATTTATATTTTATTACTGTTTACACGTATCATTTCATTATATACATTTGGATTTTAAGAATTATGCATTTAGGTATTAAATTTGAAATTCTAATTTTTGACATGCGATTATTATTGTGTTAAAGAATTAGTGTCCTCATTTATCGGTTTGATTCTGTTTAATATAGCCCATTATTCGTGCGAGTGAGCTTACAATTTAAAATTTTAATTTTAAATTGTATTTAAATTAATTTTTTAAGCTTATAAATTTATATACTTAAATCCTTTCTGCTTCAAAAAATAAGATTTTTTAATTTTTCAATGGTCGTTAATATTTAAGTATGTAAAGAAATAAGAACTGATTTTTAACCAATATAAATGAAAGTATGTGATTCAATTACCGCTTTATTTCTATAAATTTATATAAGATTAGCTCTTTAAAATAATCTGACGGATTCAAAGCTTGTAAGAAAATTTCTAGCTAAGAGTTAATCCTTGAATTTACTTTTTAGAAATTCAATTTTCGTAATATTAAAATCTCCCAATTCTAATTCAATTTTAATTTAATTTGTTAATTATCGAATAATTTAATCTCGAAATTGCGATTTAATTATAAACATATAATCATTGAAACAATTTCTTTTTCTTATTTAGAATAAAATCAGTTTTTAATTGTATTCATTATTTAAAATTAATTTTTGAAATGTTTAGTTTGCTTTAGGTATTCAAGTCATTTGAAATATATCAAGATTAATGAAATGTGCTACTCAAAAGACATGTTGCATAGTCATTAAAGTATCTGTGTGTGAATGTGTGTATATATATATATATAAAAATTTATTAGCATAAGGTTTTTTAGTTACTGCCAAATTTAAAAAAATGAGTATATAAGAAGAAGCATTTCAATGGTGAAAAAGATATAATTTTACTGTTGTAAAATTCTTTTGAAAATATTGACTAATAAAATAAATTTTTATATTTGATATAACTATATATAGTTTATTTTTAGAGATCTAAAAGATTAGCATTCAAATTGTAGAAAAAAATAATTTTTATGTTGGAACATAACTGTATTTCTGAAAAATGTCAGTTTTATTAATTTTTTGTTTTATTTTTAGGTCTTCTATATTTCTAAGAAAAGGCTATTGATTATCCATACATTATGAAGTACTTCAACATTCTATGCATTTCCTTGATAACACTTTTAGTCATCTGCATTAAAAGTAAGTATTTAACACTATTTTTTTTAAATAATGTGTGCGAAAAAAAGAATACTGTTTTCAATTTAAATAAAACATATAATTTTCAGGAAGTTTATGTATTTCTGGCCCAGATTTAGTTGTTTCTAACGTAACAGAAAGTAAAGTACATGTTGTTTGGACTCCACTTAAGATACCTGGCAAAGTGATTGAAAAATATCAAGTAAGTATCAGATTTTTGAAAATAAAATGAAATATTTACTGAAACTAACTATATATAATAAATAAAAGTTTGTAAAAAGAGTTTAAAACTAAATAATATATAGCAATTGTAGTAGATTCTTGCTTTTTTTTATTAAAAAAATTTATAATATCAGTAAATTATCCTTTAATTGAATTATATTCATTATCTATGAACATAAAAATAAAAAGTTTAGATTTAATATTACATCTTAGTGTTACCTAATGCATTTTCCAAAGTGATAAATTGCCCAATTTGATATTAGATGTTGGGCAATTTAGAGTTAACAATTGGTAAAATCAAAAACTTGGTGTTCGTATTCATACTATCTTAAGTTTAATCATAGTTTTTTACACTATAGAAATCTGAACTGCTGAATAGATTCAAATTTTTTTCATGAATGCAGTGATGCATAAGGAAGATTTCATTATAGTAAATTAAATGTTTAATCTTTTATTAATTTAAAACTATGTTTCTACATATAAGAGAAATTTAATTTTATCTTCAGTATTGCCATTTCTATTAAATGAGAATAGTTTTTTAAATTATATGTATTTTAAATTAGATATGTATTTTTATTTATTTTTTAGTTGTGCATATATTGCTGCTTCATATATTTTATTTTGTGTTATACTTTAAAAGTTACGAATAACTGTTTATTTAATTTAGTAAAAATACTGTTTTTTAAATTGTTTATTACAGTCAAATTTCTTCAAAAACCATAAACTTCTAAAACTGCTTGATAAAATTATTATTATTATTATTTATTTATTTTGTATTTTTACCATAAATAATAGCTTAATTTTGGCTATTTATGTATGTTCTATGTCTCCTTCTAAACGATTAAATGCAATCAAACTTAGCACACCTATTATTTATGTTGAAAAAAAAATGCTGGCGACTTTTCAAAATGCAAAATTTAATTAAATAAATATTTAATCAATTTGAAATTAATGGAAATTTTATCATTTTTGCACAATAATTTCAGAGTCTAACCTAATAGATATATATTCATTCCATCTTAATAAATTTGTTTTCCTTTTGAATGATACAAATTTCCATTCTGTACAATTTTTCCATCAAATTTTATTTATTTTCAAAAATTTAATAAAATAAAAACTATATAGAAATTCCATTAATAGGCAACAACGATGCTTTTAACTGGTCTACCTTTATTTGTTCATATTTTTATTTAATTTTTTAAAAATCTTCTGTCGTTTCTTTTTTATTAGTTAAAAAAACTTTTCAAAGTCCATTTATTGTAAATAAAATTACAGAAAATACACAAATTTTGTTTATTGTAATATTTAATACAAAATAAACTGTTGCAATAAAAATCAATTATTGACAAAGCATTCGTTCACACAAATGTTGAGATTCTATTGAATCCTGATATTAAATAGATTCTTATTTATTTTTTTATATTTGATGCAAAATTAAAATTTTGCTTAAAAAAGTCTTATATATAAGTAAGGTTTTAATGAAATTGTTATGTAATTAATGAAATCAGGTTTCTTATTCATAAAAACTAGACAATTTCATCCTGAGTGGAACTATTTTACAACTGAATTATAAATAAGAGAACCTTTGAAATTAAAATAAGTTTTATGCACTGCATGTGAATTAAAAATAAATTTACAAACAATAAGAAAGTTTTGTATAATATGAAAACCTTTTAAATGTGAAAGTCTTTTAAAATGCACATAATAATAAAAATGCATATAATTTCAACATAAAAACTTTTTATATTAAATTAATAAGCATATTTTCAAAAATCGACCTGGAAATAAAGAATATATATTTTTATCAGATATTTCAGATATATCAATTAGTTTTAAATGAAAGAACTTATTGCAGATTTCCTTAGCTTTGTCAAATAAGATTAAGGCTATATAGAATTTTATATAAAAATTTTTATCGAAAGATCAAAAATACCATTTAATGAATAGTTTTTTAATAAGAATATGATTTTTCCTTAATTTTTTTGTCATAAAGTTTTTCTTTGATATTATTTCCTTAGGTCTCTGCCTATCCTCTACAATCATTTGGAACAGATATTTTGAAACAGAACGAATGGACCTTTTCTAATAGTTCAAGCCGTACTGATCTTGTTGGCTTGCATCCAGGCACCAAATACAACATCAGTGTTTGGGCTGTCACAAGTGATGGTCGAACTGATCCAACTACTAAAATAGTTTGGACTGAAGTTGGAGGTAATGCTTTATAATCTGATAACATTATGTAAAATCATCATTTGGTTATTTATTAACTGGATAATAATTTTCTGATATTAAGTTAATTAAGTTAATAGTTTATATAACTGTTTATTGTTTCTGCATTCTTCTTAATTATTTTTCTTGTCTTAGTTGCTTATCTTTCCATTTTTATTATGTTTTTATTATTATTGTTATTATTATTGCTAATTGTTCATACTTCAAAAATGCAAAAGATTAACTGACTTGTAGGTTGAACCTTTCACCATTTAGCTATAATAATTATGAATAAAAAATAGAAGTAGGCTTCAAATATGTATTAAACTAGATAATACATTCATATTTATCCCCATTTCTAAGAAAACTAATTTTTAAATGTTAAAATTTTTTTTAACCATCAATTTTGTTTGAGCAATCTAATATATTAACTTTTAAATTTTCCTCTTATTTCGTCATTTTTTTTCCTACAAATATTTTTTCTTGCATGTAATCTTGCAAGAGTCTTGCATAAAAATCAAATAAATTTAGTACATTTATATTAAAAGTGTTAAAGCAATTTCTGCCTGAACAGAAGATTTCTTTGTATGTGTAGGTACATGCATTCATGTGTTGTAAAATTGAGTTAACCATGTAGTGTACTTTGGAGACTCTAAACATTTTGAGCCTGCCTCTTTTGGATTATTGTCTATAGTTTAACTTCAAATAGACTGAGCCAGCTTTATTTGCATGTGCGTGTATTTGTTTGCTCTAAAGAATTAACTCATATTTATCTAAATATTTTCTAATAACCTCAAGATGAAAATTCTCCAGATTAAAAGTCATAAATTGTTTATCAAATTTTTTTAATTATTTATGGTAAATATTCATTCTTTATGGCTCAAAGTTATAAAAGCAAAATCTTTACCCATTTGGTGTAGGAGTTTGTCAGAAACTTGAATTATGTATTATTATTTCTGATAAATTACTTTAACCCTTCCCCCACTCTTTTTTTTTTTTTTTTTTTTTTTTTTTTTTTTTTTTTTTGTGGGAGAGAAGGGATGTTAAAGAGTGGGAGAGAGGGGATGTGTTCATCTTTAAATATATTATTTTCAACAAATTTGCCATTACTGTGATTTGATTTTTATTTGTAGATCCAGAAGAACCACCACCAGTAGAAATATTAGAAAAAAATGGAAAGACTATGCTAGTGAATATACCTGTTGGCTTAAGTGATAAAGGTCCTATTACGTAAGTCGAACTTCTGGAATTTTTTTTCTATAAATTTTCTCAGAAATTTCTGATTTACATTTTTTTCCCTTGCCTTTTCAGCTTTTAAATAGAAGCAAAATGTTTAGTTATGAAATGTTATTTTTTAAATTATTAGTTAGAAAAAATTAAAATTATTAGAAATTTTTTGATTTGTATATGTAAGTACAGAGTGGGCAAAAAGTCTGTAAAAAGTTAAAAAATTTATAAAATCTGGAAAATTATGCAAAATAAAAAACTTGCTGGTTTAGCATCAATAAGTCACAGGATTTTTTTTTAAGGTAAGAAAAAAAAATTCAAAAACAGCCAATAAGTGACATTTTGTGCATAAGGGATGAAAAGACATGCAAATAACAAAAATACAAATAATTTATTATAGCAATATGTGTTCCACATGTCCACCACCACAGGTGATAACATATTACAGATGTGTCAAAAATCCAGCAACGGTGGCAAGCAGCATGTCTGTCTGTACACATGACAGCTCTTGGTGCATTGCTTTTTTCAATTCCGAACAGATTAGATGATATATAGAACAGATAGATTCCAATTCCGAACAGAATTTAAAATCTTGGGTGTGTTGATCCCATAAGGGATCAGTACACCCAGGATTTTAAATTTCCCCATAACCAAAAGTCTTTTGACTTCTGAGTCTTAAATCTAGAGACTGAGGAGGCCATGGAAAGTTACAACATCTGCTAATGATTCGTTCTTCTCTGAATGTCTATATCAGGAATTCCTTGACTGAAGTAGCAGCGAGACTTGTTGCTCCATCTTGCATAAATGTAACGGTAGAAGACGCTTTTTTTCATGCAAAAATGGAACAACCTTTTCGCGCAGAAGCATTAAATAACCCTGAACATTTACTTTCACTGTTTTCCACCCATTTACTGGACACTGTGTCTTAAAGAAGATGGGTTCTATCATGAATGAACCTATGGACCCACACCTCACTGTGACTTTGGGGGAATGCAGTGATTTCTCAGTGTACACTCGTGGATTTGATGGAGTGAAAAAGGAGCATCACTATTCCACAAGATTTTAAAGAACCAGGAGGGATATTGCTCAATTTTGGAGAGCCCACTTCTCAAATTCTTCTCTCTCTCTATGGTATCCGACGGTAAAAGTTCATGGCAGGACTGCTATTTTGGATCAAGAGCATAATTATTTAGAATCGCCTGTCTCATTTACATATTTCCAACTTAGTCGTTCATACCAGCACCATCTGTCGGTTGTTTAAAAAATTTTGTCTTGTCTTGAAAAAAATCCTGTGACATATCAATGCTAAACTTGCAAACCATTTTTTTATTCTGATTATTTTTTTGGGTTTTTATGAATTTTTAAAGTTTTTACAAACTTTTTGTCCACCCTGTACATTGAATATTTATTTTCAAAAATTTTATTTCTAATCATTTATTTTCTCCGTTTTGTTGATTAAATTATTATGTTACAGCTGCATTCATGAAATTTATATTATAACCTGCATTTTTAAAACTTTTTTTTATACCCTAAAAATTTTACTGATGATTATACCCATGTGTATAATTTAATATTTAAAAGAAAGAAACATTGCAAGCTCTTTTTAGAATAAAAAAAAGGTTAAGAAATTTTTTGCAAGAAACTTTCAATAGTTTATACATTGTTCGATGCTAAAAATCTAAGTTGTTTTTTGTAGTTATGCAAAATTTTGGTGATTTTTTTTATTGTAGATTTTGTTTTTGATGTAATTGTTGATAAGGTGATTCCTTAAATTTTGTATTATCTGTCAAAATAGTGGTTCTATATTTCTTGTAAAAATATTGAAGTTGTAAAAAACCAGTTTTATAAAGAAAACCATTGGTGTCTAGTGTTAAATATACATACTTTTAAGTTTTAGAAAAAGAAAAGATGAATTTTACATTGTAATAAGAAATTTCATAGCATTAGCCATTTGAAAGTTTATTTTTACTGCTATATTGTGGTAAAAAATAAACATATTTTTTTAAAACAAATATTATATTCAAAAATTTTATCTTCTAATATAAAATTTTATATTCAAAATGATTCTAAAAAACTCAGATCAGCTGTTTAATTCAGCATAGCAGCTAAAGTTGCTTTAATATATATATATATAAAAGAAAATATGATAACTTTTATTTACTGTGGGGAAAAAATGACATTTTATTTAAGGTTGAATTTTTTTTCCAGAAAAATTAATTTACCGGAAAGAGTACAAAGATAAATGTTAGAAAATAATATAAATATATGTAACATAACATTATTATCTTATCAATACTGTATGCTAAATGTAAAGTTATTAAAATTTCCAAATTGAGTCATTTAAATATTTTGTATTATCATCACTAGAAAAGTCTGCTGAAGAACTTTCCTATCTGAATCATTTAGAGAAATTTCACATTCATAATATCTGATCTAACATTTGGATTTCTTTTGCTATTAACTATCACTAATTCTTATTTTAGTTTAACAAATTCAAAAGAAATAGTATCTGCAGTTTATGTTACAACGGTTTGTGAAAATAAGATATATGCATTTTCTCTTGTAAGAGAAATGAAAGAATACTTGATCCAGAAAACATCTTATCTTGTTTTGCAGTTTTGTCTTTAATGAAAACCACATCCAACTGTTCATAAGCATTTCAAAATAAAAGAAATGAAAATTACAATCAGTGGATTATATAAAAAAAATAAGTTGCTCCAGTGGGATTAAGGTAAATCTGAAAAATATCATTTCCTGCACTCGAATGGCCTTCAGACAAAATTGTCAAGTGGTTAATTATATTGAAATTTTTCACTATGTTTTTATTTTATTTAATGTTTTCTTATTTTTTTAGAAGTTACTTTGTTGTTCCTGTGCAGAAAAGAAACATAATACTTTTTAACCCTGAGGAACTTAGCAATTATTCTACTTCACAAGAAATTGGCTTGCCTTATTATATTGCAGCCAATCTTACTCCTGAACAAGCAAATAAAACCTTCACTGTTGGTGATGGAAGAACTTATAATGGATATTTTAATGCTCCATTATCAGAAGAAAAAGATTATGAAGTTTTGGTTGGAGTTGTTAGTTCTTTAAATGAAGTTAGTTTCTGATTTATCTCCATGCTTTTTTTTCTAATTATTCTTATTCTTATGATATTTATAAAATGCTTAAGTGTGTAAAAAAAAAACATCTGAAAAATAGATTACTGTAAATAGATAAATCCCATTTGTATGAAAAAGAATCGTTTAACATTTTAAAATTACTGTCTAAAAGACTAAAGCAAATATTAATAGCGAGATGAATCATGTTATTACAAATTTTGAAAAAAGTTTGTTTAAAATTATATAATTATGTCACAATAGGCTTCGAAGTATAAAATGCAGATTGAGGAAAAAAAAAAAAAAAAAATGATTAAAATAGAGTGTAGCTGAATCAAATATCATGAGTTAATATTCTTCTAGATGAAAGTTTCAATCAATATCATGAGATGAAAGCTGAATCAAATATGATGAGTTAATATTCTTCTAGATGAAAGTTTCCGAATTAATAATATTTTTGTCAGCTTTGCTGTCAAATTTGGTGATATTTCTCTAAACAAAAAGTAATTATTGATTAATATTTATTTTTGTAAAAATCCAAGGGTTTTTTTCTTTTTTCTTTTTCTTGTACATGGTGTTTAATGAAGTAAGATGGCTTGAAAGTCAGAGAATATTATGATTTTGGTCTAAGCTCTTCCAATCAAGCCTTAGAATGATGGAAGAGGTTTACCTTAGCTTGATTGTTAGTTAGAATTGTTGAATAGATTTGAAAGATAATCTTTACTACTGGAAGCTCTTGTTTTCGTGGGATTGATTACTTTGAAATCAGTAAATGAATCAGATTTCTTCTACATAATGAGAATTGCAAATAAATTTATATTTTGACAGAAAAGCAGGAAATATTTCATTCACTCTGGGCAAATTTTGATAATTGCAACTATATTTAAAATAATTTTATTTATATGAATAAGATAAATTTAATCTTTTATCCAAATTACTTAATCGTATCCTTTTGCAATTTAATGTAAAGGAAATTTATAAGTAAGGAAAATATTCTCTCTTATTTCTTTTTTCAAAATTTAAAAAAAGAAAAATGTTTTTATTCTGTAAAACATTATTTTAGTTTAAATTTTTAGAGAGTAATTCTTATTAAATTGTAATTAGGTAACTAAAGTGTCATATTCCCCATTACGATCAACTCTTGATGATGGAATTCCTGGTGTTTCAAGAGGTAATATGTTTTCTTCCCTCTTTTTTGCCATGTTTATTACCATATTTTATGCTTAGTTGTATAAAATATATTTTAAGGCATTATTTGTGTATTATGTATAAACAAACTAGATAGATATTTATGTGGTAATTTATAAAAAAAAATGTGTCGTTAGGCATGTTTAGTTTAACTAAACATTTAAAGTTTAACTAAAGTTTTTCAAACCATTTTTCCTTGTAACATTTATTTAGTGGAATTTTGTCCAAAGTTGATAGAATCATAAGAAATATTTGGTATATCGCAAAATTCAAATTAAGAAAAACTAGATCTGGATATAAGTGCAGCAAGAAAAAAATTACAATTTCTAAATTAGAAATATCAGTAAAAATTTATTTTTTATTATTTAATAATTTTAATCTATGAAACATAGCAAACAGTAATAAATAGAGTAATAAGAATTATAATTTGAATTTTTTAAATAATTTCTTTCATTAAATAATAGTTTTAGTAACTAAATAATGCATAAGCATTTCAAATATAACTATCGTACATTGAAAAAAAAGCAGTAGAATTCACTATATTCACAATAGTACATTAAAAATTTCTAAAAATTAAGTTTTTTTGAATTTTTCTTTTGATTGAATACATTATACAAAAATAAAATACTAAAAAAAATGCCTTAAATTATCATTCATTCGAGATAAAGACATATTTAAAATACAAAAACAATTTAGGAATGAAATTTTTTTTTTTTTTATCTATTTTAAGTTTTAATTTAAAGTAAAATAAATTAAATAAGAATGGTGCATTAATGTTATGTCAATAAAAAAAACCATTTAGGCCACAAGAGAAAGTTAAAATTCAGGGGTGTTTGTGCTCCGGGGAAACCCCGGAATTCTGGGGATTTTGAACTTCGATACCCGGAAATTCCGGGGATCGTCGTTCAAAAGGAAGTAGGAATAATAATGAATTATTTATTTTGATCTGGGTAATTTTGTTTGCTTTGAAAGCAGAAAGCGCAAGGTCAGTGTGTGTGGTGAAAATTTTTCCTTTCTTTCTCCAAAGGCAGTGATAATGCGTGAAAAGGGGGGAAAAAACTTCTTTTTTGTTCTTTCCTTATTGCGAGTTATGACTCATTCCCCCGGTTCTCGGACATTCTCTTCTGGATTCTTTTCGGCAAGTAGGCGCGGCAGAAAAAAAAGGGAGAGACTTCGTTCGACCAGATGTGCGATCACGTGACCTGGGTTCAAAGGTCTTAATTTTGCAAAATTAATGGTTATTAATTTTGCAAAAAAAGTAATTCATTGAACTTTTATAATTAGGTCATTCAATACTTAATAATCGTAATTTTTCATTTCTCTCCCCCCCCCCCTCTCGAAACTGCAAAATGTCGGTAGTAAGTCCGTAAAAGTTTCCGGGGATTTTTTGGGGTCCCACAAACACCCCTGAAAATTGCTAATGAATTAGAATTAGCCCAAATCCACTATAATATATTTATGTATTTAGCATAAATGTTATAGAAAGCTTTACGGTAATTTTATTTTTCACTTATTGGAAATCTAAAATCATTTTAGCCCAAACAAGTTCTACCGTATCTGTTATACTATCTGCTGCCATTGGTGTATGTGGATTTCTCTTAGTTTTGTCTGTGATTCTGTACTTTTTGCTCCGAAGACACTATGGGAAGAGGCGACCATCTGATGAGATGGTTTTGAGAGTTCATGAAGGAGTTTTTGGGGTCCCACAAACACCCCTGAAAATTGCTAATGAATTAGAATTAGCCCAAATCCACTATAATATATTTATGTATTTAGCATAAATGTTATAGAAAGCTTTACGGTAATTTTATTTTTCACTTATTGGAAATCTAAAATCATTTTAGCCCAAACAAGTTCTACCGTATCTGTTATACTATCTGCTGCCATTGGTGTATGTGGATTTCTCTTAGTTTTGTCTGTGATTCTGTACTTTTTGCTCCGAAGACACTATGGGAAGAGGCGACCATCTGATGAGATGGTTTTGAGAGTTCATGAAGGAGTTTTTGGGGTCCCACAAACACCCCTGAAAATTGCTAATGAATTAGAATTAGCCCAAATCCACTATAATATATTTATGTATTTAGCATAAATGTTATAGAAAGCTTTACGGTAATTTTATTTTTCACTTATTGGAAATCTAAAATCATTTTAGCCCAAACAAGTTCTACCGTATCTGTTATACTATCTGCTGCCATTGGTGTATGTGGATTTCTCTTAGTTTTGTCTGTGATTCTGTACTTTTTGCTCCGAAGACACTATGGGAAGAGGCGACCATCTGATGAGATGGTTTTGAGAGTTCATGAAGGAGTAAGAGTCAATATTTTTATAATATGTTTCTGCTGTTCTATAATTCTCATTCCTATTTTTTTATTTGCATGTTTTAATTGTTTAGTAAATTCTATTCAATGTTTTAAAATATTGCATTATATAAGTAAATATTGGAACTGTTTGGATATGTTCATGTAATTTATGTTTACTTAATCATGTCTAATCAAAATCATATTTTGGACTATAAAAAAATTAATTGTATATGCTTTTTTTTTTTTCATACTGAACAATTTTGTTAAGATGGAAAGATTGTATAATAAATGAAAATCATAAATCATTCTACTATATAGCTGATAAAGAGACAGTTCTATAAAGTTACTTCTAAAATTACTTATATGAAATCTAATTTTATTTAAATTTATTCATTATATTTCATGCTAAAAATATACAAACATTTATTTTTATAATACATTAAAAACTTTTTTTTAAATTTTTTTTATCTAAGATTTGTTAGTACATATATGTGCATTTATTTTACAAGCTGACTTCGGATCTTAGCGATTATTTCCCATTAGAAAAGGTAGGATTTTAAATTGAAGTTAACTTTTTAACATTTAGAATACTTCTGTTTTTATTTGTTCATTTCTGTATAATTTAAATATGATGAAACTCGGCTGATTTGAAGCTGACAGAACCCTAGTAAAAATTTGATCTATCCAAGGTTTTGAAATAAGGAAGCCTGGATCTAAAAATTAATATAACAAAAGAAAATATGCATTTTTAGAAACTGTTAGGAACATTCTTTTTTATAATTTGGCAATTTTGGTAAGTAACATCGCTTGTAAAATAGTCAGTAGCATTAATAAAAAGATGATAATATAATTTAAAAAATTAGTAACTATAATAAATAATTAGTATGTAGTGCTTTGAATAATACAGTTAAGCAATGGAATTTCTGAAGAAACAGTTTAGTTTTCATATACTAACATGTTCAAACCTTTTTAAAAAGATTCAGATATTTTTTTATTGCATTTTGAATACATAATATAAAACAGAACTGGCACAGTGAGCATAAAGCAAGAATAAGTTTAATTAATGAAAATAATTCAAAAATTAAAATATTTTCTTCAGTTTCTTAATTTTGGTTTTGCATTAACCAAAATAATTTCAAATTGTAGATATTTTAATATTATTATTTAAGCTAACAAATCAAGAGAACAGAGAAACCTTATCAATAATTTAAAATTATTTGAATTAATCAGATTCTAGTAGACAAGGAAGTTATGAAAACTATTCCTTCTTCTTATTCTTATTTTAAATTCCTGTAACCTCAAAATGTTGATTTTTTTTGTTATTTATTTATTTAAGGATGAAAATGGCTTTGTTCCGGGTATGTTACAGTTAAGTGAAGATGCTGACCTTTCGGAAGTTTATGAAACCTTGAGAGGGAAATATTGGCAAATACCTAGAAGTAATTTAGTAGTCCATCAAACTGTCTTGGGTGTTGGTCAGTTTGGAGAAGTCCGGGAAGGTGTGGTTCATAGGCGTTCACAGTCCATTCCCTGTGTTGTACAACATATGCAAGGTAAGGTCTATATGAAATTCTACTAATTATTCAAATAATTTCTTTTCTTAAAATAAAATATCTTTGAAACAAGGCAAATGACCACCTTTGCTCCAATTACAATAAGTCATTAATATGACAATCATATCACTAAATAAATTTCTTCAATTTGAAAGTGAAATAATTCTCTATAAACTATGTTGACTATAGTTGCAAAAATTCAATATTAAAAGTTGCTTACTTGCTACCAGGCTTGACTCTTTATTCATTAATAAGAATAGTTACTAGGTATCCTCAGTATGATTTCACAATTTCAGTTTGATTTTTACTTAATTGCATAAGAATACAAAGGTTAAAGTTTTGAAATTTCGAAAATTCAACCTCAAAGTGTTGATGAATTTTCAGATTTTAGATCCCCCTGAAATTAAAAAATTTTATTTACAATTTTAAAAAGAATCATTTTTGGTATGCAATGTTGTGTATAAATATGACAACTGAAAAATGCAAAAGCTGAACAAATGGAAATTAGTTTGTGGTCTTCATACCAAAACTGTAGAATTTTGTATAATTTTAGAACTATATTTCATCAGTGGGAGTATGTCTGTCCATCCATGTTTACATGATAACTCAAAATTGTAGCAAGCTCGGTACATGAAATATGTCATATAGTACTGGAATTGTTAATCTGTGATAAATTTTAAACCAAATCTATAAAAAAAATTCGACTATTAGTTGTCTATGTGTTGGTATGTGAAACCAGAAACAAAATATCTTTTTATAATAACAATTTTGTCACAATGTTGTTTCATCTCTAATCTTAACAAAATTAAATTCAATTCTTTATTACAATTAGTGATTCTTGTATTATAATAAAATGCAGTTCATTTTTATTCACACTTCTTTTTTTAAAATAAAAGTGCAAAACTTTTTATTTTTTTCATGTTTTCTTTTCACCCATATTTATTGAAAAAAATTCTTTGGTCAATGTGGCATTTTCATTATTTCAAATTAAATTATGAAATTTTAGAACAATTTATATAATAGGCCTTCTGGTTGTTGAAGGTGGCTAGTTTTTTAATGCCACATTGACCTTTCTAATTTTGTGTCAAATAAACTTAAGTCATAACAAAGTAATATTTTTTTTTCTTTTGTAGCTCCTTCCTTATTAGGAGATAAAGAAAAGAGAGCCTTATTGTGTGAATTAGATCAGATGTCTAGAGTAGGATTTCATGCTAATGTTGTGGAATTTCTTGGAGCATGCGATGAGAGAGGTATGTCTTTCTTTTGAAAATTAATTTTTAAAAGTTACATGAGTGTATTTTTCTCTAAAACTTTTATCTTAACTCTAGATAGTCTTTAACATATTACTCATATTCTTGCTGACATAAAAGAGAGGAGAGTGTGTGTGTGTGGGGGGGGGGGGTATTATGTACATAGAGTTTTAATTCCTGTACATTTGCCCAGACTTATTCATTTATATAATACAATTTGGATTTTGTAATAAAGTGCAAATTCAATCTTCTCCAATGAATTGTATTATATTTACTTTCTTCCGGGTTTAGACTTAAATTAATAAGTCATTGTCTAATGGAATGTAAAAAGAAATTCTTTCAAATAAACAATAGGTGAAGATAATAAAAAGGATGGTTTATATTAAACAAAAATATTGATTCTTCTTAATGAAAGGAAAAAGGTCAAATCATAGTAATTAGAATTAAACTACACCATTACAAATTATTTTTTCATAAATTATGATTGGTTACTTAAAAATTTAGTTTCTAGTCATAGTATGACAAAATTGATATATTATTTTCAACAATATCCTCGAATGAGTCTTAAATTGCTTTTACATAGTTGTGTAATATCAGTTTGTCATAAGATATTTCAAAGATAATCTGAATTTAAGAATTTTTGTGAAAGTGTATATTTATATTGTTGTTATAATGTTTATAATGTAATGTAACATATATTCAAAAAGAACAATCTTATTAATTATAAATTTATATCAAAAAATAGTATTATATTCCTAAGAAATTGTCACTTACTTACATGCTTAGTTCAGCATATTTCAAATAACTTAGTTCTCTGATTTTTTTAAAAAATTACAATTTTCTAAATTGATAAATTGATTGATAAAAAGAAAGATTTAAAGGGTTTAAACAAAACACTTTAAATAGTTTTTTGATAGATAATTTCAGAAACTAGGAAGAAAAAATCATGTTATTTTTCTAATTGAAAATTTTATAATTCATCTTCTTTTCTTTTAAGGATTTGTTTTTTAAGGCTTATTTGAATTTTTATAGATGTTCTACAAGTAGCTATTGAACATCATCCCTCATCTCTAAGGGGTTTACTACTTCGCAGTAGACAACCACCAGGTGGTAAAGTGAGTAGTTTATCAGAACCATTGCTATTGGAATTGGCTTCAGGTATTGCTCAAGGAATGGCTCACCTTGCTGACAGAGGTGTAAGTAGCATTAGTTTTTAATTTAATCTATTTAATTTTATTTTGTCATACTCATATACATCCAAGGTTTTTGTGCTTATCAGAAGTAATTGTGGTGTGATTATTTAGATTTTTTTATCATCCAATTTTATTTAAGAGTAATTAAAGTTGAAAAATAAATTTTAAATTTGTATGTTGTGAAAGTTTAAAAAAGATGCCAAGCTTTTGTAAGGCTATTGTTAGAAAGTCTCTCTCAAGATTTTTGCAACAAAAATTTCAACCTTATTTATCTAAATAGTTATCTAACTTATGAAGCTTTTACATTCTATGAAACATTCTCTTTGAGCTTGCAATTCCTCATTTTTAACAGGAATTACTGTGTGTATTTGATGATCTAACTATATTGGAAAATTAAGAGGCTTTGATTACATCTAAATGTCATACTAATTGTACTGGGCTTTTAATAGTTTGCGAAGAAAATACATGACATAGCAAAATATCATTTCCAAATTTGAAAGTATGTTGCATGTACAGAAACAAGTTATTTTTATAATATATCAAGAAATCACAAATGCAAAAGGTAATAAAAATTAGGAGCTCTTTGTCACAGAATTAAAAGAAAAAGTTGTACACAACAAAATTTCATGGAATATAAATTTGTAATAACATAGCATCACAGCGGCATAAATTATTACCATTGCAAGTTACACACAGCATGGCATATAATATGCATTATTAACAAATCTAAAGAAGTGTATAAAAGTCTTGACATGTGAAACAAAACATGTCTCTGATGTTATTTGTGCAGTTCTGTCAGAGTAATTTTGTATTTCATTCAGCATTTCCAGTTCCAATATGTACACTTTTTCTGGTATATACTCTTGATTCATTGATTATGATTTCCTGAAACAGTTGTACTTTACATTAGTGATTGTTAATGCTCCATTGTAAAAAAAAAAAAAAAAAAAATACTTATTTTTGCATACTTTGTTTACCCTTAAAGTTCAACATGGCATGTAATTCAGAATATATTCAGAAGTCCTGTATTTACCATTGATCCCAGAATTTTAGTCCTCTCCATCAAAAATGGAAGCTAAACAACAATCATTTCAAAAAATGCTGAGGAGAAACCAAAAAATAAAATGAGATGTAAATGATGTAAATTCCTCTAGTAATAATTTTTCTTCTGAAAATTTGTATGAATGCATACGTTTGTGAATGTACATAACAAATGTTTTTAGTTATGTTGTACTTTTACTTCTGGTTTTTTTTTTTTTTTTTTTTTTTTTTTTTGCTTTGTCACAAGCACCCATGATTTATGAACTTTAGAGTTGAATGATTCTAATGAATTTATTTTCAGATTTTACATCGTCATCTTTCTGCCAGGAATATTCTTATTGCAGAAGGATCGATTCCAAAAGTTGCGCATTTTGGCCTTGGTTATTACAATCCACTTGGAAAGGTAGGCTTTCCAAATTCATGTGTATTTTTAATTTTATTTTCTGTTCCTACTTTCAGAATTTTCTTCGTACATGCCTTGCATGCATGACCAGTTTTAAATAATAATTGATTAATAAGTAAATGTAAAATAGTTTTAATAAATCGTATACAGCATTTTGAATACAAAACTGCCTTGCAATAAAACAGTTCATGTCTAACGTGTTCAAAGATTTTTTTATTAATTTTTTTTACTGAATGCCTTGACAGTTGTATATCCATCTAGTGAATTAAGGGCTTTAAAATTATTTCTTTAGGATCTTTAACCATGCAGTGCATGAATATATCTATAACTATTAAAACAGTTCATTTTCAAATTAATTTAAATAAATTCAGTTTATAAAAATTTACATTAAAAGGAATTGGATAGCCATTCCTATTGTATTTATTTGAATCTAAGATCAAGTTTTAGAATGCTTATATGTTGAATAGATTTTCTCCAACTGAATGAGGTAATGCTTAATTTAAATGCATTTCCAAATGTTTGAAAGTACATTTTAAGTAACTAGATAAACATATGAGAAGATCTTCTTTTAATCATATTGAGTTCTATGCTATCTTCAAAAAAAGAAAAAAAAAAAAAATTTCTAAAGACAATATACACAATTTTATTGTTTGATAATATTTTTCCTCATAAAATCTTGTTATTTCTTCAGAAACTTTTATACACGAGATGGACAGCTCCAGAGGTCTTGAACCTTAATACTTATACCTGTAAAAGTGATGTGTAAGTATTCCATTAAAAGTAATGAAGTGAATCCACTTACCTTTAATTTTAGAGTAGCTTTAAATATTTTCACATTTATGATATTTTGTATCATGCAAGTGTCACTGATTTGATAATATAATGTTGTTTTCCGTTAAATATTATATCATTCTTATATTGAATAGTATTAATTAGTATTATTATCATATTAATTGAAATACTACAAGTCTAAAGCAATATTTAAAAATGTAATGCTACACTATTTAAATGTTATACTCTCTAAGTATTTTAATTGATATAACTTAAATAAGTTACAGCAAAAAGTAACATCTTATAATTCCAAATTGGTCTTTCAAAGGTCTGATAAGGTTATTATTTAAGTGAATTTTTCTTTTGTGTGAATAAAAGTTGCTAGAAAAATGAAGTTAAATTATATGGAATCATATAGATTCAACTTCTTATATTCTTTAGTTTGCAGTGGCTTAATGAGGATAAATGGTTGCTGAGGCAAAATATGATTTTTTTTCCCTCTCCTTGTTATAATCAATGGTTTAACAAGAGTAAATGGTCCTTGGAGCTTGGCATTATTTTTTCACTTTATAATGATACTTCTCTTTAAAAGTAATATAAATTCGCTTATGTTTTGTCTTTTTACACCGTACCTTCATATGTGACTCTGTTTTCATGCAAATAATATTTCATAACTCCATTTTCATTTTAAAAAATGTCACTACTGGCTCATAATTGGAAAATTTAAGTAAAGAAGTAAAAATCAATTGTAAATGTACATGAAAATTCAATAAAGATATTAAAAGAAGAAAAAAAGGTTATTGAATTTGTCATATTCTTTTTCTGGGATGCACACCCCATAATTTTATTGTATTATTACAAGCAGTGTAAATTTTTCCCATTTGCGTATAGACTATTAATTAATTATACCCTTAATTCATTAGAATTTAAAACTAATCTGCTGTATTTCTAATCAATCAATTGATAATTGTACTCCCATTTTATAAGCGATTTTTTAAGTATTAAATTTATTTAAGTTTATAATATGATCATTTTCAAAGTATCAGTTAAAAAAAATGTATACTTTCGATGACCTCAAATGGACTTATACCACTTTCAAAGTCAACAAAACTTGAAAATCATACATTTATGAAATATTAAATGTGAGATTTCAATTGAATCAGGTTAATTTTTTATGAATTTTTTTTAAATATGTCAAAAAAAAATTAAAAAGCTTTATTTCAATATTTCTTCAGGTAATGCATTTAAATTATTACAATTTTATATTATTATGTGCCACTTTTATTTCTTATCATTACGAAAAAGTTTCTAAAAGTAGTCATGATGTTTTGGAAGAATATAGAATAATAGATCCATCGTATCATTAAATTTTCTAGATGTAATCGGATTGGCATTATGGTATAAAGGTGGTAATATTATATTTTCAAATTTTTGTGGTCTTCTTCATCCTTGGGATAATAAATCTTGTGTTTTAAACTCTGCGTTTTCATACAATGAAGTTTTATACAGAAGTATATATGTTTTTTTTAAACCCTTATCTGAAATATCTTTAGTCAATTTACCTCTTAATTATTAGCAATTTTTCCTTCTACAGGTTTTGTCAAAACAAAATTGTCTTGTTTCGTTTCTTGTAAAATAAATTTATTTTTCAGCTCTTTCAAACTTATAATATAATATTATGTACTAACTGTTGTTCTAAGGTATAATAATCTTTAGGAAAATATGAATTCCTTTTTTTCTTTTGGATGTCTTAATAGTTCCAGAATCGGATTATTTGGTAGGTAAAAATGTCCAGGATATAAAGATCAAAAATTTTTATATTATGGGAGAATTGTATAAGGCACATTAAAGTTAATTTTAAACTTTATTTTGCCCAATGCTTATATTGCTGTAGGATATTACATTATTTATAATTGTTATTAAGCAGAGATATTTTGTGATATAATTTTTGAACTAAATATTATGTCTTTGCGGATAGTGGACTTACACCGCTTTCAAAATAATTGTATTTGTAATTTATTTATAATTTTATTCTAGTAACAAATTTTTGAAAAAAAATTTTTTTCTTGAGAATTGTTTATAAATAAAAAGCTGATAGTAGAGTGCATTCATTCTTATCATTAACTAACTTTTTGTCAAAAATGGACTTTCAGCAATTTTAAAGAAAACAGCTCATATTACTAGCAAGAGATAAAAATGTTTAATGCTGATGAAAAGGGATAAGAAAAGTTAACTTCACTGAAGTTTAAAGAGGAAAAATCTTACCTCTATAAAAGGGCAAATTTGTTCCTGTTTCTGCCTCTATTCCTATTTAAAAGGTGTATTTCAGATCATAATCTAAAGGTTAAGACTTTAGAATAAGAAAACAACATTCTTTAAAAATGTGTATAATTTTAGCATTTATGCAGCTCTTTTAAAATTTTACAAGTATTTCAACTTAAAAGATGGCTTTGTTTCTTTTGTAATTCAAGAATGTACTATGAATTTAATCCTTATGTTATTTACCTCCGGGTCTTTTCTTAATGTATTTGTATATTAAATATATATATATATATTGTATATTAATTGAAATTATTCCTGATTTTATATTCATTTCAGTTGGGCATTTGGTGTACTTTTATGGGAATTGTTTACATTGGGTAAGCGATTTATGATGCATCAAAGATTTTGCTTATTATATAAATAAATTGGCTTTGATTTTTCTAAACTGAAAACTTTGATGATTTTAGGTGGGTCTCCATATGTCAGTCTTCCTACTAGAGATATTTTGCCTCGTGTAATGCAGGGAATGCGTCTTCCACAACCAAAAGGTGTCTTTGATGAATTGTAAGTTAACATAACTGTTTGTAATCACTCTTGATAATTTATTTTTAAGCTAAACTCAATAATTAAACACTTATTTCTAAACCTATTTTTTTATCTGATGTTTGTAATCTCTCTTTCGGTTGGTGTTGTTATTATTGAAGATAATAGCATATAATATTCCTAGTTAATATTCCATAGCCAGTAGTGGTCATAATTATAAATTATTTTGCTTAATGCAAATAATTCATCCTTGAATTATGTTTAAATTAATCTTCCTTTTAAATGTTACTTATAAATATCAACTTGTCATCTGAGATCCTTTTCTTGTAAAATGGAAACTTATTATAGAGTTTTTCTATATGCGAACATGTATACTTTTGCCTGTAACATAATAAATGCCAGAAAACTCCTAGTCATCATGACATAAATTGAAGCAATGAAACAAACTAAAAAGTTTATAATAATAATTTTACCCATTTGTTTTTCTTGATTGTGGTATCATTTAGTACTACAGAGGATAAAAAGGAAAACAAATATTTGAAATGAAAATACTCTAAAAGAAAAATAATGAAATTAGAAATTTTGTTGCAAATATTATTATTAGAATTGAAATTATATAAAAAATTTTTGATTTCCTTCATTTTGGTTCCTTGTTAATTCAGTACTTTTTGCATGGATCCTTCGATCTGCAAAGAAAATCTTTGAACTCATTAGGAAAACAGTTTATTCAAAATCTAATTTCTTGCTTTTGATCATTCTTGTTTTAAATTTGAAAGAAATGATCAAATAATCACCTGAAGCGATAAAAACAGAATTAACATATTGGATGTAAGAATTTTAGTTCTTCTTAAACAGTTTTGAAAAAGTGATTAATTTTTTTAAATCCATCAATAAATTCCATCAGAGATGTAACAATTGTTTGTTATCTTAAATGGTGCACAGTTTCTTTTACTATAGTTATAACAATACAGTTGACAAGTACTTGCCAAAGATTGTTCAAAACAACATAAAACATTAAATATTTTCTACATCAAATTTCAAAATTTGGACTTTGAAGTGCATTTAATTATTATTACTATATCCTGTGCCAAATCCCATGATTGTATGTGTAAAGGATTTGTTTGGGCACTGTAAACATACACATATTCCTTTTTTAAGTGTAGAAAACGCTGCCAGTTTTCATTTTGACCACCTTGGAGTTTATTTCTGTTTTGCATTTTTAACAATTAACCCCTTACCTGCCGAGGATAACTTGTGAGATTCGGTCCTCAGTGCCACGTATATATATATATGTATATAGTTGTGAGACGTATATATGCGCCAGGGGCAGTTAACACATTGACTTAGGGAGACATATATATATATATATATATATATATATATATATATATATATATATATATATATATATATATATATATATATATATATACGCCCGCGGCAGGCAAGGGGTTAAATAAGATTGGTCGTTTTAAAGATAACTTGCTACTTTGAAATCTCCCATGCAAACATCAGATAATTGGAAATGAATTCCAAATTAATGACTGGTATTTTTATAACTTGGAAATGAGAAATATCTTTATTGAAAATGCAAGAGATAATAATTGCTGGTCAAGTGTTTTGAAAAGACTTTTGAAACTTATCTGGAACCGAGAGTAAAACTAAGAGAATGACAGCTATAATTATTAAACTGCAAAAAGTGCAAACAATAAATATTATTTATAGAAATAAGAGTTAATAGACATTGCATTAAGTCAAAGTAACCAAAAATATAACCATTATGAAATTAAATCCTATTATTGAAACAATCTAAAATTAAAATTATTTCGGAAACAGAGAAACAGAACTAAAAAGTTATTTTGGAAGCAAACTAAAAAGTAAAAAACAAAAAAGCACCATTGTATTTAGAAAGTGCAAATGCAGCTACTACTAAAACACAGATGAATCTAGACATTTGGGAATAAAAACCAAGTTAATAGGAAACTAGAATCAAAAATAAACCAAATAAAATAAGAATTTGGCCTGAAGACTTTCTCAAGGGTCACCCTCAGGCAGGGATTCCAAATAAAGGATTTTTTTCTGTGAGGAATCCTGACATTTGCCCAACAGTATTGACCCCTCGTGATCTGAAAATCCCCTGAAATTAAGTCCTAAGAGATACACAATTTTTACAGAAAAGAAACAAAACAATACGACCACCAATAAGCAAAAATACAATAACATAAAATAACCTATATAATAATTCTCATAACCAGTTAAGAAAACAAAAAAGGAAAGAACATAGCAGACAAGCAAAAAATTTTTTACAAAAGGTGTCCTTTCTTATTCAATCTTGTTTCCCATGCCCTAAATTGTTTCTGTTAACGTCATTCAAGATAAAAATAAGTGGAGGGTCTCGGCACCATTTACTGAGTTAGTTAATACGCAACGGAAAGTCTATTTTTATTTTAGGCAAAGGATTAATCCCAAATCATCTCTTTTTTTTCATTAAAATATTAATATTGCAGTAGTTAAACTACTGCAATTTTAATATGATTAATACGCTGAGACCCTCCAACTATTTTTACCTTGAATGACATTAGCAGCAACATTTTTATGGCTGCATTGAATTCAGTTTTTCAAAGAGAGCTGCAAAATATTATTAAATATGTTCTGGACAGGTTTCTCCTTTTTATTCAGAAGGGGTAACATTTAATTTTTATTTATCTGAATGGGGATATAAAATGAATCAGAAAGCATGCTTCAAACAGTTTTAACCAAATATAAAAATAGGCTTAACCGTCACCAAATGGGTAATTATTATGACTTGTTTACTGAAATTGAAGTTCATGTCTTTCAAAGCAATTATCTTACAAAAGTGTTTTAATTATTTTTTAAAATTACCTCTTGGATGATATCAATTCCATTTCTTTTCATTTTTCCCATTAATTTTAATATTTTTTAGTTCAGTTTGATACATTCTTTGTAACGCTTAATGTTATGACAGAATTAAAATTCATCTGCCAAAACTTTCAGTAGTGTACTTTTGCTAAACATTAACACAGTAGTAAGATTTTCACTTCTGTTTTTATTTCATAATATTTATTCTTTCTAGTTTGCAATAAACTGATTCAGTTGAATTCATGTTTTTCATTTGTATTAAATAACATGGTGAATTTAAAAAAAAAAATGCTTTTTCTTATTTGAATTATTTAACAGTCTAAAAAGGTCAATAATCTGGGCCCTAAATGTGGTTAGTTGTTAAGAAATAGTTGATTCAATATATTGAAGATACTCATAAAGAAGTTATAGAATTAGGTGATGTATAATATTATGAGAGTTGGTTACAATAATTTTACTTTGAATATTACTGTTTAAAAGGATTTATTATATATTTAAAAATGTTGATATCAATAATACTGAAGGGAAGTGGTGTTGCGAAAATAAAATATTAAGTTTATTGTAGTTTGAGATTAAGCATTTATAAAAATTGAAATGATTCCTTCCAGTTTTTGTAAATATTATATAAAATTTGGGTTATATTACTGGTTAGCATTAAAAAATAGAAAAATATGATATGATATATGGAAAGACATATAAATATATAACTAGGGAATATCCATAATTAGAATTGTAATAAAAAAAAAAATGTTTATCTGGTGTTTTGAAGAAACTCCTAAAACTCATTGGGTTTATCCATATGAATTAAAATTTAGTGGAGACTATAAAAGCTTCAGTAATTTATCTTTGAGATACAAGAAGAAAAATAAATCATTTATATTAGTTCTCAATCATATAATTAGAGAGTTTAGTATTAAAATGTGTTGTTTTTCAGCTTTATTCAAATTTAGGAAAATTTATTCTTTTTCTCTCATTGATATTTTTAACACCTAATATAACATGATAAGCAGTTCATATTAGAATTTGAAAATTCCCCCAAGTGAAAGCAATTTTGTTAACCCCCATTATTATTATTATTAATATCATCATTGTTACCATTTAAGATTGGAACTCAGTTGCAGGACATGTAGAAAATATTATTGTTTTGGAACTAAGATGCTAAATTTATGGGTGTTACATTTTAATTTAAAAAAAAAATTATATGCTATTCATTTGACTTCTTTATTGCTTTTCCATATATTGTCCATTTTTAGCCATTAATCTTTACTAATAAAGATATTCATATTTTTCATGGCAAAATTTTAATAATTCATTTTTTAGGTTTCAGCTGATGTTACATTGTTGGGAATTAGATGCTGATGAAAGGCCTTCATTTATGGAATTAGCTACCAGTTTGCAGAGCATGTTTTTAAATGCTAAGGTAAATTTACTTGGAGAAATATTTAATATATTTTTACTTAGGATATTTTTGATTTTATCAAATTTTAATAATTTCTTGACTTTGGATATGATTTCATACTCACTATAATTCCTATAAATATTTTTACACAAAATGCAAATTCCTTTTACCAAATTTTTCAGAAAGGTGTCTTTTTAATTTCAAACAGAAATATGTTTGGTATTTATAATAATGGAATTTTGTGATTAATATTTCCCTCACTGTTAGTTGTATTATCTTGAAATTTTCTATAGTTTTATCTTCCTGGTGTCCATGCAATATTTTAACATTTTAAGTATTTGATTGTCAGTCTATTAAATTTTGATTCTGTATCAGGAATGTATGATGTTTTTGAATTTCAGAAAATATTGATTGCAATATTCCGTAATATTATAATAACAGAATATATTAGAATTTTAAAAAATATAAATACAATAATAAAAAGCATGCATTTATCAATGTACTATAAAAATAAAAATATTTTTTAATCAAAAATCATAAGGTTTTGAAAATAATGGCAAAGTTAATTAATTGATAATGAATATTATAAGTAAGTAAATTCTGAATATTTTTTGAAATGAAATGTAAACATGAATAAAATTCTATTTTGCTCACAATATTTTCACAGCATATTCCATTTTTATGGGGTTTTATTTTTTAATAAAAAATTTTCCTTGCCTTTTTTTATACACTAGTAAATATGCGTTTTTGTAGCTTTTTTATTTCTTTGTTACAAATTATTGTATTCATCAAAAAAATCGAATTTTAAGATTGTGATTAATTTCTTTGAATACAAAAAAACATGTGTTTTGCAATTATGTCTGTTTGTGAATATAATAACTTGAAACCACTTTGCACTAGATGAATGAAATTTGGTGCATGGTGTTTGTACCAAATTTGTAGATTTCTGTCAAATTTTGAATGTAATCCATTCAGAACAAGTCTGCCTGTCCAAATCTATGTTAAGATAATAATTACATGATAGCTCAATGGACAAAAACTGACGTGCACATTTAACGTCTAAACTATAGATATCTATTAAATTTGGATCTAAATCCATCTAAGAATTCACTTTTTGTTGGTTTATACTTTTACAAGTTTGCAAACATGAAAACTCTAAAACACAAATATAATTCATATAGTTCAATTGTAATATAGTATTGTATTTTTAATTACCTGGAAAAGAGGCATCCAAATTATACATTTGTTATTTATTAATCTCCAAAGGGCATATTCTAGTAGGCTCCTTTCTGACTACAATGCACCAATGGTATGGTTGCAAGTATATTTATTATTTAGTGTACAAGAAAGTTTTGGGTGATCACTCTTGTTGATTTATTTTTTTATTATATTTGTATGCAAAACATTTTTGATTTTAAGAAAACAGATGTGTGAAATTCTGTAATTTTTAAGATGATAAGTAAAGAATCCCAATTGTTAATTTGTAAGAGCCGTGAGCAGTGCGAGATACAGTTCAAAGAGAAAAACAGACTATCTAAAAATAATTTAAACTTATATAGGTTAATGAAGGGAATTTGCTGAAGCAGCATTTTGGGTTCTGCGTATACCAGAGTGTTGAGAAAAAAATAACCTATACAGTTCCGAAATCAAAGTAAACCTGAGTTAGAGCGATTAGGAAATAATTATTTTTAGGTTGTATATAAATTGAATTTATTGAATACATATTGCATTTCCATTCAAAACTGAATCTATTTGTGTATTCTTCGTTTCATTAAAAGAAATACAAAAAAGAAAAATTATAATCCTTATAAATTGTTTTACTTTATTACCCACATATGTACCTTTCATTTCCTTACAGGAACACATTAATTTCCAGGATTGTGTCAACTATCAATATGCTAAATTTGATCCTGCTGCTGAAGATCAGTAAACAATGCACTTATGTACATTCCTAGACAACATTTCAAGAGTTTTATATTGTACATATATTATTTTCCCACCTCAGTTTTATATTGATATTTAATTTTCTATGATATGCTAGATATTTGATGGCAGTGAACAATCTAGAAGTATATGAAAACAGTATTGCAGCTATTTCTTATCAAATGAAAGGACATCTCTATATATTTTGTTTCTTAATTTTATAGAACAGTTTATAATACTAAGTCATAATATCATACCAGGTATAATGGTCTCTTGGTAATTTTTATTATATTTTTTTATACATATGCTCTTAGTTAGATTTGACATAAATTTTTACAATTTATTATAAAATGTATATTTAGCATTTGGGTTTCATAATTTTCATTTTATTAAGCATTTTATATGAATTTGTTAAGCAATCAATTTTTATTGTTATTAGATCTTTAATCAGTGAATGTTTGTGATCAAGCTTTACTTGAAAATTAAGAAGAAAAAAAATTATTCTATATTAGTTAGAATATTTTTCAATTACTGATTCAATATTTTAATCTGTATTTACTCTCTTTATATTAAGATGTCTTTTTAAACTTTTGATCATCATCTATCTGCAAAATTTTGTGACTATCCCATGATTGGAAAATTTAAAGAACATCAATCCTTTCATGTATATAGACTGTTTTTTGTGTGTGAAATGGATGTTCAATTCATGGAGGGGGGGGGGTATATAAATGACACTAGAAAGAAATTAAAGAAATTCACTTTGCAAATTTTATTTAAATATTTTAAGTTTACCTTTTTTTTTATCAGCTAATATTAAAAATTGTAAAAGAAGTGATCCTTTAAGTTTCTCGTGAATCAAATTTTATTCTAAACAATTCCAAAAGGCATTGTTCAAAATCCTTGATGTGCATTAAATCAAATGACTTACTTTCATTAGATTTAAATATTATAAATAATTTTTATGGTTGATTGTGTTTTTAAAATCATATTTCGCTTATTTGTATTGCAATTATTATGTAAGCACCTAAATTATTTGTATTATATTTTTTATCTGATGATCAAATTTAAAATTTGATAAACAACTTTTTCATTGAATTTTTTTGTCAAATTTATTATAAAACAAACTTTTCTATAAATCAGCAGTTATTCATTTTCTAATACTTTCTGCATATTTTCTATTTATTGAAATCACTGCTACAATTTTATACATTCCGAATTTTTTTTTATTTATTTATTTTGTGATAATTATTTTTTTTTATCTTGCCTTACCTCATAATTTTTTTTGTATATAATAATACTTAAATCTTATATTTTTATTACTTTCTTGGGAAGAAAAAGTGCTTGAAATTTAGCTTCAAGATCTAACAGTATTATTAAAAAAATTTATATCAAATGAGAGAAAACTATATATTTTGTAGGGTGGAAGAAATTAGAATTGAATATTAGAAATCTACTTGATCATGTTCATAAAATAAATGAGAGTTTGGATTGAAGGGGAAAAAATCATTTATGCCATAAAGTTGAAAAGTAAATTTAAGAAGGAAATATCAATTAATAGCTAAAAATGAATTAAATTTAACATTATTATTTATAAAAATGTAATGAAATTTTATAAATCATGGCTTATTTAACTATAAATTTTGCACTGAAATTAAAGAGCTCGAAGGAAAGTTCATGTGGTGAATTGTATGATCTTAATATACTTCTCTGAGCCCCATTTGGGGTTTAAGATGTCCAATATATCTTGTTCATACATACATTTATCACTGTATTCTGTAATGGTTTGATAGAAATTCTAAATTCTTTTTTAGCAAGGCTGTATAAAGTCATGTTGAACTGCTTAACAGCAAATAAAACTTTAAAATATGCTATGAAATGTTCACCTTAATTTTAATAAATAAAATTAGAAAAATATAATTTTTAAATTTTGATAAATTTTCTGGAAAGTAATTCTTTACTTTTTAAAAATTTCCAAGAGGACATAGATTTACTTTTTTTGCAGTGATATTATAACGCATAGTGTTCTATCTTTTATAAAATGATGATTTACTATATTTTAGTTTTTTTTTTTATTTATATGTTGTACCTGTACCGGTGTTCACTGTGGTTTGGGGTTTTCTTGTATTGAATTTGAAGTTCCTTTTTAGACAGCTTTTCATACTTTGTTTTCATCTGAATTTAGTTGCTTATGAATCTCACTGTTACAAAATGTTATATTTCTTGTTGTGCAATTCTATTTTGTAAAATTCTAATTTAGTGCATTTCCAAAAATATCAAAGTTTTTTATTTGTTTGTTTATTGTTAATTAAGTACTGTTTTGTTTTGCACCTGTCTTTCAAATTCCATTATTTGTGTTGCCATTTTAGATTGCATTTATGTTTCTCCATTTTTATCCTTGTTTTTCTTGTTTCTATTTCAATTATTTTCAGGGTCAGAGAAAATTTAAAAAGCTAAGCTTGTTTTGTTGAGTATTTTAAATATTACTGACATGAGCCGAAATTTAAATTTAAGAAAAATGTCACCTCTGTTAAAAATAACTTTAGAAATTTTTATTCCATTATCTTTTCTAAGGAAAAAAGTCTAGCAAGGTTTATTGGCTTTATTTTAACTTACAAGAAATATGCTTCAAAAATAATAGTAAAATAATTTATTATATCAAACTCTTAATTTAACACTACATTCTTGCTTCATGAATAAAAAAGTATATCAATAAAATCTTGGGTTAACTTGCTATTATTTTCTGTACAGTCTACGTGCTGGATGAAAAATTATATGTCAGTTAATTATTTTTTAATATGTTTTATATATTCAAATTGTCTTTTAGTAAAGTATTGTTTTTATCTCATTTTTCTTTTATAATTATCTAAGTCAAAATTTTAGTTTATGAATATACATTTTTCTCATAGAATGGTAATTTTTTGTTACTATTCTATATTCTTATTCCAAATGTGATTTTATTTTACATTATTGTATGATGTTATTATGGGGTTCTTTATGTGGTAATAAAAATAAGTGTTGCCTCAGTTGTGTTATTTCATTTAAATATTTGAATCATTAATTTTATGAAAAATTAGTTATTTATTATCTTTACTGAAGGAAACAGGATAAAAGTGTTCTAATGCCCTCTGTTAAGAATTTCACGATTTTTCAAGTATCAAAATACAGTTTAACTTGGCTTATTTGAAGCTGATGTTACTGCAATAAAAATTTTATTTGTCTGCATTGATTGCAATTGAAGTAACGCTTTATATATAATTTTGATATTGCTTGATTATAAAGATATTAAAAAAATCATCCTATGAAATGTTATTTTTTAGTTTATATCATTATAAGATGAGGTTATATTTTTGCATCTAATTTTGAATCGTAATTCATTTCAAGTGTAAATAAATGATTAATAAATATGCAGATAGTAATTTTAAAAAATAAATTCAGTAAATGAGTACATATATTTAATAAACTCCTTAATATGAGTACATTAGATGCAAATTATGTATTTTGAATTTTTGTTGGGATGTAGGAGAAATTGTTGAATTACTTTTTTCATTGAATACATCATTCAACCATAAAGTCCTCAAATGGGTTAAAGAGTTGAACAAAATGATTCATTTGCTATTGAAGATAAGAATTAAATTCATATTTAATTAAAAAATAATTTAGAAGTGCAGTATTTTGCCACACTAAATTAAACAAAATAAGCTCGGATTATAGGTGATATTTTGATATTATTTTAATAGGAAAAAAATTCAGATTTGTCTAATTCCATAGAAAGATATATTATACAAAAAACTTTTAATTATTAACCAATATATTCAATTAATATTTTATTTTGTATGGAAAGGAAGTATTCAAGTATAGCATAATTTGTAATCTACCTATGTGATTGATCAACATTTGGGATTCTTTGATGCATAAAAAATGAAATAATTTGTTGATGATTTTATATACAGTGGAACCTCACTAAATGAGGATAATTTGTTCCAAAATCTTGCTCATAATGAAAAACAAATCTTCCCATAGAAATCCATTGAAAATAGGAGAATGCATTCCATTCCAAAGAAAGATACATTATAAATAATCAATTCATTTGAGCATGGTTTTTTTTGTTGTTGTTGTTTTGAAAAAAAAAAAAAAAAACTTTAGCTTAATGATAGCATCTTCTTTAAATGAATTTGTAGTACACATACCAACTGTCTTGTCAGGGCGATGCTTCTCAATATAAGATGGAATAATTTCCATATTTTCAGCATCTGTCTTATTAAATTGGAAGGTTGTTCTGGTACACCTCTTATTTTCCCCTTTCGTGGCTAAATCTACTTTACAACTTTTTACTGTGACAAGAATGTAGCTGTATAAGATCATCAGATCGTCATTGCTATCCATCTCTAGCCTCATAATCTTGTCCAAAGACAAAATCTCGATTAAAGCTCCACAGGCACTTGCTGGAAACCTCATAGGCGCGTTCGATGAAACTACCCAGCCAAAGCTTCTTCCATGTAAATATAAACGTTGTCATCAAACAAGCTCTTAAGCCAATCTAGCATGTGACGTCATGATATCTCCTCGACCTTCTTCTGCGAAACATCGGTCGTTAAGCGAGTGACTTTTTTACATTTGGTTTTGTTCGTTAAGCCAATGACTTTCTTACATTTTATTTTGCTCATTAAGCGGGGTTTGACTATACTTGTTTATCAAATGCAATCTTATTTCCTTGCTTCGATCTGTATGACAAACGGGTTAAATACTTTCCATCTATCATGTACCGATTTGCTTTGGTAATATTTTGGATTTGTTTAGTTTTAGTCATCTTGAAGTCCTATTTTGAAGCATCACGACTCTTAAAAATGCGTTCAATCGAAGTAAGGATTCTTAACTTTTTGCTAACGATTTCAAATAGAATAACACAGAAAATTGTAAAGGCTATGAAGGTTTTGTAATAGTACAATTCTTTAACATCATTTTAAAAATATTTTTAAGAATATCTTAAATACACTCCTTCAATCCTGATAGATGTAAAGTATGTGAAACCAACTTGTCATTTTTACTGTGTTTATGCATAGAAAGAAGATTTTCTGCGACTTTTTTATATAAAAGTCTGTTTTTCTCATTAAAAAAAGTGAAAAACTTAAAAATGAAAGGTTCCACCGAGATTTGAACTCGGATCGCTGGATTCAAAGTCCAGAGTGCTAACCATTACACCATGGAACCCCATCTTCCCATGCCGGGAATCGAACCCGGGCCGCCTGGGTGAAAGCCAGGAATCCTAACCACTAGACCACATGGGAGCTGTTGCGTCTTTTAAAGTAGGATTTGTGATTTTGTTGTATTAGTAAATAATTCCAGTGGTGTGGAAAGAAGAATTTTTTTTTTTCCTTGCTCAAAATCGCTGTGTTTCGCACCTTCATTTGATAGATTTCTATCAATTTATCTAATAACTCTTTAAATATTTTTATTAATGAATAATTAATGTCTTGTTTACTTACTTAATTTTATATTTACAGTCGTAATAAAAAAGATGATATCCGTAGAAAGATAGGGTTGTAACAATATTTTCAAGCCAAAAGACGTCATATGCAGAAAAACTTTATAAATTATTCTTTCCGTGCAAATTTATGCAGTATTGATAATCAATTGTTTCAATTATGATCTAAAATTATATCAAATGAGACTCATTCAGTTATCGAATTATTTAAATGGAAAAAATATATATTGTTCCTTCCAATAGCATTATTTAGACGACAGATTTTCTTTTAAATTCTGAACCTTTATTGTAATTTCATTATTGATTAATTAGGTATTAAAATATTCTTACGAACATTCTTATCAATAAATACAGTGAATTAAAATACTGCAAAAGCAACTGCCCCGGGTGAGGATCGAACTCACGACCTTCAGATTACTCGTACAAGTGATTATGAGACTGACGCGCTGCCTACTGCGCTACCGAGGCTTGCGCTGGCTGAATCTAGAAAAGTACTACGCAAATACTGATTATACAATAAACTGTTTAATTCGTAACTTTATAATTTGAACTGTTGTTATATGGGATCATAAAAATTCAATTTACCAACAGTTCCAAGTTCAGAAAAATTGATTCGAAGATTAAATAATTCAGGTGATTTCTCCCTCCCCCCCCCCCACACACAATTTTTAATATGATTCGAATAGGCCAAACTAAATTCGAATGATGAACGATAGTTTAATATTATATGAATAAAGACTTTGAAGGAAAGGATTAAAAAAAAAGCATTCGAATTTCCGACGAATTCGAATTAAAAAAGTTCGAATTTGTCAATTCTATTATTATTATTTTATTCCAATTAATGACTGGAATTTACATAACTGAATTTTAAAAATTCACAATTTGAATTGTTCGATTCTATGCTATACATGTATTCTTTAGGTATTAAATAGTTTCAAGAGGTATACTTTCAAAACTTCTTAGTTAATTCACATAAACGGTGAAAACGGAGGTACGAAATCTACACAGAAAGAAATATTGTAATTTGAAAATAATTCACCCTCGAAATTTTAGTGAAGACGATTTCGCTTTAGAACTTTCCCCCCTTTAATCCGAAAAAACATTCTTAAAATAACTCAAAGACGCTTTGAGGTAGACACGGTATGTAATGCTTAACTTCAAAAATGTAATTTTATCAATTTTTGGACAAAATCTATTTGCAAGTAATGCATATAAATATGATAATTAAAAAAAATAGCTAAATAGTTAAACATTGGTGCATAGTTTTTTCGCCTAAAAAGAGGAATATGAAGTAAAAATCGTCTGTTTTAGAACTGACTCGTTCAAAATATGTCTAGAAAACCATTTAAGAAATATATTATCTAGTTCTTGGAATAAACATATTTTTAAATACTGCTATTCAAGCGATAAATAATATGAAATTTTCATTTTTTTATCGCATTGTAATGCATTTAAAAAACTATAAAATCTTTTTGAATGCTTACTCTGTATTCTGTAAATGCAGAATATATTGATAATTTATTTTACCGAATTTGAATTAAAAAAATTTACTTTAGATTTTAAATTTGAAAAAAAAAGAAGCAAACAAAGAAAGAAAGCAGTTAATAATACATTTTAATGCTATTTTACTTATTAAGTATTTTTGGTCAAAAATCAACTTTTCAACGTAATGACTGAGCTTAAAACAACTTTTTATTTTAAATTAAATGAAAAATTAAGACTTTTGAAAATCAAAAGAAAGTAAGAAATTAAATTATCTTAAAAACAATGCAAAAAAATGAATTCTCGAAAATCTCCTGCTTTGCTTCTTTAATAATCTGCTCCTGTATGGAAAGCAACGTAGTAGAAATTTTACTTTAATTACAAATGCAAAATGAATTTTAATATTAAATTTCTCGAACGCAAGTTAAGTTAATAGAAGCATGTATCTTCGAAAACTAAATTTAAAGATTAAGAAAAATCCCATAAAAAATTAATGGCAAATTAAAAAATGCATAAATATAAGGTTCCACCGAGATTTGAACTCGGATCGCTGGATTCAGAGTCCAGAGTGCTAACCATTACACCATGGAACCTCATCTTCCCATGCCGGGAATCGAACCCGGGCCGCCTGGGTGAAAGCCAGGAATCCTAACCACTAGACCACATGGGAGTTGCCGGAAGAAAGGTCATAAGTTTTGTGTAAGGTAGTTCTGATCATAAATCATTTGCCATCAATTACATTGTTTTGTGCATCCATAATACTTAGGGCTTTTACAACTTATTATAAATCGTTCTCCCTATTTTTATTAATGAAATCACTTTCTCTATAAATGAAATATAAAATGTGTATTCTGACAGTAATAATTTATTTCTAAAAGCATGTTTATAATTAACGCTATTGTGTCACGATAATATCCATTCTTTGTTTTAATTAAGGATTTAGATGCTCAGGAACTTGATCTTACATTATCTGTTGCCGAGCATTCACCTATCCTTTAAAACATTTTTACAAAAAATATTTTTTAACGAAATATAATGTTTATAGCGTCCAATAAATGTTAAAAACTTTTTTAAATATAATTTTTTTTTTCTTCTTGGTTTTAGTCAATCTGATAGTCCCCCCCCCCATCCCCTTCCTTTTCGAATATTGCAAGTCAGGGTGATTTCATAGATTTTTATTTTCTATCGCTGAAGAACCTTACGGAAGTACGTTGTTATTATTATTTTTTTTTTTTTTCCAAAATCCTGAAATATACTCGCTTACTTCTTAAATTTGATTGAATAATTAAAGATTTCTTTTAAAGTTAGTAATTTAAACAACTTGTGTTATTATTTTTTAAGAAAATGCATACAGCGTCATAATCTCATTACCGTTTTAATTACGTACGTAAATGATTTTTTTAAAAGATAAGTATACTTTTCAATGGTTTAGAAGCTGTACAAGAAATGATTAAAATGTATTATGTAAGAAAAATGTAAAATATGAATTGCAAAAACAAACTGCCCCAGGTGAGGATCGAACTCACGACCTTCAGATTACTCGTATGAGTGATTATGAGACTGACGCGCTGCCTACTGCGCTACTGAGGCCTGTATAGTAGAAGCACGAATAATTATTTAAACAAGTAAAGTTTCAGTGTAAAAATTTTCAACGAGGATTTTTCTATTTTTGGCACATATTTGTTTTGTTTTTTTTCAAAACATGAAAGAGAAAATTATTAACGCATTATTCTCTATAAATTTAAAACCTATAATAATAATAATAGAAATTTTAAAAAAATCGAAATATATATGATAATTAAGAAACTTTCTCGGAAATAAATTAAAAAATCTTTGAATAACCGCATTTTAAAACTAGATATTCAAAGTCTAATGTTAGTCCTGTTTGGTAAAATGAACACGAGATCTCGAAATGTGTGCTCTGTCCTTATGTTGAACATTTCCCCCATGTATGAAAAGAGAACCATTCTAAAACGTGGCGCCCTCTGTAGGATATCATAGCTAACTTAAAGCGCTTTCAACATTAGATATCTAAAGCTTAATAAATTTTAATACACAAATTTCATATAAGTGATACATATCCTGTAAAACTTATAATTCTAAGCAATAGTTTCATGAAATTACAATTTTCTTTTCCGGTGATAGATACATCTTTCGGAAATCGAAGTCTGTTTGTTTAACATTTTTCGTGATATAGTATGTATGCTGTATATATCGTAATATTAATCATAGCTCACGGAAAAAAAAGCATAAAAATTGTGCGGTCATTAATTCCACAGATTAACTTGTATTAATTTGGACAAATAAGGACATTTCCTCTTACAGATTATTTGTTCAGCTTTTCACAGATTTACTTATCAGGCTTTTACAGATTTTTTTGTTCCAACTTAAGAAAAAAAATTCCGGAATGCACTGTTTTTCTGAAATATATGGTTCGTTATAATTTATTTTACATTTTTTTCATAATTAATTTTTTTTTAATTTACTTCAGAAATATTGATTCCAAAGCTTTATTACACATAAAACACTATCACATCACGATCCTATTGAAGCACATTTTCATAAAGAGAAACATGCTGCCTTATTAATATTATATAACTTTATCATTATTCTAAAAATAAGCATTTTTATATTAAATATTTTTTACTTTTTATCTTTGTACATATAATTCATTATTTAAAATTATAATTCATTATTATTATGTCATTTATTCTAAATAAACCACTGCCAAAGTTAGTATGTTAACAAACTTGTGTTAAAATTACAAATATCGTTTAATGCGAAAAAAATTTTGAATCAAATTTGTTGAACTAAAGAAGAAAAAAATGAAATTCATACATGCGAACGAGTTACATTGAAGAAAAATTTATAGTGCAATTTAGAGATCCTCTCGACTTATCCTCATATATAATCTTATTTACATTTTAAATTCACTTCCAGAGGTCACGACATCTGACGTAGCTTAATGCAAACTAATAAGTAAGCGATATGTTTGTTTGCTTAATAATGTTTGCACCGCTTTATATTCACATAGAAAACATGACTGCATGAAATTCGAGTAGAGGTTCATTTAGTTTTCGAATTCCAAATTTTGTTCAACGTACAGAAATTTTAAAGCCAGAAGTTCGATCACAACAGTGGCATAGCAACTGGGCAGGGGACAAAAGGAGTATAGATGCTCCAACACCAATCCTAAGATAATTTATGGAAAAAAATACCAACATGTTTATTTCTCTTTCTACAGTTAAAGGCGAATTGAGGACAAAAAATATAATATCATGTCCCTAGGACAATTTGCGTTTGCTATGTCATTGATGATGACTTTCTGGCGCATAGCCGACCATCCCACCACCACCGAACGAAGCAGTATCGACAGGATTGCCATTGATAATAACTGGCGAAAAAACCGTTGTTACAAATTTTTAATATTGCTTTACTTCGCAGTAAGTAAGAGAGTTTTATATATTTAGTTCTAACGAATGCTGAATGCTATAACGAATGCTATGTTAGTAAAACGCCGGGCTTCGCGACAAATTTGGCGAGAATACGGGAAATTTGGCGACAAAAATGAAGGACCCAAAAAATTCAAGAATCTTGTCAATAGCACCATTACGACTCGGGCGTTTGATTTAGAAGCTTCTTTATCCTGTCACGGAAATTATAAAAGGTCGGAAAACAGTACTGGAATCAGTAATGAGTAACCAGCAGAAGAATCGAATCGAGAGAGAATAGTAGAACACATTCTTCCTGAGAATTTTATGTTATTATAGTTGCTTATTACTGATTTGTTGCTTGCACGCCGTGGTTTATAACAAATGCTGTTTTGTGTACTCTTTATCTGTAGTTTGCTGCTGTCTATTCATGTTTTCATATAGAATAAAGCATCTTCATCCTTTACTGAATCTTTTAGAATTTTCACCGTATAACCCATGGATATATTTTTGGATTATTTGCATAACAATATTATGATCCCAGTATTATTTACTCTGGTAGACCAGGGCACCAAATATTGGTTATTTGCAGAAGTTTGCAGCTCGTTCAAATTCTTCAATTATGTAAGCAACTAAGTGGGAAAAGATGTACTTTCCATATACAATAACTAAGTTTTGATTGGCAAAATTCTTTCCTAAATATTAGAGTTCAAAGACTTTAAATGCCACTTGCCATTTCTTATTTTTGTGAGACTGGATTTTTAGCACTTACTGATGTAAAATCAAATATCACGAAAATACACGTGAGAGAAGCTAAATATAGCTATGCCAGTTTAATCCCTGAAAGAAACATGTAGGGATCAACAGACTTATTCATCCACCAATTATTGTATGTATTACTTTTTTTCAATAAATATTTAAATAAAAATAGATAAAACAAAACTAAGGTTATCATACCTATGCAAAAAGTATTGACTATTCCGAAAAAAATGCGCGTGGGAAATTTGGTTTTCACTACACAATATTAAGAGCTCCTAGGAGAGGAAATTTTTTTTTGAATGATTAATGCAGGGTTTCCCTAAATATAGATCGCGACCACTGCTCAGTTACGAGATCTTGAATGCATATTTATCTTCTCACAATTATCAAAAAAATATGTTATAGGTTTGCAATTGATTTTTTTTTTTTTTTTTTTTTTTTTTTTTGTAAAATTACATTTTATAATAAATACCTTTTTGCACAAAAAAAGAGTTTTGTCAATGAAATCATTTTATCAAAAATAATTAAATAATTTTATCAAAAAAAATTAATTTCATAAAGCTTATAGCAATTTTTTTTGGTCCATAGGAAAGAATTTGTCTGAACATTTCAGAATAACCAACTGGTCGCCAGAGGCTACTAGTTTTAAATATAACATAATCCAAGCAATTTAAAGACTATAGACGTATAACTATATTACTTAAATGGAGTTGAAAGTTGAATATTATGTTTTATAATATACTGTTCTGTTAAATACTATATTGTTAAATACGTACAAATTATTTTATGCATTTTTTTTATTTCATTCGCAATGAAATGTTATAATTCTTGAATGGAAGAACGATTCAATAAGATACCTGTCATTCCTTTTATCTTAGCTTCTTACTGTTCATTTTTACAACAAGGAGGTCGTGTTTGCATTAAAAAAATTCACAGAAAGTTTTAGAGAGTAAAAAAAAAAAAAAAAAAAAGATAACGAAATTGTGTTTAAAAAAATAAACAATTTTTTTTATTGAAGCACCGCCGTATTTGCTTTGATTGAATGCACGTCACTACCCAAGAGATTTATGTAAAAATTAGTTAGTCATTCCTGGATTTCAGACGTCTCCTGATTTAAAACATTTACAACAGCTTTTCGTCCTAAAATCAATATATTGAAATCTGTCATAAAATGCAGCGCTCCTCCATCGATGTATATAACATATTTCACATATGTTAAAACTATATGATGCATTTCGTTCTTCGAAATTAATTCTTTTCTAATTAGTAATTCAGCATTACAACAGAAACGTAGCAACGGGGGGGGGGTCCAGTGGCGTTTAGGAGAGAAAACATACATATGAATGCGTTTACCGTTACTTTTAAAGCTAAATATAATAAAAAGAGCGAAAATGCAAAGTTAAACCGCGGGCATATTTGTTCAGTCACTGATTACAATAAGGGAGGGGGTGAAACAGATCATTACGCCCTCGTGTTAGTTATTCTCGCTACGCCACTGTGTACCAACCCCGTCCTGATCATAGACTGGCATTTGAAGATAGGCGAACGACAAGTTTTAAAAGGGAAAAAACACGAAGTATATCAAAATCAGCATTACTGGATTTCAATGACCTTGTAATGATATAAATATTAAGCTGGTGATCAATCTGCTTTTCAATAATATTTACTAAATGTTTTTTATTTGCATAATTTTATGCAATAAATGCTTGCATTTTTAAAAAATGAACTCTAATTCGACGCTTTTAATAATTTGGAAATTCTGTGATCTGATATTTATTGCATTATTAAGGTTTTTTTTTTTTTAATTATAGCCAGTCATCCCGTTACCACAGCACTAAGCCGTATAAACAGGGATTATTGTGACTAGTTATTATTGCTCATTAACTATTCAACTATTGCACAAGAAAACAGCGGCCAACAAAAGTTCAAAGAAACTTCGAACTGTTGGTAAAAGACTAGAAATCTTTTCCATCATTTCTTTTAATATTTTTTAATTTCTAGGGTATTGTAATATTGTGTCAAAATGACTATCCGTAATATCCACTGAGTTCGATACATATAGTGCTGAAATGAGCCCATTTTCCCCACATGTACATGTGTTGTCTTGCATATTATTAAGGTTCTATTGTGAATCTTTCCTTGATTGCGTTTATTAAAAATCTCATATTAAGCCAGACGATCCAAAGATCACATGTTATATTTTTTAAAATTCCATAATGTCAGAATTTTTAATTTTTGTTGATAAGTACCTCATAAATTAATTTTTCACATATTATTTCCAAAATGTTGCAAAACCATCTCCCAATCTGGTTTAGTGCTATACAGTTTTTTTGTAGAATCGATTTAATGATTTCCATTTATTTCTTCATTAAAAACTTGGATATAAAATATAGATTTAAATCTTGAATAATTCGCATCTATCCTTACATAATTTCTCCTGGAATTTATTTATGGACGAAATATAAAACCAGTAGAAGAGCCGTTATTCGGTACATCTAAATGTAGCACGCCTTCATATCTTTATACCACTACATCAATGCTGTCACACGTGGTGACACCACTTTTATCCGTGCCTCTAAATTTAGTCTACTCCAGTTATGAGTTAATAATCTCCACTACAATAGCCTAACCCTTCATTTTTCGAATCGTGTTCTCATCATCTGCTGGAAGGGTTATTTACACACTGCTACTCCACATGGAAGCTAAAAATTTACTTCCCATCGTATCTGTGGCCACAGCTGGCAGACTGAAGCGTCAGCATCGATCCTTTCTTAACCTTGACCTCTTTCCTCCACGTGTCGAGCTTCCCTTTCCCGCCCGCACCCCGGAAAATCGTCTGATGAAACTTTCCTACCTGACGTCATTCAGTGCTCACCCCTTTCGAAAAAATCGCCTGCTGCCTCGGTGGGGGATTTCCTGTGCCGCTGTTCTTTCATTCTCGAATGCGTGATTTGGAAAATAAATATTCTAATTCTATAAGATCTTTTATTCTTAATCCGGTTCGAGGCGGTTTTCTGGAGATTCAACTGGATTGAGGAAATTTAAGAAGCTGATTGTAATAAGATAAAAGGGGGGATTGCAAAAAAATTCCATCCTAACGAAATATGGAGATGAATTGTAATTAATAAAAAAAATCAAAACTAAATAATTATAAAAACAAAAAAATATAAAAGAGCTTACTTTTTTTCTTTCTTGCCGAATTATTCTAACAGAATACTAAACCAAGCAGAACTTTCATAATTAGAATAATGAAAGAAAAAATTGTTAGAACCCTTCGTTCAGAATTATAATTAACTTTGTTCTTGCAGAATTTCAATTGTGAGAGTTTGTAATTATTCCAATCTTCTAAATAAGAGAGAATCTTTTTAAAAGATATTGATTTCTTATGTCTATAAAATACAAAATAAATAGAAACTCGAATAATATTAGTTCTTCCGAATTACAAAGAAAGCAGATATGGTTTCAACCCAGAGTTTTGTTGGTAACAGTACTGAACTATTCAGGTTCAACTACAAAACCCACTATATTATGTGATCACACTTTTTTCCTTTCTTATTGTAATATGTTTTTTAAAAAAAATCACACATATTGTAAAGTTTTTGATAATATTTAATAAGCTCCAAATTAATATGACTGAAAAATAATATCTGAAGCTTTACAGAATGAAATATCATTCGTTTATTCTTTTCCTGACATGTTTGGAAACAGATGAATAATGGACTGTTGTTTCGGTTGCCATTCCTAGAACTTTTATTTCCGAATTAAAAAGCAGAATAAAATCATAGACATGGCATCATTTTAGTTCAATTTCGGCTTACTAGATATGTAGTCATTTAATCGTATATGAGAATAAGATTTACGAATAATATGCATAAAAAAGGTATTACAATAATCAAAATACGATATATATAATATTTGCTTAGTAATTCTTCAGAAGATAAATTAGTAAATATTCTTCAGCAATTAATTTAGATCTAATACATTTAAAAAAATGGCGGTTATTAAAAGCAAAAAAAAAAAAAAAAAAAAAGGAACATTCAGTACTTTTTTGAAATTTAGAACAAAGTGAAAATCACAACTTTTAGCATATGGCTTAGCATAAATAAGACTTTTAGTATATGGCTTAGCATACATAGAACTTTTAGCATATGGCTTAGCATGCATAGAACTTTTAGCATATGGCTTAGCATACATAGAACTTTTAGCATATAGCTTTTAATGTGGCAACAATAGCTAAATACATGTTTAGCTATTGTTGTGACATTAACCCAAATTGAATGCCAAAAATGATTTTAGAAAAAAAAAATAACTAATAGATTTTTCAAAAATTTGTAGTAATTTAATAGATTTTTCAAAAATCTTTGGAATACCTTAAGCGCATTCATATGTACTGTTTTATGTTTGTAAAGATGGACTTTTGTAATTGATTTTCCATTCACTTCCTTATGTACTAAAATTTTGTGTACTGATCATCAGCTGCCTTTTGCTAAAGACCGGTAAGAACCGGATTTTTCCAAGCATAGCAGATGTCACCTCATTCCTTTTTTAAAGACTCATCAAACTTGAATTGTTTTATGTTTGTAAAGATGGAATTTGGTAATTGATTCACATTCATTTATTTATTATTCATTTTCATATGTGGAAATTTATGATTCATTATTATTTTTACATTTATTTTCATATGTGCTGAAATTTTGTATATGTTATTTGTTTTTGTATTCATTTATTTTAGACGGTCAAAAACTGTTTTAATATTTCCAGAGCTTAACTATCGATTAATCGACTTATTAAATTAAATACGATACTATAAAAGGGGTAACACCTTCTTGTATTGTGGTAACACTTGCTGCTTTATAAATTAAAGACTAAAAATTATATTAGAAGTTGCATTTAAAACAACATAAAAATATACTTTTTAGATCCTAAAAAGTTAAGTGTGTTTTTAAAAATATTTATATTTACATCCATTATTATTATTTATAATTAAACAATTATTGTTTCATTTAGTTCTATGTTAAAATTAATTTAAAAGCAATCGTATTTTAGAAAACATCTAACTGTTGCCATCAGCAATAAATCAAACTTTGAATACATTATTTTTGTTACAGAGTCGGAATAAGAAACAGAAAGCAATCAAACTTGATATGGCGACTATAAATCTGATTTATGTACCGCTATAAAATTAATCTTAAATCGAGTAATTCGTCATGCTTCAAACTACACATAACTTGCTCAAAACTAAAACTTATGAAACATTTTATATAAACAGAAGAATGTAATGCCTTCACAAACAGAATTTTCACAGCACCTTATTCAATAACCAAGGATAGGGAAGCGACAGAGGAGCAAAAGAGAATAAAGAATCTGGGCACTAGAGAGAGCCGCGAGACTTCGAAACATTCCTGGAAATATCATTCAAAGTAAGAACCAAACCATGAAAAACAATCAAAATGTGAAACTGTCATTTCGGTAATGCCGTGATGAGAGGTGCACATGGAGAAATGAATATCGATCTTAGAAGAGACGTTTTAAAGACAATAATTTTGGACTTATATTAAATTTATTTATTTCAGAAATGGAATTAGACATAAGTTTGTGCGTGTGTAAATAAATATACTGTTGTGAATTTGCAATCCCCCCCCCACCTCCAGAGCAATTAGTCTCATGGTAAGGAAGATAATTTTACAGATATTTTTAACGGTTGTTGAAAGGATGCCAGGGTAATAAACCCCCGGTCTTGGCGACAAAATTGATGACTTTCGGGGAAAAAATGATGGATTCCGAATACTCAAAAATTATGGCCCTAAATCTATTAAGATTCGAGTTATAGAATTTGTTTTCGAACATTAAATGCCTTATTACGGGAGCTATAAAAACAGAGGCGTACAGATGAGAATGAAGCAGTCGAGTCGGGAGAAGTAGTTGACCAAATTCCTCTCTGATCTTAAGCGAATTCTGTCTGAGCATTTTATTCTACTGCGATTGTTTAATAGCAATTCTTTGCTTGTGTACTACTGTTTACTGCAAATGCCATTCTTGATTATGTTTCGGCTGTGTTTTGCCCCTGTGTTTTCATGCAGAATAATATAGATTTTTTTTATTTCATTAATTTGATAGAAATTAATGTTGTTAAAATTTTAACAATAAAGTAATGAAATAATTTTCATTTCCAAATCCGTATTGTCGTCCTTTTTACTGGGAATCATTCATTCCACTTGACATTTGATCTGATAGCTATTTAATCGGAATCGGATTTGAGTTTGTCTATCAGATCTGCCTATGCCGCTAGATTCCTAAAACAAAAGTTGGGATTTCGCATCGGAGTGTATATTTTTAAATTCCATTCAGCGTTATAGACAGCACTGGTCAATTATATATAGTAATCAATTAAGCAGATGGTCAGTGTTTGTAATATCTATGTGGACACGATGAATTATAAGAGCCTTACCAATTATATTTGATAAAATGTTGATATTATTTTAATATTTTTATAGTTCATAGAATATTTATTCTTTAATAAATTTTATTTATTTACCAACTAGGGAAAAAAGTTTCCATTCGATTTGTCAGCGATCCTTTCTGAGCCTAGAAAAATTAGGCAGCTGCCTGTTTGAAATCTGTCATCTCATTGGCCTGAGAATAATAATTTCACTTAACTTCCACGAAAAGCTTGGATGAAGAATTACCAGAAAAACGTTAAAATACGTTTTCTTTAAGCTAAAAAAAAGGGCGGGAAAATGCAGAAACAGAACAAAGAATAGCCAGCTTATTACGGATGCAAGTGCTGTTAACCATACGAACGCGCGGAAGCAAAACGTAAACACAAGGGTAAATCGTGCGAAGACGTACTCAAGGTCAGGCTGCAAAGAGAGTTGTCATTTTAATTCTTTCCGTTAGCGCGGGATGCGATGGTGTATTTTTAGAAAACGATGTTCGGCGTGTCCCGAGCAGAACTCAATTCTTAATTATGATTCTAGAGCTGCTGAAATTTACGATTTCACGGTAAATGCAGCGAAGTTTTTATTTTCTTTTCCCCTTCTTTTTTCCGTTCAGTTATTGTAGCGATGGAGAAAGTTTAAAATAGATCTAACGAAGAGAAAATGCGACAATTAGTTCTTTTTTAGAAGCCTAGGTCATAAATATATTTGGTACTATTATTACGGTAATGTAATTTATGCAATTAAGGTCAGAAGCCTTATGTTTCCGCTCATGGTTTTTATACTAATATCAAAGGCATTGATCATTTTTCTCTGTCCATGTTTCGATGGGTATGGATTTTAAAGTTGCATAAATTTCTCAGTTTATTTTTGATAAAATGATCCAATTACCAGATTCAGCTGGGTCATTGAATTCAATAAATTCGACATATGATTGGGTTCAACGGTGTATATCCGACTAGGCCTATGTTCGCTGGCAGAGGTAATACAAGCAGCTTGATTAAAAATGTTATTAATCTAGTTATCAAATAGATAAATTTGTAAGAAAATTTATGCTCTATTAATTATAAAATATTAGGATGCTGTTAAAATTTTGTCAAGTATAATTAGGCGAGTACGTTTACTTAGTTATTATAGTATTAATAATGCAAGTGTCTGCTGCAATTATATTACACAGCATGGACAAACACCAAATGTCTGCTGCAATAACATTTTATAATATCAATAAATAATGAATGTCTGCAGCAATAACATTGCATAGCATTAATAAATAACAAGTGTCTGCTGCAATAATATAGCATAGCATTAATAATTAACAAGTGTCTGCTGCAATAATATTGCATAGCATCATTAATAAATAACAAGTGTCTGCTGCAATAACATTGCATAGTATTAATAAATAACAAGTGTCTGCTGCAATAATATTGCATAGCATTAATAAACACTATATATCTGCTGTAGTAACATTGCATTTTATTAATTGGCACCACATATCTGCTGCTATATTATTGCATAGTATTAATAAACACTATATGTCTGTTGCAATAATATTTCATACAAACGTAGGGATCGTACAATCATGAATCACAATAAAAAGGCAATTCGTTTTTGTAAAGGTACTAAAATAAAATTAATCGAAAATAAATCATTATGTTCTTAAATTAAAAGTGTATTATAGTTTCAAATTAAACTGACCAGTTTTTTTGAAAGATGAATCTTACAATGTGCACTGTCTTTGGTTGCAAAACATGTAAATCTGCCACTATTCGGGGCTGTGCACAGAGTTACTTTATGAACAGATCGAAAATTTGAAATTACTAATCTATAAGTTTAAGCACTACTGTTCAGATACGAATAACTGCTACTTGGAATTAAAAAAATAATTTATTTATTCACTTTTTAATTTACTAGGAACCGCATTCTATCTCTGTGCCTTGAAATCCGAAGTGTGTACTTTTCCCAACTTCTGGAAATTAGTTTTAAGCTCAGTTACATTTAGGTCCGGTTTTGAAGCGAAACGAGCACTATTTTGGGATGAATCTCGTAGTTTGAGTTGTGATCAGATGATGAAGATAGCACCTGAGTCGACACATCCTCTTCTCCAAGTTTTCACATCACATCAAAGGGAAGATTTGTGATTCCACGGATTTAAGATACAAGATTGTTTTTTAATGGAATAGGACTTCGATCTGTATATTGTTACAAATTTTTTTTTCTTTTACAAATACCGCCAATAAATCGTAATGACGCAGCACATTTAATTGCTAGTTCAGCAGCTCTCTTGCTGTCTAATCCTCCAATTTCTCTACGTGTCGGCGACTCCTCTCACAAACGACTTCTGACGATACACACACTTCCTCGCAGCTTGATGGTTGGGTTGACGGGGAGCCTAGCCCCGGCAGGGGCTTATCCCCGTAAGGAGAGACTTCACAGTGCTTTGCTGTCTATACTTTGCCGTGGCCGTCTTCGACGAAATTTGGAGATGACGAGTGTCAGGACTCATTGTGATTGTCTGATATTAGGGTGAGGGTCGGGGGGGGGGGGGTACGCTGCCGTTGGCCTTAGTAAGTTTTTACTGCTTGTGAGCTAGAATTGGCTATTGAGATACTGTTTAATTTGAGTTTGAAAAAATAAAAGTTAGGAAGAAAAACTAAAGGGCTGAGATAAAGTAGTATATTACGGGGCTTCCTCGCAGCTTCAGATAGCCCGTCTTTTATATTTCCGGGAGGCGGGGCTAGAATCTTCAGACCAATCAGGACGTATCTGAGTGTATCTTGGTTCCTACTGGATGGATCGTGAAACTTCTCGAACTTTCCAGTATGATCCATTTAGTCGCCAAACTCGCCAAATTCGCGGCCAAATGGTCGCCAAGCTCAGCACGCACAGGGCAGATCTTACAAAGGTTTTAATGGTTTTTCCAGGATTACACTATTTGTGCCGGGTAGCAAAATTACAGATTTGTAACAATATATTCTTATGGTCCAGAGGCTATTATTTACCAAAAGACTATTATAGTACCCTTCTGACATTGAGAATGGAGTAGATTAAGCCCGGAAAAAGCGGTAATAAATGGAATTGTGACGATTAATCCAGAATGTCTGCTGAGGCGTAAAAAAGTTATATGTTTCATGGGTTACAAAATTTATTTGTTTTTCTCAACTATTACTTCGGCAGGAAGGTCAGATTTCCGCTTATCAGCTTTCAAAATTTAAAATAACTGAAAATTGATGCTTTCACGACGGTCTATACTTACGCCTGAAGCTTTCGATATTATTCTTGTATGTCACTTAATATGCCAATGGACAAGAACTTATGCTTAAACAGATGTAGTAAAAGACTGTATATCTAGTTATTTAGGGTTTCAACAGACGATTAACACATTTTCCATCAATTTGATACATTTTCATTCATTTTTATGGCTAAAATAAGGACAGTTTTCAGCAACGAATTAAGTTCGTGAAAGGGGGTTTGACAGTAAACTTTCTTATTTGATAAAGTTAGTAATAAATTACCATTTAAAAATTCCTAATAACAATAAAAAATGCGTATATGTGTGCATTGTACTTTAAAGGCCAGATCATTTGATCTATAGCTACCAAATTCGATAAATGTGCACCTCTGAGCAATTTTTTAAAAAACTTTAATAAGAATTTTAATCAGTTAAATACTAAACTGAATTTTGATGTTTTTCCATGGCAACTTTCGAAAATATAATTGTTCGAAATTTTTTTTTTACCCGGTTTCAAATTTTTTAAAACTGTTCTTTTTAATAATATCAATTTAATAGGAGTGCGAATTTATGCTAAATAATGGTAATTTCTTAAACATACTTTTTAGTATAATTTCAAACAACACATTACATTGTTGGTCTGAAATTCAAACTATTTTCCTTATTACATCAAATATTTAATTACATAATTTTCTTCCATTGTTGAAGCTAAAGAAGAAGACTTTTGTATAATATATTTGCCAACGGAAGAGGTCTTCTTGAACCTTCATGCATACTCTCTAATAATGGTGTTAGAGAATTTCATGAACTTTTAAAGCGAAACGTTGAACGAACAAAAGGTGTTTGACAAGAGAACGCCTTGTATGGCAGTGGCATACAATAGTTACAAAATATTAACCTTTGGTGTGAACTTAGCATTTTCACTGAATCTATCGTGTAATGCTTGGCGAGTGTTTTGGCGATTAATCTCTGGCATGTGGTTCAACGCTTCCTAAAACCGAATTTAGGTTTGAGATGCGTTATACCCAACTGATTGAAATCAAAATTTAACACAAAACTACACTTGTAGTTGTAAAATCCCATGCAAAATTTGATATATTTAAGTCACTGTGTTTTTGATTTATCGCGTTTGCATGTTTCTGAAAGCACAGACCGACAGACGGTCAACCCCTTATTGAATTCCGCTCAAACTTTGTCTAGATAATAGATGCTAAATTTGTGTACCGAATTTTATCCATCTATCTCTCTTCATTTTAGTAGTTATCATGTTAATTTATATTCAAACAGCCGGATAAATGAACTTTCTCTGAACATATTTTCTTACAATTTGATCAAAATCTGCAAATTTAGTATAAAGACCTTATGCCAAATTTTAGTCATCTAGCTCAAAGGGTTTTGGGGGGTTTTGTCCCAGAGAAACAGACAGATTTTCCATTTTTTTTTTTCTTTTTTTCAAACTTGGGGAGGTCTAAAACGTGGAGATTCGTCACGAGTTCGAATTTTTCGGCGATTGCAATACTTTCTCTATATTTCCTTTACGAGAAAGCAAAAAAGGAAATTTCAATATTGCGAAATCTAAAAGATAGATGAACTATATACTATTTATGCTTCTAATAACCATAGAATGATATGGGGACATCTCTATTAGAAAGGGTAATGTACGTAATAAACATAATTTAAGCAAGACAATTCAATTAACGCGGCTTTAATCTCAGACAGTTTAACGGAATCTTAGACATAAAGTTAAATCTAAACCACTTATCTGAAATCAAATATAACTAAAATTCTCAGAGAACTGGCTAGTACTTGAATACAAATACTTCATCATTATCGCTCTGTCTTTACAAGGGATATGTTCAATTAATGAACATTCTACAACAAAATGAATGCCCATTTGAAATCCGAGAAGCAGCAAACAAGTAGTCTTCTAGAATCGCAAAAATAACACCATAAACATCCATTGCTTTAATTACCGAGAAGTAGCGACACTGCATAACAGGCAATAATTAGCAAAAGCAAGTGGCATGCATTGTTCAATTCGCTAATTTCAAAATTATCACTCTGTTAAGCTACGTGTCAACAGAAAGGATGCACGTGGCTTGGAGCATGACATGCTACGTCGCCATTTAACTCACGTCGATGTTGTCCCATTTTTATTTGCCTTTTAAAGTTACTGTGTGGTGACAATGCAGGGGCATCAATACACTTAATCATTTAAAATATCGTTAAACGGGTACAACAATCTTCAATCATAACACTCCTGATGATGTGTGAGTTCTGTTAATTGAATATCATCTTATACTATGCGCCCTATATCACTTGGTATAGAACCCAATTTGCCGTTCAGGCCACATTGCTAAATACAATCTGAAATGTATCGGTGAACTCAAAAATAATATTGCGTTTTTACTTTCTAGTAAACATAGTATAGTAATCGTCAAAACTTCTTTGAGCTAGATAGTTGAAATTTGGTATATGATCTTTACACCAAATTTGCAGATTTCTATCAAATTTTCAACAAAATCTGCTCAGAGGAAACTCATCTGTCCTAATGTTCGAATATAAGTTAACACAATAACTACAAAACAAAAACAGCTAAATAGATAAATTTCGATATACAGAATTAACACCTATAATCTATGCATCTATCAAACATTGAGCCCAATCCAAAAAGGAATTGAGCGTCCTTTGGTCTGAACTTTTAGAAACATGTGATGATGATGATGTCGTGTCCGCGTTACCACGGAAAGGGGGTGCAGTAGCTTCTGCGGGTAAAGACCCCTGAGCACCCGAGGGCAGAAGTCTGACTTCTAGCTCATATGAAGATGAAACTCACACATTCGCTTGCACGACCCCTTTTTATAGGGGGGGGGCACATTCACACACCTCACAAATAGAACACAGATGAAGAACAACCATGCCCGAACCGGGATTCGAACCCGGGGCGCCCAGATTACGGGGAAGACGCGCTACCCCTAGGCCAGGGCGCCGGCTTTTAGAAACATATAAACATGATAATTCAAAAACGTATTGACTAAAATATATCAAATTTGGTATGGGAATTTATGACTAAAAGTGCAGTTTGTGTTAAATATTTGTTCTAGATGTATGCTATATTATGAGAAAGATGTATTATGTAATTAATTATCATATGATAGATATATTATGAGAAGGCACAAATTCGTTCTTCAAATACAATTAACGGCGTGCCAGGGGTTAATCGCCAAAACACTCGCCAAAGATGTCATGATATATTGAATAAAAATGCTAAATTCACGCCAAAACTTAATATTTCATAACTATTGTAAGCCAATGTCATTCAAGGATTTTCAGACATAGCAAATTTATTAGAGAGTATGCGAGAAAGTTTTGGGGGGACCATATCCGCTGGTTTCCTGTAATTTTAAACTTAATGGAGTGTAATATTTTAAATGGAACTGATAAAAAGTAAATTGCAAAGGTGAATTACTTCATAATTTAACCCTTAGATTTCCAACGTGATAGATATATTTCACGGAATAGAATATAAACAGCAATGGTATTTTACTAATTTTAAAACTCATTGAATATTGTCCCATTGGTTCAGAAGTCAGTAGAAGCTATGGGGAAAAAAGACCCCAAACTTGATGTACTCGGTTTCAAACTTTTTAATGATATTAATTTATAGGTATTTTATGAAACAATCCTGAAATAAATAAATTTTTGTAAGATATTGTTTTTTTTTTCTCTTACCTAAAATAAGAGCTTTACGTAATGTTTCTAACTAGTAGTACCAGAAAGGAACATATGGGAAGAAAAGGATTTTAAAGGATGGGGCATAATGATTTTGATCAAATATGAATAACTTCTACAGAGCATATCTAATACTTTTTTCAACAACAGCAACAAGAGATTTAGATTTAAAAAGGCCTACAAAAAATAAATAAAAATGGTAGTCTAAGAGTTAAGTACACTCAGTTCTTAATCTTTACATAGTCTTCTAACTATGAGATTTCAGTTTAATATGGTTTAATAACCGTAGAGGTTGAATAAAACTCAGGGAGATCTAACGTGGAGATTCGTCAAAATCTCGAGTTCAAATTCTTCAACGATTACTATACTTTCTCTCTATTATGTATATATTACTTTTCTAAAGAAAGCCGAGATAGCCTGGTTGGTAGGGCGTTGAATTCGCATCCCTTGGATTGCGAGTTTGAACTCCGCCGTCCGAAGACTCCCCGTGCGTGTGGTGGCTGGTGCATGTATATATCTGTCGTGGACACAAATTCCTCCAAGTCGAGACAATACCACTGGGAGTACTGGATCAGAGGTGATCGTTCTCTGATTCAGGTCTAAATTACGACTTGTGGTTGATTGAATGAAATGTTTAAATGAAGTCTGCCCTATAAAAAGGGTTGTGACGCATGAGTAACTAAGTCGTTCTCTTAACCCTAGATGGCGCTATTGGAACAAGAGACGCTCTCTCGGCTTAAAATCGCTGACTTCGTCAGCGGGCGTGTCTATGACACATGCCATAAGAAACAACAACTTTTCTAAAGAAACTTAATAAGCAATTCCAAGTTTAGTTTAGTTATATTAACGTTTCGTATTTAAAGCAAAACTAAGACTATTTTGGATACTACGTATATAAAAAGATAAAAAAAGGGAATACTAGAAACAAATTTCAATGAAAATTTAACTGTAAATAATGGACATGAAATGCGGAATTTATAGTCAAAATTTCAATTATCCTGTAAAGTGAAAGTCAAATATAATTGATATCCTCAGTACACATTTTAATGAAAATTAAACATCTAAATGCTAAAATGAACGCTAAGCCATAAAGAAAAGTCCCCTTAACAAGAAAATTTATGATGGAGGAAGTCTTTTGCTTCAGTAAACCAATTCAAGGTTACAATACATTCTGTTAATGGTTAAAAAATAACAAGAGCTTCTCGAACAAGAAGACACTTTGATTGATAATAACGGAAATCACGTAACCAAACTATTCGCGATTACATCACTCCAATGGAAACCAGATTTATCTCAACTGTCGAGAATAAATTATCTTGCCACTTTGTTAGTGGTGACATTGTTGTGAATGATTCAGATGAATAGAAAGATAAATGAACAAAAGCGTTTGCTGAACGTGGAAGTTCGGGAAAGATTTCGATGCTTATATCGGAAGATTGACAAAATGAAAGTTTCGATAACACACAGACAAATAGTAAATCATTATTAAACAACGGCACCAACTCCACAAAGGCAGAATTCACTTGATTTGTGTTAACCTCTTTTTTTATAGGTTTCTCTGAAGTAAAAAATCTAAAAGCATCACCAAAACGCAGTCTATATAATAAAGATATCGCGATAATTCCTGTATTTTACAGAATCTTCATTTTTGTCGCCAAATAGTCGCCAAACAGGGGATTGTTGACTTTGGATCCATTTAGCAGCCATAAAATTATAGGTAAACTTTCTACCTCACTTTGAGAGTAAATGTACATGGAAGCATTATAATAGAGCATATAAAGTATAATAGATAAATATATAAGTAGAATATATATTTATATTATTATTTCCCTAACAATATATTAAGAGAAAATTCATAAATAATCTATACTCTACAGAAATACAAACAGCTGAATATATTTTTTAAAAAAAATCTATTTACAAATGCTGTAGAGAATTAAGAAAATTTGAGTGGACACTTTTATTAATTAAATTATAAATTTTTTACAAATTACATTCTAATTACGTTTTGTCGCATGACATTTCAGACTGCTTCAGTGAATGTTTTCATTGCTGCACTTAATTCAATGTTTCGCTATGGTAATTAACAAAATCCAAAAATGTTGATAGAAAGTCTGAGAAGATGACTCGTGTTACTGAATCCTCAATTCAGTCAGGCGAAGCAAGATGTGAAAGAATTCAAAATCAATGTATCGAACAAAAAGTTTATTGGACTGGAAAAATAGTCTTATTCACTTCCAAATAAATAGTTGCTATAATTGCCTATGAAAATTGATGCTCATTCACTGAGTGGCCAAATTATTATGACCACCCCCTCAATACAATGTTAAACCATCTTTAGCCCGTAATACTGCTCGCATTCTTCTTGACACAGATTCTGTGAGATGTTGGTAGGTGGTAGAAGGAATTTGACCCCATATCCGATGAACTGCACTTCCAATTCCTTCAGATAGGATGGCACTGGACCCAGCTGTCTGATGCCCTGCTCGATCTCATCCAACAAATTCTCAAATAGATGAAGATCTGATGATTGTGCGGGCCAACGAAGGCAGGTAAAGTCAGCGTCATGTTCTTTGAACCATCTAACGACAATACTGGTTGTATGACAAGGAACATTGTCTTGCGGAAAGTATCCATCCCCGGCAAGGTACACTATTAACATAACAGGATGCACTTGATCTGCGAGAACACTTAAACAGCTACGAAATATTGATATTTGGCGTGAATTTAGCATTTTACTAAATCTATCGTACTATCCTTGGCGAATTTTTTTCGGCGATTAATCCCAGGCATTTAGCAATAGGTACACGAAAACTGAATTCGTCTTTTGGTCGAACTATTTTTATCCCATTGGAACCAAAATCTGATACGGAACTATAATTGTAGCCAAAAAAATTACATATAAAAATTACATATCACAATTCATATATTTATCTAAGTGCGCTTTTAAGTTGTCGCACTTTCATACTACTGAAAGTACAGACGGACAGGCAGTCCAAGCCATAATTGAATTTGGCTGAAAACTTAATAAGTGTCTACAAAACAGGTGCTAAATCTGTGTACCGAATTTTAGTCACCTATTTCTTTTCTTTTTGCAGTTATCTTTTTAATTTATATTCGAACAGCCAGACTTCCTCTGTATGGATTTCGCTCAAAATTTGACAGAAATTTACAAAAAAATTTTATGGAACAATATTTCATCAGTCCAATTCAAGATGTTTTTGATTTATCCTTGGCACAGACAGACAAGTATAGATGAACGAACGGACAGACAGACATAATGCCAGAAATATGTTTTATTCGAAATCGGGAATGATTGAAAAAATTTCCAGCTGGAATTTTTAGCAATACTTTCTCTATACATATGAGGAAGTAAAACCTAGACCATATATTGCTATAATTGGTCATATTTATTATAACTTCGATAGATAAACACTGCAGAAAGGAGTTAAAACAAAACCCCAGCAGTCTTTCCATGAACCGTTGGGCGTGTCTGCCAAGTGACAATGAAAAGAAGATATGTTTAAACCGAGACGGACAGACTGGCGTCTGGATACACGCAGAGCACAGAATGGATCAACCCAGGGATGAAAATAGGATAGAAGGCACTGCCCCGAGAGTGAAATACACTTAAACCAACAAACGTAGGGTTATAAATATTAGTTTTGTGAAACAACCGAAAGCTGGAGTTGGAAATGTATGCAAAATACCGAGAAAATCCGCCAGGCTTCTTAAAAACCTCCTAGAAAAACGTAATGGCATAATTCAGTTGAAGTAAACAAAGTTCCCCTTAAACGTCAGGTTTTCTAAATTCCGTTTCTAATCCGAAAATTCGATAATTACCGATATTAAGTAGGAAAAGTAAGCAACTTCATAAGTTGCCGGCGATATCAAGTTTTTTCACGGTATTTTGACTGTAATTTAATTTTGCGCTTTCGTTTGATTTACAAAGGGAATGAATCGGACTTATACAAATTGAAATTAAATATCATTTAAAGAACATTTCATTTCGCATAAGTTTAGACATTTCAGAACATTATTCATAAGTTTTTCTTTTCATGCTTTCAAATTCATTTACAGATTGTTGCGATTTCATTTCAGTTGACTAAAAAACTCAGAACACTGGCAACATTCTCACTCTTCCATATAAAATTAATTTTAAATATAATTTATGTTTATTTATAGGCGAGATATTGAAGCCAACTCTTTTGAATGCGAAAATTAAGTTAAATAAAAGTGTACAAAGATGTTTTTCATCTCTGTCTGGTGGAAGTCTAAACGTCAATGTTCACCAAAATAATTCATCAGATTTTTTATTGATAATATTTTTTTCCTTTCTATATGTATTTTGTATATGGAAAGGGAAAAAAATAAAGAGTAAGCGAAATGTCAAACACAATGTTAGGACTTTGAAGGTTAATACAATTTTTATTTTGAAATTATCTTCTTGATTTCAATTTCGTTCATTCAATTTATAAAATTTATTTAACATCATTTTAATGGATGGATTTGTTATTGTTTCTCATTTCAACCTGGTTAAAATTATTAACTAGATAATTTATGTTCCTTTTCAAAAAGTTCTGTTAAAATCGTTCCATTAAACTTTTCAGCAGCACGGTTCATACAGCACACATCCTAATAAAAGCTCTATGGCTATAAAGATTACAACATCTATTTCATCGTTCCAATATTAAGATATTAAAAAAAAAAACCCCAGCTTATCACAAAATAGATTTAACATTTTATGATTATTCATTGTATTTCATGAAAAGAGATTTTTTATCTCAATAAAAAGTCCATATGCTCCGAAATTTTTATTGCTTTATATCCATTCAAAATCAGCTGGATTCTGTATGATATATTATTATATTCTAACATTCAATAACCACGTTTGATTCTTTCCACCCATATGTTTGACGCAGCGCGGTAAAACCCACATTTTGTGCTATAAAACCAAAACTAACAACAATAATGGGAAGTTTGCCTTTCTTCCTTTTCATTTTCAAATTCTTCTACCCCTCTTTCATCTTTTTCCAAGTAGTGGCATCCGTTTCCACCCCACCATAAAAATGTTCTTTGAAAAAGACGCTGACCTTTCATTCGGAAATAACCGCTTATACAGAGCTCCAGAACACACTGTGTGGGATTTTTACCTTCATTCACATGAAGTAACAAACAACCACCCCTCGCCTATTCGATAAATAAACACCCCTCGTTCTACCACTGAAATTCAGGATAAAAGTACAAAAGAACGTTTCAGCAACCCTACTACCCCCTAGCATCTGTCGGAACTTCCTATTTAAGCGTCCTTTCGAACTAACACGCGATAACCGACTTCCTTCACGTGTTGACAACCATAGATCTATGTAACGTTGCGATAAGACTGTATATATTTAGGTGCATCATTTTGCGATCTCCAGATTAAAATTTATTAAAAGAATATAACTTTTAAAAATATATATCGTCAGTCAATAATGATTAATACAGCTTGAATTAAAAATATATTGTTAATCAACAGTGACTGATGTGGTTTGAACGAAAAATTCAAAGTCAGTCAGTTATATAGTTGGCAAACAGCTGGTTGGCGAATATGGCTAGTATTAATTAAAACAAAAATGAAAATTCTTCTTAGAATTAGTGTCTAAAAAAAGAAATTTCTTCATTATTCTTTTAACATTGGCAAAGCACACGAATGAAAGATTTGATGTAACACATAAAAAAAAAACTAATTTGAATTTCATTACAACAACAAAAAGAAGAGTTACAAATTGCTTTCAAAATTACCTTAGAAACTTTTTAAAAATTAGAAGAAAATCACTCGGGAATAAAAACTATTACGACAAAAAATCTAATTTTTATCTTCATTTAAAAAATAAAGTAAAAAAAGGTTTTTGGCGATAACAGGCTTCAAAATTATTGAGGAAATGCATTGAAATTTCTATTATTATTTAGTCTATTATTATTTAATTATTAATATTTAATCTAATTAAAATTTTGAAATCCCTTTCATAGTAAATACCTACTATGCATGAAGCAAATACGTGTTGCATTTGGTGTAGTATTGTTGTTTCTTATGGCACTTCCCACGGACAAGCCCGCTGTTCAAAGACAGCCGATTTAAGCCGATTAAGCCTCTTGTTTCTATCGTAGAGTCAACTTGGGCCAAGAATACGACTTGACTACTCACGCATCACTCATTCGCTTGTACAACCCCTTTTTGCAGGAGGGCACATTCATACATCTCACAGATAGAACAGGAAGAATAACCATGCCCAAACCGGGACTCGAACCCGGGACGCCCAGATCACGGGGAAGATGCGCTACCCCTATGCCAGGATACCAGCTGGTGTAGTATTGTAGTCTTATGTAAGTCATATCACTAACTCTTCGACCCGCCCGAAGGAACACGGATACAGAATACTGGATGACCGGACCGCCGCAACATTGGCGGGAACTATGGTTGAGTCCTAAGAGTCATCACCGGCCACGGTACAACCCTTCCCGAAGAAAGTACGTCCCGTCATCGATGGGAAGAGCCAGATCCCCTACCTATTTATGTTCCCACCAAGGTGACGAGATCCAACCACCATACCGGAAGCATCTCATCCTCATTTCGGGGAGCCCCCCCCCCAGCGGTTTGTAGTCTTATGTATGCTTTGCCTTAATGTTTTTGAAGAACATCACATTCTACGTATAGAATATATCATAATTTGTAGAAAGTATGAGGAGCAACAAATAATTATTTATTAAAAAATATGATCGGAGACGCATAATCTCTGACTTTTTGCTCATGTACCAGTCCAGTTCGATTATATATTTTATCAAAGACTCCATTGAAATATTATTCAAGTTTCCAATCAAATCAAAGTAACACGATTCTAAAATAAAATGGAAATCATCATCTGAAAAGAAAAAATAGCGGGAAAGGTTACCACAAAACTTTGACATATTTTGCGATTAAAGAGTAAAAGGGATTGCGATAAAAGGGATCTTGGAGAAAGGCTGTTAATGCCTTGCATGTCACTGGCGAACAATAGTTACGAAATATTGATCTTAGGTGTGAATTTTTCATTTTTACTGAATTTATTGATCGATCTTTTGCGATATTTTAAGAACTAAATCCCTGGCATGTTGTTAATACACAAGAATAAAATATGTTCTTTGGATACTTTTTCTTCTACTAACTGACAACAAAATCTGTCCTTATTAGCACATTATACAATATTTCCACGATGTCGTTCGATATCGCAACGTTCGTATCGCACGATGCCGTTCGAACGCCGAATGGCGTTCAGTATTGTGAAGATAAAATAATGTGAGGTTTTATGTGCTGGTACATCATTGAATTTCTGAATTTTCTTATTTGTAGAGAAATGAAAAGACTGTTGCAAAAAAGAGAAGATAAACCAAAATTTGAAGGGCAAATGCTGTAGCAATTACAATACTTTCTGTTTGCTTACCACATAAGAAATTGATACGAAAGTAGCCAATTGTAGCGTCTCCCCGAAAGTTTCTCGCATACTTTTTAACCCCTTACCTGCCGAGGATAACTTGCGAGATTCGGTCCCCAGTGCCACGTATATTGTTGCGAGACGTATATATACGCCAGGGGCAGTTAAAATATTGACTTAGGAAGACGTATATATACGCCGACGGCAGGCAAGGGGTTAATAAAGGTTTTATATCTTTCCAGACAAAACCCGGGATGGGGTACCTCGAAATGCTTCCACCACGCTTCCGGTATGGTGGTTGGATCTAGCCACCCTGGTGGATACATAAACAGCTCCTCCCATTGATGACGGAACGTACTTCCTTCGGGAAGGATTGTACCGTGGCTGTGATGGCCCTTAGGACTCAACCACAGTTCCCACCAATGTTGCTGTTGCGGCGGTCCGGTCATTCAGTATTCTTGATCCGTGTGCCTTCGGGTGGGTCGGAGAGTCAGTGACATGACTATCCTTCCAGACACCTCTAAAATTGGGGATCTTAGGCAAAAACCGTGAACATAACCAGTCCGCAGATTTATATTTTCAAAGTTCCACTCATAAGAGTTCTTAGCTTCGAAGTATAGTAAAGGAAACCGGTATTTATGCATTAATTGCAAGTTATTGGTAAACAATAGCCACACTTGTTTGGCTTGAATCTAGCAAGCAAATCTTTGGCGTGTTTTTTTTTGAGGGGGTGGGGGAGGAGATTAATCATCGACAGAGAATCGATTTTGTATTTTCAATGCTTTTTTTTTTCAGACTGATTAAAAATAAAATGAAACCCAAAAACTATAATTGTAGTCACAAAATATCACTTAATCAAGTTTCATTTAAGTCACTGGGTTTCTATAGCATTTACATATATGGAAAAGTAGAGATTGACAGATGGAAAACTCTTAATGGATTTGGTTCCAAATTTTATGCGGGTGTACAATTTAGACGCTAAACCTATATATTAAATTTTCTCTTATTCTCAACCTTATCTTTATTCATCATGCTCACTTGTACTCTAACAGCCGGACAGACGAACTTTTCTCAGAATGGATTTCCTTCAAAATTTGATAAGCATCTACACATTTTGCTTGAATATATAATATATTTCACCAATTTAGCGAGCTGCTTTTGAGTAATCTTATTCAATAACAAACGAAATTCCAAAAATATGTTTTTCTGTCACATAGAGGTCTGAAACAATGAGATACGTCACAATTCATTCAATTTTTTGACGATTACAATACTTTATTTTTGTGTACTTCGCATAAAAGCATATAAAAACACAAGTTCCAATAAAAACCTTCTTTGAAAAAAAGAAAGGCGACTTTAACTGGAGAAAGTGGGACGAAAGCCAACATTTTTCCGCAAAGATCCTGCCGCTGGTGGTCTTCGGGACATAAATTGAAGAGAACCTCAACTGACTCGGAAGAACCTTGCACGCACTATTAGTTCTTCGCCAAGTGGAGACCTTTTCCCCTGCCAAATTGGATGCATCCCGAAAAAGGTGAATTATGGCGCTTAGAAACGAGGACGCTTTGATACTGCAGAGAAGGGGGATTTGGCTTCGTCCTCTGGGAAAGAGGCTAAGCTAGTAAAATCTGGAGAAAAAGAAGGAAGGTTTTCTTCCCGAGATTTATAGGGTCCCAGATAAGTTGAATTTCTCCACCCTTCGGTATTTTTAACGCAAAATGGGGTAAGACTGATAACAAAACAAGCGTTTTTGAGCGTTTTAGAACTACCGACACTCAGTCTTTGGGTAGGTAACGGTGACGGAATGCGAACAAAAGGGGGAGACAGTAGCCCCCATGTTCTACTTGAATATATCAATCGAATCTCGGCTGATGTATCATATGAAAATAAACGGTAGCTGCTGATTTTAACTCTAAGTATATTTCAAACGGTTGCAAACATTACGCAAAAGCAGAAATTTAGTTTCTCAACATTTCAGTCGTGTGTAAATTGTACATATTTTCTAAACCCCAATTCAGAATGTTCTAGAATTCAGATTCGAAATTGGGACTTGGTGTTGGTGGTGAAGTGGTATTTTAGAAATTTAATCTCTACCGCTAATAAAGATGTGTGTGTGTGTGTGTGTGTGTGTGTGTGTGTGTGTGTGTGTGTGTGTGTGTGTGTGTGTGTGTGTGTGTGTGTGTGTGTGTGTGTGTGTGTGTGTGTGTGCTGTCGATGTCAGATTTGATACATATCTTATACTTTTAAAACAAGCAATTCTTGGATATATATATATACATTTATTTTTTTCTTGTTTCTCGGAAAAGGCTCAAACGATGTGGATGAAATTTTATATTTAGATAAAGTTTTGTATTTTAAGTGTGTCCATATACGTGTCTTTCCTGAAAAAAAAATGCAATTTTAACATTTTTTTTAATAATTAAGTATTGACATCTGGATATATATAATCTGCATTAGTGACGCATTTTTCTCATGTTCGATCCCGCGTTTGCAGTTCAATTAGATTTCAATTATAACTTTAAACGCACCCTATTATAGGATTTTATCTAAGATTTTACATAAACTTCTCGGCGAAGTTTGGTTTCCCAGGTATTATACTTTGAAAGTGCAACCCGGAGTGATTTTATTTTTAAATTAACTAAAAATAAAGCAAAATTATGACGTTTCCCAACGATAACTTCCGAAGATATTACAGTTTACAAAAGTAATTTTTGCATTATTTGAAAATTGTCTTACCAATGATACCATTTTTATCAAATAATTTTTCTATTTTTAATTTTTAAATATATCGGAAGCGCATTTTAAACCAATGTATTTCACTGTTGAAGTGAAATACAAATCGTTTTCTGCGGCTTAATTTCCCATTCTCTCCAGCAAAGGAATCGAAGGCAGATGTGCTTCGAAGTTTGAATCGAATAAACTCGCGTGCATGAACGAAAATTTAGCTTTATTGTTATATTCGAGATGTACTGGGTGGCAACATGTATAGAAATTAAATTAAATACTTAAAAAATACAAAGATAATATTGATTTGTAAAATGGCTTAAAATAACGAATTCATACATTTAAACAAATTTTAAAGTTCTTTTTTTTTTCTTTCACTTAAATAATCATTTGTAAGATTTAAAATAGACTTGGATGTACATCATACAACAATTAGAATTCCAAAGCGAAAATTTGTCCTTTTAATCTGGACTGACATTTTTCAATTTAATAAGGATTTCCTATATGTCGAGATTTTTTTTCAAGTCCTGTGTACTAACTTGAGGTGTTCCAATTTATAATTGTTTATAAAAAAGTTACAAATACATTACTGTACGCCATCTTATAAATCAACATCTCTATCATACGCAGTCCATTGTATTTTTTTGCATGTTGCCAATGCGTGAATTTCAAGTATGATAATGTGGGAAGATTTTGGAAAGTGAGAAAATAAACTTGAGGACAATTTTTATTGGAAGTTTTAGTAAGAAAACCAGCGGAAGTTGTCTCCCCGAAACATTCTCGCATATTCTTCAATAAAGGTCTTTTTCGCCAAAATTGACATAAAATTGTTTACTTAGAGTAGTAGCCCAGCACGGCATTGCAAACAATAGTTGCGAAATATAAATCTTTGGCGTGAATGTAGAATTTTTACAGAATTTATCGTACTAATATGTATTTTGGATAGTTTTTCTCCGACCGATCAAAACCAAGATTTAACACTGAACTACAGTTGTAGTTAAAAGGGTATATAAGGAACTTATCTGATTTAAATCATTGTATTTATATACATACGAATAGACTGACAGACGGTCAACATTTCGACAGATTTGGTTCAAAATTTCATAAAAATCTGCATTTTGGATGCTAAACCTATACTATCTTTTATTTACGCTGTTCTTTATATTTTGTAGTCATCGAATTTACTTGTAATCGAACAGCCGGAGAGACAAACTTCCTCCGAATAGATTTCTTTTCTTCAAAATTTGATAGAAATCTACATATTTGATCTTAAGTCCATATACCAAATTTCATACGTCTAGCTCAAAGCGATTTTGCGTTATCTTGTTCACAAACAAGCATAATGCCAAAAAATGTGTTTTTCGAACATAGAGAAGTCTGAAATGTGGATATTCGACCAAATATTGTTTAAACTTCTTGTAAAATTACAATACTTTTTCTACTATGTATATGAGAAAAGAAAATTAGGCGAGATTTTGGTTTACTTTTTTTGAGAATATAAATAGCACAACATTATTTTTGTACCACTTTTTAAAATTTAAGATTTTTTTTTTTAATGATAATAATGTAGCTATAAAAAAAAGTTTTCCTAAATTTTGTCTATTTGAAAAGTATTTTTTTTAATAATTTTCAACTACAGATTTCATTGTTTCAATGAAATTTAAACCATCTTCATTGTTTCATTAAATTATTCGGTCAAGTAATTTTTCTTCCGTTATTGAAATCTATGGAAGAAATACTCTGCTCAATTGACTCGAGGAATCGGACGGTGAAGTGACACTACGTCAAAATACAACGTGCAATTTAAAATAAATTACTCAGACTCTTAATTTTTTAATGGAATTATTACATCATTGGACTTTACTCCATTAGAATGTATCCTATAGACAATAAAAACTTGTTAAGTTATCAAATTAATACAGCTTTAATGATTGTCATAATTTGAGGCTTAAATACCAAGCTATGCATAGAAAATTTAAATGAAATTAAACCAATCCAATATTTTGTTAATCCAACTGATCGCCATAGGCGACTAGTCATGAATATGGTAAAAATGTTTTGTTTTTATTAGTAATTTTTTTATTCCTGTTCTCTGAAATAATTTAATATCGTTTTAAGCTTAAAACTTGTTTTCGCCTACAACATTAAAAAACAGTGGACAAATATGCAGATCTTTCGGGTACTAGTTTGTTGCCAAACAGCGTTTTATAAATTCTGTTTAATATAATGTGCACGTAATGTTTATATTAGTTGATGCAGATGTAACGAAGGAAAAAAATTAAACGTGTTTATATACCTTGGAAATTACAAAGATCTATAAATCATTTATATTTTTATGTCTATTTATCTTTACCTATAATAAGAAATGACGTACAAAGTGATAATAATGGTATGAGTGACACTAGAGTCTGGTTCAAAATCAAAAGGTCATCACAATGACAAACAAAATATTATACAGTTTAACTATCTGAATCAAAAAATAACTCAACATTCTTGTATAGCAACACCAACAACTCATCTATTTTCGACTCAAACATGACAAAATAAATTTCGAACTTATTTGTGACTTCTACCTAAGAGATCGCCAATAAGATAATGGAGAATTTAAATTTAAAATGACCTCCTAATCCTTCAAAAAGAGAAAAAGAAAAGAAAAAAAAGAGAAGACAGTTGCGGTTAAGGTCAATTCTTAGTGTGGAAAAATAATATTAATTAAGGAATATATGAATTGTAGGTCGAAGAATATGCTAACAACTCATTGGCAAACTATTCTTATGCGTATCTATTTCTTTTTGATAGATAATAATCCTAACTAAAGTACGCATTTATAAAAAATTATCAAGGATATTTGCATAATGGCGTCATATATTTTTGACTATTATTAAAACCCTGTTGCATTGTCTTTTTGTTACGTTGTCTTTGTAAAATGATGTTAAATTAAGAAAAACACAAATCTTAGTATGATGTCATCGGTGATGTTTTTTAATGAGATAACCCGTTTCAGTAATGTACTTTTTTACACGTGTACTAGTTGCGGAACTTCAACTTCTTCTCATTTTCCAATGTCGATTATCCAAATATAAACTTAAAGTTTATTTTTCTATAATAAATAGATTTCAATATAAGGAAATACATATTCGGTCTTCAGAAAATCCAATATATATTTCGAACGACTTTTTTTCTAATTGATTTTATTTGGTCTAATTAATTAAACTAAATTAATAAATAACAAAGGAAAAAATAGGACAACGATTTTTTTTATTAGGGAACGTATTTTGGCAATATATCTTTGTTTCAGAACAATATCTGCAGTAGTATTTCAATTTTCTACACCAAACTAAGCGAACTCAAATTTATAGGTTAGATTCCTCTCTAGTTTCAAATATTTCTTATTTCAGAATATGATATTAATACAAAATTTAGTAGTAATAAAAAGAAATAATAAATATCTGCTAACAATAAAGATGATAATGTGCGTGTTCGTATGTCGTCGTTCTATATATAAGCCAGACCGTTTGACCCAGAGCTGCCAAATTCGGAACAAATATACTTTGCAGATATACTTTGGGAATGTACACCTCGGAGTGATATGTTTGAAATTTTACTTGGAATTGTAACTAAAAATTAAGCGAAATTTTGTCGTTTTTTTTTCCATGCTAACTTTCGAAAATATTGCAAATTTACATCATATAAAATTCAAAAAAATTCTTTTTAATAAAACCTCCGGGGGACACCTCGAAATGAGGATGAGATGCTTCTGGTATGGTAGTTGGATCTCGCCACCCTGGAGGGTACACAAAAAGGTGGGGGATCCGGTTCCTCCTCTCGATGACGGGACGTACTTCCTTCGGGAAGGGTTGTATCGTGGCCGGTGATGGCCCTTAGGACTTAACCACAGTTCCCGCCAGTGTTGCTGTTGCGGCGGTCCGGTCATTCAGTTAAAATTCTCTTCTTCACAGGCCATGGCCCATTTCCCACCTATTTAAAAAGGTTCAATTTAGCAGACGAACCTTACTGCACCTGCGGCGAAGTGGGGTCACCACTCCACTACGCAACAGAATGCATTTTAACTACATCTTATCACCTAACGAAACCATCAGCTAACCTTCAACAGGCCTGGTTCTCCAGGGTAGCAGATAACTCTCTCAGTAGGGCCAAGATCAGAAAAATGGTTCAATTCCTGCATGAAGAGTCACAGCTGTTCAGATACTGACCGCCACTCCTATAACATCGGAAAACCCATCTCACCACCTGCACGACAAGACTTCCACCCAGGCCCGGAAACTCCAACCACCAACGCAGCGCATCCTCAAGCTCAGATAACTCCGTTCAGTCCTGCATAGCCCATGACATCCCTGCTCCAACCCAACCTAAAACCAACCATTCCTGCTCTAACCCAGCCAAGTCAGCTCCTCACCAGTCTAACCGAATTCAGCTCGCCTACTCCAATGCCTACCCTCTGCAGCCTAAAAATCTTTAACCCAGCCAAGTACAACTCAGCCAACATCAGCTCCACATCATCAGCCCAATCACCATTACCTCCACATCATTAGCTTAGCCATCTGCAACTCTCACTCTCCATGTCCACCCAACTCTTTAAATAATCGTTAAGATTATAGTCGCAGGGGCATGGAGAGGTGTTAAGGTGTTAAGTTTTCGTTATCAGTGTATCTTCTGGGTGGGTCGGAGAGTCAGTGATATGACTTATATTTTTAATAATGCCAGTCTTTTGCCATATTATATATATATATATATATATATTTACTTTTTATCAATTTAAAAATAATTAAACCGCATTTTTCCTTGTTGAAGTTAATTATTAAGTTAAGAAATTCCTCATTTTCATTGTTGATATTAATATCACAGTTCGCAATGCAATTATGCAAATATAAACTAAAGGTTTACTTTTTTATAATGAATAAATTTCAATACAAGGAAATATATATTCGGTGTTCAGAAACTTTATTATGCATTTTGCATGCTTTTTTTCCTGGTCTATGAAAGCCAATATTAGACACAGGACTGCAATTATAATAACAATACCACATATAAAATTTCGTTTATATAATTTACTGCTTTTTTGAGGTGTCGTTTTTACATGAATACGTTGGCGCAGAATGACATACGGTCAACGCTTTAACATAGATGGCTCAAAATTTGATACGATTTTAGATAAAATTTGGCACGAAATCCTAGCATCTATCTTGTTATGTTTATTTTTACATTTTATAGTATTCGTGTTTCCATGTACTCGGTTAACTGAATAGACCAACCTCATCTAAATGAATTTCGCTCAAAAATTTTACAAACTAATGGAATTTAATATGGAAATCATACATCAAATTTCAGTCATCTGCTGGTATCAAAGTGATTTTTGAGATATATGTTCATTGACGGACAAAGCGATGGGCAGACGTGATTGTTGTTGTTTTTGATGGTACATTCCATGGACAAGCCCCGCTGATCGAAGGCAGCGATGGACGTGATTCCAAAAGGTGATTTCGGAAGAACTGAAACATGGAAATTCGTCAAAATGTCGAGTTCGAGTTTTAAACGATAACAGTACATCTCATGCAGGAAAATAATAAATTACCGATATCTGAAATGAAGAAAGACGATCAGATTGGATTAAGAAATGCAAGTCTTAGCATATCGATAATTGGAATAAAAAGAACTTTCAGATTTTTTTTTTTTTTTTGTCGTGTGATTATTTTAAGCCAAGTATTTTTGCTCAGTAGCTTCTGAGGGTAAAGACCTATGAGCACCCGAGGGCAGAAGTCTGACTTCTAGCTCATACGATGAAGAAACACGCACACACTCGCTTGCAATACCCCTTTTTACAGGGGGACTCATTCACGCACCTCTCAGATAGAACACAGGGTAAAGAGCAACCATGCCCGAACCAGGACTCGAACCCGGGAATCCTAGATCGCAGGGAAGACGCTATACCCCTAGGCCAGGACGCCGGCACTTTCAGAATTGAAATTTATTTTATTGTTCCCTGAGCAAATACGTTCGGATTGACACATCTATCGTGAAACATTTAAGCAACCAAAAAAACTATAAGCATCCAACAAATTAGATATTTTGATAATTTTTGCTTCTGGAATTGGAATTGGTAATCTAATTCTGCTGAAGGTATGGTAAGCTTTCTGACAAAAATATATTTTATATGTATAAATTGTACAGGATTATGTAAAAATCGTTTTTCTTTTACACGTATCCCAATTAATTCTCTAAGAAAATATTAATAGGAATAGTGAAACGGTAGGAGGGATTACGCTATGTATTTCTGTTTAACAATATTCATACATTTTAAGTCCACTTTGTCCATTTTAATAATACTTTTGTATTTTTACTTTCCGGAATACGTAATATAGAGGAAATATAGCAATCGTCAAAAATTTGAGCACGAGAGTTGGATGATTCTCTTCATTTTAGACCGCTCGGAGTCCAAAAAACCCGTTTATGGCAAATATTCTGTCTGAGATAAATAGAACTCAAAAATGCTTTGAGCATAACAGATGAAATTTGAAAATCTACGGTCTTTACTCCAAATTTCTATCAAATCTGTTCGGAAAAAAGTTCGTCTGCCCGGCTGTTCGAATATCATTTAATATGATAACTACAAAACGATGAGAGAGAGATAAGATTCGGTACACAGAATTTACGTCTATAATCTTTACACCTATCAAATTTTAAGTTTGTTGCTATTAGCGATAGGCGAGGATCGAACTCGCAACCTTTGGGTTCGTAGCCGAGTAACAAGACCACTAGACAAAAGAAATTTCTCATGTCTCGTAGCTGTTATCTGGCTTATAAAGCGTCACCACAAGTTAAATACAACGACGGATTGACTGTCTATCAATCCGTTGACTGATTACCTGTCTGTCAGTCTGTATTTTCAGAAACATGTAAACGAGATAATTTAAAAAGGCAGTGACTTAAATATATAAAATTAGGTTTAGGATTTTGTGATTACAAGGAGTTTTGTGTCAAATTTTTCTTTCAATCAATTCAGGAAAAAAGCATTTAAAATACAGATTCGATTTTCGGATACTACTAACGGTATGCCAAAAATTAATAGCCGAAAAATTCGCCAAAGATGGTCCGATAGATTCTAAAATGCTAAATTCACGCCAAGAGTTAATATTTCGTAACTATTGTACGCCAATATCAAGCAAGGTGTTCTTTGGCATATAAGTTTATTAGAAAGAGTGCGAGACTGCTTTGGGGAAATCATTCCCTCTGGTTCACCCCTTGTAACCACCTAGTGTTACCATGCATAATAAAACAAAAATCAATAAAGATTCACTTTGTTTTTTACCGTTGGTGTTAATTCTTGAAAAGCAACATTTTCAGACATAAAAAGAAGTACCAAACATTTAAACGAGCTTGTAATAACTACAGGAAATAATGTTACTTGTTTATTTTCACGTCACCTGCTATAACTTGCCAAAAAATTCCAACTTGGCCTTGGTGATTTTGGCTTAATCTGAAAATTGCCAAGCAAACCCATTATCTTGGCGTTCTCAGTATAATCTGAAAATCGCCAAGTAAACCCGGGGGAATGTAAAAATAAACAAGTATCCAAATAAGTAAAGGTATGCATCGAATTCTCATAACAAAAATCAATGAATACAAGTGTACGATTTTGCCAGCTAGCGAAGTTTAATGCTTTTTATTGGTTACTAAAATGATTTTTCATTTACGCCATTTTTAATTATTTCAAAGATCGCCTCAAGGAAGATCCGAGAATTAACTGCCGTTGCTTACTTCGGACGGACATGTTGCTTAGAATAACCTGATGAAAGTTTCATAACTCTCAGTTTTCTTTATCGAAGAATGGAACATTTTTGTTTAACATAGTAATGTGCCGCGATTATTTTACTAAATATAACTAATAAGACTGGGGATTATATACAAATTTATTCCTATTCTTTTCAATAGCAAAATTTATTGATTCAAAGAATTTTATTTTTTTTTTTACTTTACTTAAACCATCTTTCGAACTCACAGTATATGTCTATTTCTAACGGTTTATAAATAAATACAGAAATAAAATATTGGACCAAATTTAAAGTGGACATCCTGCATTGCATTCATATTTAAATTCCAGTTTTTAAACAATGCTATTTCTTCTTTTGTTAGGAAGAATTTATTATTTAAACAATGTATATGGACTCGCACTGCATTTAAACTAGATTCTTTATTCTGTTTATAATAAGCAATCAAACATCGTTTTGATTGTTTAATAGCCGCCTTTGGCAACCAGTTGGCTGATTAATGATTGATTGAAATTTCAATCAAATATTTTCTACACCTTATTCTTAATAATTTCATCAGTAAATTTCATTTATATTTCAAATTTGAAAAGATGTAAAGCTCATACTATTTCAGAAGTCTTTATAACTGTCGTTGCGCAAACATTTTTCTTTGATGTAAAGCATTTTTATTTTTATAATCAATATCCCCAGCGAACCAGCTGGTCGCCAAAGGCAACAAGTACTTTATAAAATTCAAAATTCCAGGGTCAAATGCCAATGTTATATAATATAATGGATTTTTACATCAGACCTATAATTAATTGATGAAAATTAAGCAAAATATTCATCAAAATATATTCCTAAACAAGCAATTCATTCATCTTTCAAGAGAACAATTGTTCTTCCATTTTTCTCGAAAGTTCCAGTTGCGCCAACCACATATAGAAACCAAATCTAAAAAAAGCCATTTTACTGCATTTTTACAAGCAATTACATCAAATCCATCTACACGACATCGTAAGTTTATGTTTCTGCGAGATTGATAAACGATCTCGTGGCATCTTGTAATCACGTGGTCATTTCATGAAGGCTCGCATGAATACTGCTTTGAATATCGTCTTTCCGCTCGTCTTAAATCTTCGTCCACAGGCGGTTTGAAAAATGAATCGGAGAAAAAATTTCTTCAATATGATATTGAATATTGCTCTTTATATCAACATTAATTCACATTTCTTACTTACAAAATATAATAATGATTATTGGTCTGAATACTCTTTATAAATTGTACGATGCAAAATGCAGAAATCCTTCAAAACTTTTGACAAATCATATCAATGACTTAGAGCTAATAATATTGGTAATTCCATTATTACATTTTTACTATCTCGTATACGTAGTGAAAATAGCGCAAGCGTCAAAAAAATTCGAATTCGAGATTTTGAAAAATATTCTAGAATTTCATGAGTTCGGAAAACACATTTATGAAAACTGTCTGTCCGTGACAGATATAATTCAAAAACGCTTGGAGATAGACAAATGAAATTTGGTATACAGTCGTTACACCAAATTTGCAGATTTCTATTAAATTTTGTGCAAACTTTTTCAAAGGAAGTCCGTCCGACTGTTCGAATATAAGTTAACACGATAACTGCAAAACGAAGAGAGCTAGATGGATACAATATGGTACGAAGGATTACCATCTATAATCTATAGATCTGTCGAATTTTGAGCCAAATCCAGCAATACAAACGGAAGATAAAAACTCAAAAATTCAAATTCTTATACACGCCAAATTTGGTACGTAATTGTGTGACTACAAGTATAGTTTTCGTGTCAAATTCTGACTTCAGGAGGTTGGACAAACGCATCTGAAACAATTCGATTTTTGGATGCTATTAATTGCATGCCAAGGATTAATCGCCAATATACTCGCCAAGGATCACAAGATTGATTCAGCAAAAGGGCTATTTCGTAACTATTGAACGTCAATGCTATGCAACGCGTTTTTTGCGATCTTTATTAGGAAGTATGCGTTAAACTTTGGGCTTAGAGGCTGTTTAGTAGAAGATGTTATTGCAGTTTTTGCAGCAGGTTTTTTTTTTAACTAAAAATTGACGGACATTTTTTTGATAACTCAGGAATAAACTATCCATCAAAAATATTTATTAGATCATCTATACTTATAATAAAGCTCAATGTGTGTGTGTGTGTGTGTGTGTGTGTGTGTGTGTGTGTGTGTGTGTGTGTGTGTTGGCGCTCTACAGGCCAAACCGTTCGACCAACAGCTACGAAATTTTGCACGTGTATACCTTGGAGGCCGGGAATGTGCACCTCGGGGTTTTTTTTTCTAATTTTTAATCAGAATTCTATTTATTTAAAAAATAAGCGAAATTTTAGCGTGTTTCTGCTATAACTTCCGAAAATATTACCGCACAAAAAAGATTTTTACATCAAGTTAAAGATCAAAAATTTATCTTTTAAATGATACCAATGTTTTAACCTTAAAATTAAATTTCTATTTTTAATGAATTTTTAAATAAATATTTTAACTATATTTTTCAACAATTTTTTTCGTACAAAATAAAGATAAAATTTTAGCTGCACGAACACGTTTCACATTCATGGGGGAAAAATTAGCTTTTTTCAAAGTGTTGCCATCACATCGATTAAAGCTCCATTTAAAAATAAATTAAATCTTTTTGGAAATGAAATCTGCAAAAATATGATTTTCGTCACGTGTCTGTAGGAAATGAAACAAATATGAAATATTATTTTTATCTAAAAAATAAATTCAAGAAAAATTATTTATGATCTTTTACACTCTCTATATTATTAATTCGATAAATCAGTTTTATTTTAAGGCAAGTTTTGTTTAATATGAACAGGATATCCATTCAAATAAGGGCCACACAGCTAATTTGTAAACCTTTAGTAATAGACACAGATCTTCTAAAATGGTCTAAGTGGAAAATGATTATATTTTATGTAACTTGATCCAATAAATACTCTAATATATAACGAATTTTTGATTTTACATAAAGCTTCTGCTATGGAAATCACGTATAACAAAAGGTTCCTGAAACACTAATATTTTAATTAAGAATTAATTTCCAATCAACTAAATCAATCACTTAAACTGACTGATTTATGAAAATTTGAATATCACTATTCAAAAAAAAAAAAAAAAAAAAAAGGGATAATTTTAGATTTTCTATTGATCGTTTTAAAGAAAATACGCCAATCAGCGCGCAGGTTTCTCAAGATTAATTGTATTAAATCTATGAATATGTTGAGTTTTTCGAAATTTTTAACATTCAAAACTTTATAAATCAGTCTTAGTTAATCATGGAAAATAGAAACATTCATTCGTTTATTTAAAATTTGGTGTGTCCAGAATATTTCTCAGAATATGATATCTTACTGCATAAAATTTAGACTTCATAATTTTTGATATATATTTATAGACCGGAACAAAATATTATTATTGATTTCATTTCAATGCTTTTGAAAGCAAAACTAAAAACTGAATTTTATGCTGAATCTGAGAAATTTTTGTTGAATTATTCTTTGAGATATTACACAAATTATGAAAAATATTTTGTAGTTCACATAAGACTTAAATACCGAACGATTCTGTTTGCAGTACTCATATTCAATAATAATAATAATAATAAATAATTAACAACAAATGATAAATAAAATAAAACGCTTGGTTTCATTAAAAAATATCTTTATATTAATTGCAATTTCAGCATTTCCACTTTAAATTAAAGTTGAAGTTTTACCGGAAATGACAACAAATTAGCAAAATATATATAGTAAATTGAACGAAACGATCTAAACAACAGTATAAGTTTGGTATGACTATCAAAATTTGAAGATTAAAAAAGTTTTGTTTGAGAAGCTATTAAGAGACAAGTTACTTAAAATATTTAATTGAAAATTCTAGCGAGCGGTAATACTGGTGAACCGGCTGGTCGCCAAAGGCGGCTAGTTTAAAATAAAATAAAAAAAATTATAGTAAAATTAGTTTTTTTTTCTCCAAGATTTTAAATTAAAATTTTTTTAAATACTTCAACTCTGCAAAATAGACTTATCTTAGGAGGTTAAATAAGATGTATAAAGGTGACGATTCTATTCCCAGGTTGAATTAAGATGGAGTGATAAAATATATTATATACCGGTCTTCATTTTTTTTCCCACAATGGCAATGGAATTTCGTAGTTTTCATTGAGAAATAATTTTTTCAAATCAATAATCAAGAAAATACTATAGCTTATACGAGGACATTGAGCAATCAAAAAGCTTATCATTCTGGTTGCGAATCAAGTCTAGAGTTGTTGGTTCAAATAAAACAATCCGAGTAGCGCTTATAGTATAAAACGGCAAAAGGGCGTGCACTTAAAATATACTTTTTTTTTTTTTGAAATCTATGTTTGATATCATCAAATTATTGTTTTACCGTATTGTTGTTAATTATTGTTTTACCGTAATATCAATCATTTATTCGATTTTGTTTAATATTAAGTTAAAAATCTTCCTTTCTTTAGTTTTTATTTCCTCGCATTTGAAATATTGAGAAAATATCGTTGTCATCCAAAAATTCGAAATCGAGATTTTCAAGAACCCTACACGCTTCATATCTATCACGAGTTCAAAAAAATGTATTTTTGGAATTATGCGTGTCTACTTGCCTATATGTCTATTCATAAACACGATAAATAAAACAAAAAAAAAAAACTTTGAGCTAGACAAATGAAGTTTGGTATGTGTCCTCTACTCTAAATTTCTAGATTCCCGTCAAATTTTGAACGAATTCCATTCAGTAGACGTCAGTCTGCATCGCTGTGCCAGTACAAGTGCTTACGATAACAACAAAATATTAAAAATAAGATAATAAGATAAATAAAATTTGGATTTTTATTTAATAATTATTATCAATATTATTTAGATAATACCAATTAACAATTTTGTATTACCTATCTAAAAATTAGAGGTTTAAAATTTAAAAAGTCGATTCGTATTAAATTTTGAATCAAATTTGTCTGAAGGTTGATCATCTGTTGGTCTTTACATGTGCATGCATGTAAACGTGTGTAATCTTGTGATCACATTTATTGCTTAATTTTGTTTTTATTGGGTGGGTAAAAAAAGAGGGCCAAAATTTGAATTCGTGTGATAGATTCAGTAAAAATATTAGGTACACTTTAAGGATCTATATTTCGTAATTGTTTTCCATTAAAGCCACCCAAGACATTAGCTATCTCATTCAAAGGGGGCAGCGGTGGCCTGGTGGTAAGGTCTCAGCTTCGAAACCGGAGGGTTTCAGGTTCGAGATCCGATTCCACTGAAGAACCGTCGTGTAAGGGGGTCAGTTGCATGTTAAATCCGTCCTGACCAAACGTCCTCCCGCTGGTGTGGAGAGGGGATGCCAGCTCAGGTGTCGTCCCCGTCATCTGACCGCGGTTCAAAATGACGAGGTCCGTCCCAAAATAGCCCAAGTGTTGCTTCAAAAGGGACGTTAATATAACTAAACCAAACCAATCTCATCCAAAGTCCTTAATTTTATGCAATGCAGGAAGCAAAGCCGGCCTTCTCTATGAAGGGGCCAGGGTTCAAGAAGCCATTTGGGGCCCTAATTTTTTTTGTGAAGTAAAAAAGACAACACAATTATTAATGCATGTTTATTGAATGCGTGATTTTGTTTTTGCTAATATATCAATTATTTCAGAAAAATTACAATTTTTTTGCAATTTCTTTTTCAAAGCTTAGCAAATGCATTTAAGCGTTCTGAACACATGTTTGACAGAAGATAATTTTTTTATTAATTTTAATTTGCTGAAAGAGCGCTATAGCAACTGAAACGTAAAGAAATGTTTCAACAGTTAACACATTTAGAAATAACTCATTATAATTATTATTTAATATGTATTGCAATATGTCTTGTGCATTATTTAATCTCTTTCATTCAAAATCAAATCCCGTAGCAAACAAATTTCCTGGATTAGGTTTTCATCTACATCTTTGTTATAAAACTTTACAAAGTGTTTGGAACATTTCTCTAATTCATGTTTCTCTAAAGTTTTTATATCAGTGATTAATTTGAAATCAGAAATAATAATTGGTATACTTTTAAATCTATCTTCTATTTGTACAATTATAGTGTTAAATAAATAACATCTAAATTCCTGTACCAAGTTTTTTTATAACTTCATCTTCTGCTAATTCGGAATATAATCTTTTCCTTTTTCGAATTCGTTTTACAGGAAAATGTTCTGAAATGTTCAAATTATGTCAAGGCACTTTTGCTTCGTCTAAAAATGTTAAATTTTGTTCCTAAATTTTAAATTTAAATTTTAATTTTATTGACTAAATTGAAAGCCGAGTCAAGAGCAATTGCTTGAAATAGTTTATTAACAGTGTTAATTTTGGTTAATATTGAACAAATACTATTAAACATAAAATAAATGGCATTTCTTGTATTGCATCTAATAAACTTTTAGCTTTGGTTACACCTGTATTGCCGTTACTTACTTCAAAAAATTCTTCTAGAGCATTACAAGTTTGTTCAAACTTGTAAACACCGTTTTAACCGAATCTCTTTTGGCTTCCCAACGAGTGTCACATAATGGTTTAAGAGTAATGTTTAAATGTTTTAATAGAATTTTTCATCTTTTTTCAGATGCAAAAGGTAAGCAATGTAAGCGTTGACATTATCCCAAATTTTTTTTTAATAATGTATGCTGCTGGAAGCGGCCTCACAAATTAATAAAATAAAGCAGTGCGATAGGCAAGGTACATAAATTGCATGCGGGTTTAGAGAAAGTATTCTAGACTGTACACCTTTATATTTCCCTTTCCTGTTGCTACCGCTATCGTATGCTTGCCCTCTACAATTCATAATATCTAAATCAAGCTTGCTTAATCTTTCCGATAGAGTTTTTGCTAGTCCTTCACCAGCCACATCAGTTATCTCAATAAACCCTATAAATGACACATTTATAGTCAACCTTTTCTCTTCAAAACTTACATACCTAATAATGACTGAAGTTTGTTCCTCATGAGAAATATCAGTACAATCCATTTGGATTACTACACTGCATGGTTGCTTTTATATAGTGTTTAATTTTGTTAGGGACTTCATTTTCTAATGCAGAAATAATTTGTTCTTGTGAACTATGGGATAAACGTTGCACAATTCTATTTTTAGAATTTATTTTGTTTATATGATCCATTAGAACAGGATCGTAATTACTAAATAATTCGATTAAACTTAAAAAATTGCCATTATTAGGCGTACCTATTATTTCGTGGGCTGAACCTAAGTGGAAGATAATTACACGCTAAAAATAGAATCGCATCTACAGTTCTTTGAAATAGTAATTTGAGTCGTGCCATTACCTTACTTATATTAACTTGATTTGTTTAATCAATAGTCGAAAACAAATTTAGTCGAATTAGTAATTCTTTCCAAGTATTAAGCGAATTAAGATAACAACTAGAATGCTCATGGTCTTGGATTACAGTTGACAGCTTTCTCCAGTTATTATAGCTACCTATAAATCGTATAGTTAGGTCATTTCCTCTTCTTTTGGAAAGCAATATACAACAAAAACAAAATACGGAGTCTTGCATTTTTGAATAAATTAACCAGCTACGAAGTTGAGTTTTACCATTTTTTTAAAGTAGCATGTAGTGGAAAATGATCTACCTTCAACATTTTTAGCAAAAACTCCTTCGTGCTATACAGGTCCGATTATAACACTAAACATTCAAAATGTATCAGTTATAATACTTGGCCATAAACCAGGATCATTTATATTCTCTTGATCATATTTGTTATTGCCATTTTCGTCGTTATTTTCTGATTTGGTCATATTTGTATAAACACACGATTCTTCAACGAATTTCATCGTTTCAACATTTTTATTGCTAGACTGTGTACTTTGCGCGGAACTTACTTCCCCAGTTGAAGTTTAAATTGTAACTTCTGAAGTCGAAGAAATTTCTTTGCCAGAATTACTTCGTAGCCAAGAAAGCAAACAGATCTACTTGTAGCTTCTTGAAGTTCAGCTTTTCTTCTTTTTTCTTTGCTAATAATTCTTTTTTGACACCCATAGGGATATTTCCTTGGCATGGACATGGTTATATCTAACAGTATTAAGCAGTTTATAGAATGAATTACCAAATTATTATATGCTATACTATAAGCTATTACCTAGTAGGAGTGGTAAGTGATTGTAAATCTACTATCTTATATTAACAATGTTTTGCACACTTTCACAAGACTATAATACATACTGTAAACTTCGTATATTTCCAAATCCGTCGACTGCTCCATTTAAACTTCTTCCTTAATTCTTTTCATTCCGGCCATGACCGGTGAAGCAATATTCTAATGTGAATTGCTAGGAGTTTGTGGTGAATAGCATATAAGCCAGTTAACAACTGCGCTACCCGAGCATACGCTTTTGTATCCTGGTTATGTTTGACGCAGCAACCACACACGCTCGCCATAACGCTTGACGCTACTCAACTGGGTATAGGCCCATTAGACAACAGCTAATAACTCAATACATCACCACTCAACAGCCATATCGTTCGTCTCACCTCCGACTCACTGGATGGAGAGTCTGTGGTGAATAGCATATAAGACAGTTAACAACTAGGCTGCACGAGCAATTGCTTTTGCATAATGGTTAAGTTACTGGACTGCGAACCACAAGGTCCCAGGTTCTATCCTCGCGCATCACATACCGCTAAAAGTTGATCGTTTAATTTATCTTCGTTTTACTTTTTGTTTAAACAATTTATTCAGAACACTGTTTAATTCTTAATTACGATGGGGACCCCCTCAGTCGCGAGACCCGCATAGCACTGCCAAATGGCCGTCCCTGGCAGGAGGATAAGACTTATCGGAGAGTATGCAAGAAAGTTTCAGAAAGACCACTCCCTCTCTATGTTTCATAATCGAATTTTTGAGACATTTTCGCATAAACAGATGGCGACTGCTCAGATTCCTGCGTAAGAGGTTATAAGATTGTCATAACTATTATTTACATATATAGATGGTATGCACGGTTACATTTTCTATGTGATTATCGTGCCACATAAATTGAAACCATGTCATCGTAAAAAAAAGAAAAGAATAATAAAAGCTTCTGTACGCATATTCTTGCATAAGCAATATTTCCAGAAAAGGAAAATAAAAATAATTCTTTCCTTATTCAGAATAAGAAAAAATAGGAAAGGAAGTATCCTGTGAATTATAGATTCAATGAGTCATTTCTTCGAAGACTTCGGAAATCACGAAAAGAAATTTTTATGACATTTATAGACAGATCGCAATCTTTAGAATGTGGTGCCATATTTGACGTTGATGCTTCCATTAAAATAACAGAGTAATAGCTCGTCATCCATTCCTGGTAGTAGCTCAATACACCAAAGGCAGGTGATATTTTACGAGCCGCCATTAAATGCAGCTTGATTAAACAGAAACATCCACTGTTTTTACAACTGGAATACATTCTTTATTAAGGTAAAATACATAATATTCTTGGGAAATGTAAATGAATATCAATTATTAGATATCAGTCCTTTTGGCAGACGAGTTCAAAACGGCTTTTTACTATTTCTAGCAATACGAATGTCTTTTTTTAAATATTCGTATTTGTCTATTCAGAATTCGGGGAAAAAAAAAAAAAAAAAAAAAAAAACTGATTCTGATGCATGAATCAGTTGATACATCAGCTTTTTTTATATTTATTCTCAGATTTGCTCTTGTAATGACAGTTGGAAGCATGACTCGAAATATATTGTAATGGTGATTTTTGATAGGTAGAAAATAGGGAATTTTGATTCAGTTGAATAAGAATATTCTCGGTAGCTATCCCGAGATAAATTTCCATGTAAGCTGGTTGTACCGCTTTGCTTTTATGGATAAGTCGTTCACAAAACAGATAAAAATCAAATAATAGTCATTTACAGAGCATACTTTTATTTCTTTATGTATTGTCCTAATAAATACAAAAGCCAATATTCGAACTTTAGTTTCCCGTTTCATCAGCTTAACCTGTTAATTGCTTCAACCTCTTTGGAAAATGCGTATATAAGTTGTCATAAATATATATAAATATAATAAATAATTATAAATATAATAATTAAACAATTATTATATAAATATAATGATTGTCGCTGAATAAATGCAAAATGTTGTATTTTTTCGCATGACGAGTATACTCGTCAAAAACAGTCAACTGTATGGCGAATTGGATTGAGCGAGGATAGAACCTGGGACCTTGTGGCTCGTAATCCAGTAACATGACCACGATACAAAAGCAATTGCTCGGATAGCGTAGCTGTTAACTGGCTTATAAGCTATTCACTACAGACTCTCCCTTTAGTGAGTCGGAGGTGAGACGAACGATATGAATGTTGAGTGATGATGTATTAGCTGTTAAGTCCATTGCGCCTGTACCCATTTGAGTAGCGCCAAGCGTTATGGCGAGCGTGTGTGGGTGAGTTGTTGCTGTGTCAAGTGAGTCTGACGACTTTGGTTGCGGGTAGATGGCGCCACAACAGCTGTAGGAAGGTTGGAAGTTCATCGTCCGAGGTCACCAATGTTTCGGATTGTGATGCGCGAGGATAGAACCTGGGACCTTGTGGTTCGCAGTCTAGTAACATGACCATGATACAAAAGCAATTGCTCGGGTAGCGTAGCTGTTAACTGGCTTATAAGCTATTCACTACAACTGGTTAAGCTTCAGCTTTTTGTTTTCTGATTCGGACAGAATGATCAGAACAAAACTTATAGCATGGCTTAAAATAGTAGAACTAAGCTTTATATTCATATATTTCTGGTTTGGATAGAATAAGAACAAATCATATAGCATGGATGAAAATAGTTCAATGAAGCTTTAGATTCTTTTATATTCTGATAAAATAATCAGAACAAAAACTTATAGAATCGGTGAAAATGGCACGATAAAGCTTTAGATACATGTATTATAATTGGCATAGAATAATAAGAAAAAAAAAACTTATAATGCGAATGAAAATGGCACTATTAAGCATTAGATTCATGTTTCCTGTTTCGGATAGAAGGATTAGAACTAAACTAAACTTATAGCATTGTTGAAAATGGCGCGATTAATCTTTAGATTCTTTTTTTTCTTTTCTGGCACGGATAGAATAAACAAAACGAACCTTATGACATGGGGCAAAATGGTGTAATGAAATTCAGATTCATGTTTCTGGTTCTGATAAAATAATCAGAACAAAATCTATAGCATGGATGAAAATGGCACGATTAAGCTTTAGATTCATATATTCTAAATCGTATAGAGCAATTAAAATGAAACTTATAAAATGGAAGGAAACGGCGTAGATTTGAAATGTTGTTAATATAAGTTGTGGTTCAGAATCCGAAATATTTAGATCTTTTGACTCGCATGCAATAAATAATCAGAATACACAGAATGTCGAAGCTTTTGAAGCATGCGAAGCAGAACTTCTGTTCGGAAATGGTGAAATACAAGAATGATAAAGTAGATAATATACAAAAACTGATAAATTTAAGGAATATTTTTTATGGAACAGATTATAGAGAATATTGAAAAATAGGGCATCAGGATTGTTCGACGGACGATAGAGAAAATACCAGAATTTGTGTAATTTGTATCTTGCACCAAACATTTTGGTGCAAGATACACACCAAAATAATAAAATTTATCATTTGTTATTGTGGAATATTATATCAAGCGAAAGTAAAAAAATTGTATAGTAGCGAAAATCGTCCGTTGGATGTACAATGAAAATAATCCAAGATAAAATTCCATGGAATTCTTAAAAAAACATGAAACATAGGTAACAAAACAAAGCCAAGATAAGAACAAAGATAGCATTTGTAGAAATTAACGGCAGTTTCAGACAGTATATCACTAATAATAGTAACATCACTATTAATAGTATTCTATGAACAAAAGTCTAAACAGATGAACTCGTTTGAGCACCTCAAGTTTATATAGTTAGTAGATAGGACGCATAATCACATGTAATTCTCTAGATCTCGGTTATTAAGCCTATAGGGTTAAATTTTTTTCCTTTTTCCGAAAACTTCATTTTTCTTATCAAAGTCAAGTTTGTCTTTAAAGTTAAGAGTCACTGGCTTAGCATCTATTAAAAATGTCCGTAAATCAATTTCTGTATCTTAAGACTAATGTGGAAGAAGAAACAATATTTAGATCCGTAACAATATTTTCTATAATCCATCGAACTTTTAATTAGAAATTATGTTGAAACCAAAAAAGCCTTACAAAAGAATATTAAAATGCAAACTCATTTGGGCGAATTTATTACATTAAATTTTCTGGAACACATACACTGTCGATAAAAATAAATTTCGATAATTATTAGAACAATAATACTCTGAAACAACCGTCTTTGGAAAATTGTTGTTCTCCAAGTTAATTTATTCTTTAGAATATTTCACTATTAATATGCATTGCATTTTTAACTAATTTCATTTTGTTATTTGTTAATACTGCAAAAAAATGATATTAGTTGAAGTCAGTATAGTAAAATTATTTCGCATGCAAATTCAACTAGTATTCATTTTATAAAATAAAGGGACAGGATTGAAAACAATGGTTACGTTGAATTATTGTCCCAAGAAAACAATTTTTTTCAAATCTTAATTTTCACACTGGAGAAATGTACGCGACTGAATGTTTTGAATTTCACCACAAAATCAAAAATTTTATTACAGATTGTGTATGAAATTAATTAAAAATTAATGAAAAACGAATTAATGAATTAATTTTATTAATTCATAATTAAATATGAATTCATAAAAATATTTTTTTAATGGAGAAAGTAGATATACGGAAATGAAAATGGTAGAACTAAAAGGGCATTAAGACAACGTAAAAAACATTTTTTTAGAGAAACATTTTGGAAGATGCGAACAATTTTCATAAGCAAGGCTTAACTATTAACTTTAATATTGATGGTTAATACGTTCACTGCCATGATTCACATCTGATATTCGAATTATTTTATTTATCTGTCCCTTCTCTGAGAAGAGGATATTTAATTACATAGTTGGTTCAGTACAATTAGATAGTAGATATGAACCACAGAAAGTCATACGGCAATCAACATCTTAAGCCTATTTTTGTGCTCGATTAAAACTTCGGTTTGATACCCGTTTCTAAGATCTTGATTAATCATATATCTTTTTTCTTCTAATTGAATAGAGTTTTCGGGGAGCTGTCTTCCGAGAATTTCTTATTATATTTTGCATATCCGTTAATCGCGTTGATTTAAGTGCAAATGTAAACATACTCACTGAAGCAGTCTGAAAAGTTTATGTTATTCGATTGACTGTTGACATTTCGTCAATAGGCAATAACAATGCTTTCAGTGTTACACGTTAGCTTTATAGATTTTTACAAAATGCTGCCTGCATACTGATGCAAACCCACAATAAACACACACAAAAAAAAATCAAAACTTAACAAAATCGTCACTATTTTAAGAATCTCAAGCCGTCGAAAACCAACGTCGTCAGTGTCAAAATCTCTGCAAATAGGCTAAAATTTATTGACTGGAATGCCATAGTTAAACTTCCAGGAATCTGTTTCAACTATCTCCAAGGTCAATACACTCGGAAGTTTAACTAATAAACTAGACTTTTTAAAAATCGAAGCCCACTTTTTTTGACAATTCCACATCCTAGACAGCCACAGCATGGCATCGCCCGGGGAAGTTCGAAAATCAAATATTTTTCCCTCTTCAGAAGGCTGGAGTGGGAGGGCGGGGGAGGTTTGTGTGTGCTACGTCACATGGAACGGATTCTTCGGAAAAAACAGAGAATAAAGGGTTGAGTTTGAGTTGGGAGAGAACCTTGACGTTGCTATTTCGGGAGATATTTTATGAGCCACTCACTCTCTTTGCATAGGGCGACCTACTTCCATCAATGGCCGGCCATACTTCGTCTTTATCGCTGGGGCTCGTCAGATCGCTGGCAACAGCGGGCATTAGAATGGAGATAGGAAGGAACCTAACCCAGTTTTTGCCCCAGTCTAACTTCACTTTTTAAAAAAAGGACGTTTCTAATTTAATGCTTTTAGTTTTTTAAAAAAGAGCTTACCCTTTTCGCCGTGCATTAAAACTCTGAATGACTCAATCAATTTTCATTTCGATGTGCTTGAGTCTGAATAGGCTGAAAGATTTAGTTATAAGTTCGAATTGACTTGACAATAGAGATGGGAATGAAATAAAATTGAGAGAGAGATTTCCACACTCATTTTATTGAAGTTTTCGCTTACACTTCAGATGTTGGTGCCTAGCAATGTAAAACTAGATGGATGAAATTTAGCACATGGTTTTACGAACAAATTTGTGGATATCTATCAAATTTTGAACGAAATCCAAGCAGAGAATGTCTGTCCGGCTGTTTGACTAAAAGTGAATTCGATAATTACAAAATTACTAACTACATAGATAAAATTTGGTGTACATATGCCTAAGATAGATTATGAAATTTTGAACAAGATATGTTGAATCATTGACCGTCTGTCGGTCTGTATGTCTTTTATATATACATATATATATGTATGTAAACGGAATAATTCATAAACATGATTTAAAGCAAAGAAATTCGATGTTATCTTATGACTACAGCAGTAGTTTTAGTTTAGTTTAGTTATATTAACGTCCCGTTGTAAAGCAACACTAGGGCTATTTTGGGACGGGCCTCGTAATTCTGAACAATGGTCAGATGGCGAGGAAGACACTTGAACTAGCATCCCCTCTCCAAACTCCCACACCACACCAGCGGGAGGACGTTTGGTCCCGGCTTGCACCAGATCCACTTGCACGACGGTTCTTCGGTGGGATCGGGTCTCGAACCAGAAGCTCTCAGGTTCCGAAGCCGAGACCTTACCACCAGGCCACTGCGGCCCATAAGTAGTTTTGTTTATAGTTTTAGTCAATCGGTAGGCAAAAAGGCTGCCTAAATACATATTCTCTCGATAGATACATTAAAAATGCTTAATTCATTAGAAAGATCTATATTTTGTAACTATCGTTCACCAATGCCATGTAGGGTATTCGTGGCTTTACACTAAAATACACAATTTTAGGCGGGAAAAAGTGGGATACAAATTATTGAAGAATATACGAGAAAGTTGCGATTCACTTATTTATTCCAAGTGAGTTCTAAATTTATCCGCTAATGTCTTTCTATTTTAACATTTATTTTCTGAGAGAAATCACAGTTATAAATTAGCTTGCCGCAGCTGTAAAGACTTAAAACATATTGTTCGGCAAGTGAAGCGATTTCAATCAGTCCCACTCGAAACTTCGCCTGATTCACTGTTTTGGCATGGGAAAGGGGGGGATACAAAATTAAATGAAGAATATTCGAGAATGTTTTGATTCACTTATTTATTCCAAGTAAGTCCATAGTTTATCCTTTAATGTCTTTTTTATTTTAACATTTATTTTCCGAGAGAAATCACAGTTATAAATTAGCTTGCCACAGTCTGTGAAGGTTGTTCGGCAAGTGAAACCATTTTCACCAGTCCCACTCGAAAATTCTACTGATTCACTGTTTTGGCTTGATGCCGACGAATTTCTCTACGATAGAAAGAGAAATACTTTCAAGTGCGTTTAACCTCCAAGAATTTACTCTCCTGCAGAGAAGTATACATAGAAAAGCATTGTAATTGATTTTGAAGAAAAGTGACATTTCAAGCATCCCTTATCCACCTTGTATATATACATGTGAATTAGGCAATTCAAAAATGAAATGAACCAGACTGATGAAATATGGTGTGTGGTCTTAAAACTAAAACTGTAGAGCCCTGTCTTGCTTTGGGCCAAATCTGTCAAAGAGAAAAAGTGTTTTTTCAAACTTAAAACTCGATATTTTTTTGCTGTATGACGAAACTAAACAAAAAAGATACCGTTACTGTGCAAACATATGAGAAAGCAGAAAAGAGCACAGATACATTGATTTCTTTGCGAGTTCTTAGTAAAAATGGCGATTGAAATATCATTTTTTTTATTCACAACAGAGAATTGTTGAAAATGCGACTCTATAGGATATATCTCGGTATATATATTTATCCACCGCCATCTGTAACGTTAAACAGAGTTTAAAATTATCACCGTCTGTTATCTACACTGATTTCGGTTGCCTGATGTAGAGAAGAGTTTATTTGGCGTAGATGACCTTTGTTTTGACAACTCAGGAAGTTTTTTTTTTTAATGTTTAAAGTAATAATTTAGTGATTTATCGGTGAATTAGACCTAGTGATTTATTAGTGATTTAAACCTAAGTATGAAAAAATAAAAATTATACTAATTCTTTGTATTCTTCCTTCATGGCCAAATTGAAGTCTATTGCCAATATTTTCTTTCGGTGGTCCCCCCACCCCTTCCTATCAGGCACTGTATTTCTTTTCTGTTAGTGGATCACTGTTTCACTACAAATTTAAGCGATTTTTTTTTAATTCTTAAGCACTCTGTCAATGTGGAAATATTTTTGGCTACAATTTTCGTCAATTAATCTATATTTTTGGCTACAATTTTAGTCAATTAATCTATATTTTTGGCTACAATTTTCGTCAATTAATCTGTGACAATCAGATCCCAAATGCCTCATTCTGATACAATAATGCTTTATTTTGCTGAATAAAATATATCAACTTTCTACACAAACTAAAGTAGACCCGGGTGTTATTAAAATACATCCGATATCAACATATTTTTAATAGAGGTGTTTTTCAATATCTGTTTATTTAATCTTTTAATATATTTCATCTTTATTTTCAGATGTTGAAACTAGTATGCTTCTTTAAATAGTTTAGTGTTTTACCCATGCATATTTTTTAATATTAAATAAGCAAAACGTGGGCGTTTTCTTAAAAGCAAAAACATAATCAAACCAGATTTCGTTATGTTGGTATGCTTAATATAGAAGAAAATTATATACGAAATTAAACGTAATAAAATAATCCTTTGTTACATCAAATGCATTATAAATCTATCACTGCAAAATCAAAAATATATTTAATTTCAACATAATGTTGGAATTGCGAAAAAGCCTGAAGCAATAAAATGTCTGATATAATGTTTCGATCGATGACATAAATTGTAACCGATTTTATTTCATAAATGTTATGGAAAATAATTTTGAAGCAATACAAGTTTTAACTTTAAAAACGAAGTTAAGAAATGGGAGGAGATGTTTAAACAAATGGAAACTAATCTATTCAAAATGCAGATATTAATTGAATAAAAGTTCAAAAGATTTCGAATAAAATAATTAATTGAAATTTCTAAATGATTCAAACTGATTTTAAAATATATTGAATGATATATAAATGTGCACATTAGATAAATGATTAGCAATAAAATTTCAATTTTAGATCTTTTATGAATGTTAGATTATGTATTTTCTTAACACACTTAAGTGATGCTATATCTTGAAAATTAACAATTTTTTTTTATTAATAATTCAATTCAATATTAATAATCTATAATTAACTACATAAATGTTTAGCAACAAATTCTAAATCTATGTCTTAAAATATTGTACGAATAAAGAACATAATTTTGATCTATATATAATTAGAAACTGATTTCTAATCTTTAAATGTTTTATTAATTTTAGATTATGTAGTAATAAGAACGGTTTTATAATATTTCGAATAAATAACTATGAAATATTTTTTTAAAATATTAATTCGATTCAATCGTAATACATGCAAACGATTTTACTACATAAACCATCAGCAAGAAAATTCTAAACTTTAAAATGTATTACGAATTAAAGAACAGATATCAATTTCAACAGAATGTTAAAATATATATTGTTTTAATAAGAATACCCTACAGTTGCAGAATATTTCTTGTTAATAATTAGAAATTCAATATTAATGAAATACAAACATTTTTTCTTCGTTTATATGCTTAGCGAGAGAAATTTCAACATTTAATTTTTTTTATCAGTATTTCGGAATAAATAATTCCCAAATAGAAAATATTTTATTAATTCTATTAAATCGCAATACACGCAAACGATTTTATTACACAAAGTTAAGAATTTATTACAAATTTAAGAACAAATATTAATTTCAACAGAATATTAAAGTATATATAATAAGAACGCCCTACATATTTAGAATATTTCTTGTCAATAATTAGATATTCGATTTTAATAAAATACCAGCGTTTTTACTGTACATATAAGCTTAACAAGAGAAATTTCAATTTTATATTTGTTTTACAAATTTAAGATCAATTAATTAATCATCAGAATACCAAATCCTATATTATAATATTCAGAATAAATAATTCGCAAAAGAATGTGACACTACTTCCTGGAATGGAAGTGTACTAGGAAATGGACATACACGGGTGCTTTCGTTCGAAATATTTACTCTTTTTTGTTCTAATGAGGAAGTACTACGAAGCATGAATATTTAAGGGGCTCATCTCCATTGCAGATCACCTGCTTTGTTCGTCAGTGTCCTTGGAAAATTTTAGCGACAGCTGAGAAATTATTTTTTCCTTCCGTCGCACCAAGCAAGAAATTTTCTTTTAAATACAGGAAGAGAAAGGACAAAAGATTTTATTTTTGCATAATATAGCAAAATTTTCATTTGTGAACAGAATTTATGGTGACAGAGGTATAATCACAGTATGCAAGTGTACAAAGGGTTGAGGCATTTTCAGTAGCTATTACGAAATTTATGACTGAAAGAAAGGTTCGGAAAATTTAGGAGAATTGCATTCATAGACAGCGAAGGTAATTTGTTTTTCATGGTCACAGTTATAAGATTTACATTTAACCTTTAATTTTTTAGAAAGAAATACTACGAGAGATGAGCATTGAAATCGTGTAAAAATAACTTTAGCTAACATGAATTTAAGAATATATGTTTCTTCTATATTTTAAATCGCTGTCAGATACGGTAAAATGATGATGATTTAAACAAAATGATTTTAAACAAAAGTATTGGGTGGATTATTTTTGAAATAAAATTTAATTTTTTCAAAAAACTAATTAATGATGTTATAAAAATCTAATAACATATTAATGATATAAAAGCTTTCTGAAATTGTCATTAATTGAATCATTTGTCATAACATTTGACTTTTGATTCTAGACTGAATCCAAAGTATTTTTCTTTTATTTTTAATGTGTCAGTCCGAATTCGATTCATTTCTTCCTTTAAAATCATAATGTATGAAATACTAAAAACTATGAAAGTAACATTAAATTTAAATGTGGGAGTTAATAAACAGTTAATAACAGTGGCTCCTAAATATGTTCGTGCACTTACGAATTTTAATGAAACGCTGCTTTATCAATTACTAAACATTAACATTTTACAATGAGAATTGCATAATACTTATAACTGTTTTCTTACAAAATTTTATTAAATATTTTTAAAATATGCAAAACATTTTTTGAAAGAATCAATAATTAAAAAAAAACAACCGCAAAAGAGTCTTTATACAGTTTAAATGAATCTAAATATATTAATAAATATTGTGATATTTCAGTCAATTATTAAAGAAGATATTCTGTAGTTTCCATAATATTTTTAAAAATGTCTTTGCATAAATTCCGCTAGGGTTTTCTTCTTATTGTTATTGCTATCTCTGTATTAATATTTCTTCGTTATTTCATCAGTAGTATTTTTAATTAAGATGGTGTCTTCATACTGTAACTTTCACTCAACAATATGCTTTGTTAGGTTTAAATTCGGCGATTGAAGTGATGTTTTCAGACTTTGTGGACAGTTAAAGAAACATTTAAGGTGAATATTAAAAGCAGTGTGGATCTGTTATTTTGATAAAAAGCAATACCCTCATTTCTTTCCAATACCCGAATTTTGCATTGATAATTAAAATTGTCTTTTCAAACATTTAGATATGGAGAATGGTAAATTATTCCGTTAATGAATAATAAATTAACTATTCAAGATGCTAATATATATACTCTCGCACAAAAACATTTCCATCGCCATGCTTTACTGCCTCAGTTAAATTCTTTGGATTAAGTTTGTCGCCAACTTCTCTCCATACAATTATATAGCAATCCGATCCAAAATGTTTAAATTGCTTCTATTTGTAAACAAGACATGATTCCAATACATTTCGGGTTTGTTTATCGTTAATTTTGAGAACAAAAACTTTTCATTATTATTTTTTTATTTTATTTATTTCTACTAAAAAAGTTTTCTCCGATTTGAACGTTCATGCAATTCAACGGATCTGAGGACTCATCAAACAGGTTCAGGTGAAAACATTTTGGTAAACTCTAAAGAAATATTTATATCACCCAAACATGGATGTGTAACAATTTTTTTTCATCTATGAATCTTTAAATATTTGGAGTAAATTATGTTGCATGAACTTTTATTTTCTTGTTTTGATTTAATTTTTTCCTTTAAAACGTTTTATCATACACTGCATTGTAGAAAGGGGTAAATATATCAACTGAGCGATATACTGAATTAATTTGCCACAACTATTATTTAAAAAAAATCATTACTTTTCGAATGTTTTAACCGTGCGATTAAAACTAAGTGTGGTGTAGTTAATCTCTGAATTTTTTTATTTTTTTTATATCAAAAAGAATAAAATAAAATCGATTTTTTTTTTCAGAATAACATGAAGCTTAAAAAGAAGTCTTCATATTCAATTGCAGATAAAAGAGCTTTCTTATTTCACTTTTGAGAGTCAACGTATAATATTTCTTCTTGATATTAAATAGATTCAAATTAATAAAACTTATGTAATGATTCTAAAAGTTATTAATTAGAGAGTTTGTTTCAGAATCCAGTGTCTACCTCCTCTGGATGGATCTATTCTGCAAAGGAGTGATAAGCAGGGAGTCAGAGGAGTGATTTTCTGTAATTCTTCGTTAAGCATTTGCACAAAAGTTCGGACATTTCCACATCTGAAAGCAAGCAGAATGTATATGTGACACAATATCTCAAAAACTCTAAAAAAAACATACTGAATTATAATTTTGATTCAGTAAGATACAGTATTATCAAACTTTTACGTTTTTCTCTTTATTTACAACACATTTTGTTCGATTCCTTCAGATTTCCTATGCTCATAATATAAAACCGCAAGTACAAAGTAAGATACTCCTACCCTATCATAGTATCCGGGGTAATTGGATAACAATCATCTCGACAGCATTGAACTGGAAGACTATAGTCTAGTCCGTATGGCTATCGCTATTCAAAGTTCAACTTCACCCTTAGGAAGCACATCCCATCATCGGAGTGAAGACATTGTTTATTTTACCCATCAGGAAGCGATAATCAACAAGAAACCGGAAATTTCTCATCCCAACTTTTGAAGAAGGCATTTGTTCGTAAGGGCCTTTAAAGGTATTTGTTCGTAAGGGCCTTTAAAGGCATTTGTTCGTAAGGGCCTTTAAAGGCATTTGTTCGTAAGGGCCTTTAAAGGCATTTGTTCGTAAGGGCCTTTAAAGGCATTTGTTCGTAAGGGCCTTTAAAGGCATTTATTCGTAAGGGCCTTTAAAGGCATTTATTCGTAAGGGCCTTTAAAGGCATTTATTCGTAAGTAAAGTAATCATTAATAATGATGGAAAATTTTTACAATATTTTATTACTTATTTTTTCCATGTCGCATAGATTAAAAAAAACAAAAAAAAAAATTATAGCATATATTTTTGACAAAGTTACTAAAAAAATATAATAAATCGATCATTAGTGTTTGATTAAACTAAAAGTGTATCGAAATGTTTAAATAATTGAAGAAAATTCATAATGTGCATTGTATATGGCAACAAAATGTCCCAATCCGCCACTTGAAAAATATAAAAGCAGGGCGAAGTTGTATTTTAAATTTTGCTAATCTTTTCATTTTGCTTCAATGTAACACTCAGCATATCTACTACTTTAAAAAAAAATTATTATTGAACAAAATGCGTGTGGCCAGCAATTAAAACTATCCAACTCATTTCATATCTAAAATTTAACGTATTTGTACCAAATACGAAACGAGCAACACGACAATGGCAGAAGCAGGAAAGTCACAATGAAATTCGAAACCACTGCCATAAATGTGCAAAGTAGAGCAAAAGCAGCAGTAAACAAACGGGAAACAGGCCCGAGCTATTCAAATTCGAGGAACCTTCATTCGCAGAAAATTAATAGGCAGTCGAATGACATTGCCATTCCCCCTCCCCCTCCACTTGGGCTTACGAGCAACAAGTGTCACTAGCGCGGACATTCGTATAAGGTTACTCGTTCAGTTTGCTCCTGACGGGATTTAATTCATTCCCCGGCATTGATGCTGTGTGCTTTCTGCATATTTAACCCTTTCTCTAAAAGGGCATGTTTACTCCGCTTGGTTTATCGTTTGCAGATTTATGTCTGTTAGGAATGGAGTAGTCAATAACGTGACAGCGATGTAGGTGTTGGAATATTATCGTTTGCATGTAGTGTATGCCTGCTTCCTTGATTTTAGATGGTTTATAGCTATGATCTGTCTTTATTTTTGGGAATGCATAGGTTACTGCTAATGCTAAAAAGTTTTAATGGTGTGGGTGAAATGAGAGAGATAGTCGCGGCCACGCTTTTACCGGATGCGTTACTTTATTTAGTTATAAAAGAAGGTGACACCTTAGTGCTAAAATGGAAATGATTTGCATTTTTTTCTTCTTCTTAAGGCATACATAGAAGAATCTTGGAAGTTAATTTATTTTATTGTCCTTTTGTCTTATCTTTTACTAGCCGCACAGCATAATTCGAAGGTAATGGTTTTATTACTGGTATGAAACGCAGAGGAACACTCAAATAGGTGTGAAATATTGGTGGAATGAGTGGTAAGATGTTAAATGTGACAGTTTGATCGCAGTCATTGATTACTAGCGCAACTAACCTAATAAAAACAAGTTTGCAGAAGATTATTTAAAATAATGTATGGTAGTAGAATGTGTTAGATGGTATACAACAATGTTTATTAATGGTGTACACCAATATAAAATTTTATATACAGTGCACTCTCGAGTATCCGGCCTAATGTGGCGCAAGAACAAGCCGGATAATCCAGAGTTCTATGAAGCCATTTCTTTGCCCCCCAATACCATAAGACAGTTTTTGTATAGAAACTCCCTGTTATAATATGCATTTTCTCGTTTCTAATTGAGTACTAAGCCTTTCATTTATCTCTAGCCACTAAGAATGTGGGCGCGGACGTGCCCCGGTGAATCATAGAAGCCATTGCCGGTAACGCGTCGAGTTAAAATGGAAGGCCCTGTACTGATAGTTTACACATGTTTATATACTGCACTGCACGTTTCAAGAATTTATAAAATAAAAAGTTAAATGATATAAACTGATCACATTTTAACAAATTTTGTAATGCCTAACTTAAATGCAGGCAAATTAACACAAACAAAACCATAAGTGAATCGTAGGCTTAATTCTTAAGAAAATTGACTCGAATTCATTTTATTTTTGACTGATAAACGATACACAAATATGAAAAAGAGTACCCTAAGATAAGAGACAAAACTTACAGTTTTTAGTTTTTAAAAACCAGTAAGGGGCCAGATAACCACGAACAGGGTACACGAGAGTGTATTGTATTAAATATTTTTCAAGTCCCGATTAAATAACTCACAAATCAATAGTACAATAATTTTATATGATTATGTAGGGTATTATTGGATTCCTGTATCCCCATTAGGAAATTGCCCAAGGTATTTGTGTTAAGGTACCACCATAAGAGAATTTTGTTTGAATTGGTTTATCGGCCTATTTATCAAATAAATTTGTAAAAAATACAAGCTTTATAAAGTATAAAATGTTAGGATAATGTTATACATCTTGTCAAATATAAACGCCTGGTTAATATCTACTTCTTGACATTCACCTGGTTATGCAGTATTTATAACGAACATCTACGTAAGTAATATAGTGCAAGAACTTGAATGTTATACAGTAATGAATCATAATAAATGATCGAAAATATATACATTCTCTTAAAACTACCGAAATAAAAATTATCCAAAATAAATCATTGACATGCTCATGTAGTTAAGAATGCATTGAAAATTTAAACTAAACTGATTCGTTTATTAAAAGAGAGACCCAGTTTTGCATCTTGTCTAGGCCTGCAAAATGCCTAAATTCGCTATTTCAAGTATCCCAAAAGATGGTTTGAAAACTTTAACAGATAGGTCAGGGAGATAGAAACAAGCCATTTTGAGAATATAACATAACACGAGATCGAAAAATCAATGGCCCTTGTTATGAATTTGCACCATTACGACCGAAAGTAAATTGGCGTGCGTGCTAGAGAGGGAAAAGGGCTATTCTCTTTTTCTTTCTAACAAGCAGAAATCTAGTCTTAGTCTTCTAGTCAAACAAGCATAAGTGACATGAAACAGTGTGGCATTTATCAATTTTAACCCCATATAATTTTTCTTATCTTCCGATATATTTTAAATATATGTTACACCGAAAAAGTAAGATTTAAATCTCAGTTGGAATAAAGGTACATTTTACTGGAACTGGCATTGCTTATTGCAGTCTCTCTTTACGTTTGAATGTTTTATTGTAAATAGAACTTGTTTCCATTTACTTAACTTATCTGTAAATTTTATAAGCGATCCTTTGGGGAACCTTGAAGAGAATATAGAGTTCCACAGTATCTCAGATATGGAGATGAAAGTCTGGTTCCGTATGGAGTTTGGTTCTCTATTCCCAGGTGGCTGTGAGGTCGAGATACCAATATTTCCATGATGGGATGTACCTCCTATGGAAGGAGGTTATATCATCGGTGGCGATGACCATTACGACTTAAATTTAATTCCCGTCTTCGTGTTGTTTATTTTTGGACCTCTTGTTTTGGCAGAGTTGGTGCATTTCGACGTGGCATTATACAAAGTATTTCATATTTTTTCTACATCGTTAGGCCATTTTTGGGTATTCTTTATAGAAACTCTTAATATGAATATATCATGCTAATTTATCCATATGTTAATTATCTTTTAAAATTTGAAAACCTATTACCAGCTGAGAAGAAATCTATACATGGTATAAAATAGAAGTGTCATGAAAGCGTCTGTATGTTTGAAAAAGAAAAACTCGAGAAATACTTAACTGATATTGAAGGCATTTGTACCACTCCGTAGGACTTTTATTGAGCAAGTTTGTAGTATATTGAAGTAATACCAAAATGAAAAAAAAGTCTTAAAATTTCAATTTTGTTTTCCTATTACGATTCGTGCATGCATAAAACAGCAATATCTGTGCTTTGCTCTTATGTGAATCCTCAAACTGCACATACTCTATGTACGAACTCTTATGTGTATACTCTATGTGCGAAAACCTCAAACGAAAACCAAACCGCATGTTCAAATAGCAAGAACTGTGATATGCATATGCGATGTTTTTTTTTTAAATTTATTTACGTCCGATTTTAAACAGCGATTCAAATCTCATTATGCTCCCCCCCCCAAAAAAAAAAGGAAATCCAACCTTGGCCAGAGCACATTAAATTTTTACCTTTTTAACAGTCTAAATATAACTGAATGTGTGCCATAAAAATTATTTTGTAATTATTTTTGAAGATATCTAAATATAGTTTTATGTCTGTTTGATGTCGTGTGACATGCCCATGTCGTTTCGGGTAGAGGCTAGACCTTAAAGTTAATTCTTCCTCTCGGATGTTATGCCACGGGCAACGCTGTGCGGGTAATGCTAGTTAATTATAGTTTATTTTCCATTACAGTATATTTAGTTGAATAATGAGAAATATGTTTACTTACTTTTATAAAAATTATTCCAGGTGTTTATGAACACTCTTTCCCAAAATGTTTAGAGACTGCCATCTTTGTGAGAAATTCATTACTAAAGACTCCTCGTCATGATATTTCTAGTCTAGTTAAAAAAGATGAATCAAATTTCTAGTTCAATTAATTAAATTTTATATATCTGAATGACTCACGCCCCCTATCTAGAAAAGAAGTGATTGGGACATGGGAGTAGTTATTAGCCTAAAGAAATGGTTAAAAAAATATTTAATGGCAATTTATTTTTATTTCAATGAAACATGTGAGTAAAATGTTTTATGTTTTTCGTTCTATTTATCTCAACAATTTCTTTCACACATTTCCAAGAGAGATTCGGGATTGCCTCATCTACCTAATATTTTTTTTTTTTTTTTTTTTTTTTTTGTCGGCCAAAGATGAAAATGTGATCGCAATTATTCCAGGCATTGGGAAGCAAAGCTAGTGTAAGCATACAAGTATGCAAGTACTTAATTTAATAAATAGGTTATTCACGTAAAATGCGGAGCCGGTCGTGAGGCATTCACTTAAGAACGGCGACAGTTACAGTCACAAAGGTGATGCCAGTCATAGTAAAGAGTTATGTATCACTTAATAAAACCACTTATAGTGTCTTTTTCAAGAAGATGTGGAATTTGCTTATTTGGAAACGAGAAAAAGACTAGTTGCAAAATTATAGAGCATAATCGATTTAGTAAGAAAAGATTCCGCGGGAAAATTAACGTTAAAAATGGAATTTATTTGTGTAATCCCCTTCTTGTTGAAAATGCTTTTCGTCAGTTCTTATAAACAACATACCAGCAAGGAAAGAATCTCCGAAAATTTATGTCATGATCAAGTAATTGCGCGTCTTATGCATTCTCTTCGTGATATTAATTTCCGAAAGGTATGTTTCCGTACTAAACCGATGATGCTCAGCACACTGACTTTATTTCTTTTATACTGACTTTTATTTCTTGCATATCATACCATTTTCGAATTATTTAAAAATTAATAGCGATTCTTTCACTAGATGGTGCCATAAGTGGTCATTTCCTGTATCGCAGGGCCAACTTAACATCAATTTTGTAATGTAGCAATTTTATAATTTTGTCAACTGTAAATGCTGCTGCTCTAATATTAAGATAAACCTTACATGCAGTATATAGATTAACCCCTCTTTCTTAGGTTTCAACAGGTATATTTATAAATCAGACATATTTTACTATTTTGTTTCGTTTATTTTCGAATTATATATTTTGTTATGGAAATATATAGCAAGGGATGACGTAACTACAAAAATTGAATTAATTAGACTAAGATAAAATATAGAATATGGTTCTGTGCATTAATATTATAAATTTATTTCTAATTTTGAACTAAATATGTCTGAGAACAATATCTGCTTATCAGTGTGGGCGCATGTATATTCGATAATTCAAAAACGAATCGTCCAAAGCGGAAGAAATCGGAATGTGGTTTTATAACTAAAATTATACATGTGTGTGAAATTTTGGGACAAAACTGCCAATGGGTTGCCCATTTGTAGATATATTTATTTGTTCAAATGAAGACGTTATAACTCATGATCTAAAAAAAAAAAATAATTTGACAATGGTCTTGACATCAGTTAATAGATCTGCATTTAATATCTGATTATTACTCAGAAGGGAATTTCTTCAACATGAAGCGAAATTAAGAACAAAATCATTCTAAAGATATATAAAGAAGCGGAAAGAATAACACGTCCATTGGTTTGTGACAGTGGCTAAATTAACGTCTTATTCAGAAGCTACATGAGGACAAACTCTATCAATACTGAAAGGTCCCGAAAGCGCGTTCAGCGAAATTACGACCGGCGCTCGAGATGTCTGGATATCACGGCGAACTTTCCTCTCTTTCGTTAGGTGTGGCTAAATACCTGTCGCTTGTGCTTTGTTCGTTGGAGATGCTCATCCAAATGGGTATGAGGACGAGAAAGATTTCTGAAAGTTCTCAAATGTTGTCCCATCCGACCAACGTTATCCATAACCGGTTATTGCTCAGTAATCATCAGTTATGCCGGATACTGTTTTTCTATCATCTTCTAAGGAATACGAGTTATCATTACGTTTTTTGAAAGGATAACAGAATTTTTATTATCTCTGAAAGAGAAACGCGAGCTTTCCAGTATTCTGAATGCTTAAAAAGGGATGACTTTATGAATAAGAGGGACTAATCTTGTAATTGCATAAATTGTTTATATGGCGCAAATTTCAGCAAGGATGATAGTTTTTTTATTGTATTAAGAAAACTATCGCCCGTATCATAAACAAGGAAACGTATTAAATATAACAATTTTTAATGAACTTTTAAAATCGGATAGTACTTTTTTTAAATACTTATTTGTTACAGCGTTTTACCAAAGAAATAATAAGAACAGTTCGTTTCTAAGGTATGTTTTCAACCAAACTTACTGCATTTGAATGATAAAAGAGCAACTCCAGCATGGTCATATTTTCCATTCATTTCGATCAAGTAAAGAGAAAGACATATCTACAATAGCATTGATAGAATGAAAACATTACGCCAGCTCAGAAACGAACAATACTGGGAAAATATTTACCAAGAGAATACAATTGAAATTAAATTAAAGCAACGTTATTTTTAAGTTCTCCGAAAATTTTAACTGCAACTTACCGCCTGCGGCGACCAGTTACTCGCTCACTATATTAATAGTATTAAGTTTGTAATGCGAAACAAATTTTAATGAACTACACTTCATCACACAATATAAAAGTACTAATTTTAATTGTACTTGCACAAAAAAAAGGTACAGCATTCTGATTGGTTAACTATGTATGTAAAATGACGAAATTAATTTGGGAAATCAGTTATGCGGTTGAAACTGGAGGGTCCGTCAAGGTTTGGTTTTGAGAAGCGTTTAGAAAAATGAGAAGTGGGAGGAGCAGGTTACTGCTGATAACGTAATTAAACGAGTGTGAAGGTAGTGAATTTTGTCGTTTTTTTTTTTTTTTTTCCTCCTTATAGAAGATATAATGAAGTGGTGTTCTTGACATTTCTTTAAAAAGTGGGATTGAAAGAGACAAAGTGCTGATGTATTAACTAAAGAATACTTTGTCCTTTGAAATGAAATTTGAGAGAAATAGGACTAGAGGTTGGAATTGTTTTTTTGGGGGGGGATTCCCTAATTATTTTTAAAATATATAGAACTGAATTAGATTCTAGAAAATTACTTGAAAATGAAAGACATCAAATTATACCAGTTAAATAAAATAGGGTATGTGAGCGTGTCACTTAAAAATTATAAATGTATCATATTTTAGACTATATTAGACTGTTAGAAAAGGTCCGAAATAACATATTATATAAAACATATGTGAAGGTTGAGGGGAGAAAACTCCTTCTTATTCTTTATGTTTAACAGATGCCTATTTCTTTAGCAATAAGATGACTTTCCCATGCTATATCGAAGAAGTGTTCGAAACTTGAATGGGAAAAGCGAAGGCCATCCACTTAGCTGGCGCTTTAGTTCATGGTAATGATTGGGTTGAGTTATCTTTAAGTAGTCAGCCCTGTTTAAACAGCCAGTTTGAGAGTAAGCTAATTGATGGAAAATTTGAGATGAAAATATCCAAGGTAAATCTTGTTATAGGAATTTTTCGCCAAAATTTATATTTCTACTCCCTTTTTTATTAACTTATTTTGAAAAAATTCGAACTGGAGATTTTGTTGAATCTCCACATTTCAAGCCACCCTCAGACCGAAAAACACATTTTTGAAATTATATCTAATTATGAATGCGTTAACTCATAGACGCTTTGAGCTAGATAGATGAAATTTAGTATACACCATGTTTACAAATTTCTGTCGAATTTTAAATGAGATTTATTCAGAGTGAACATGTCTATCCGGTTGTCTGAGTGCAGGTAAATATGATATCTCAAAATGTAAAAAAGTTATATACATAAAATTTAGTAGACAGGTTTGGCATCTAAAATGCAGATTTATTTATTTTTTTTTGCTAAATTTTGAATCAAATTTGTCAAAGGGCTGAACTCCTATTGATCGGTACTTTCAAATGCAATGACTTGAATAAATGGTATTGGGTATATTATCTTGTAAATACAATTGTAATTCCCTGCCAAATTTTGATTTCAATTTGCTTGAAGCAAGGCGTGGGCCGTGGTGGCCTGTTGGTAAGGTCTCGGCTTGTGACCTGTAGGGTTTCAGGTTCGAGACCCCATTCCACCGAAGAACCGCCGTATAAGGGGGTCTGTTGCACGATAAATCCGTCAGAGCCAAATGTCCTCCCGTTGGTGTGGTGTGGTGAGGAGAGGGGGTGCCAGCTCAGGTGTCGTCCTCATCATCTGACCGCGGTTCAAAATTACGAAGTCCGTCCCAAAATAGCTCTAGTGTTGTTTTAAAATGGGACGTTAATATAACTAAACTAAACTAAACTTGAAGCAAGGCGTTTAAAATATGAATTCGATTTCTGGGTACTTGTGTATTTACCGCATGCCAGAGTTAACCGCCAAAAGATCGTATGATAGATTAAGTAAAAATGGCTTTTATATAACTTTTTATGAACTTAGAGAGAACTTCCTGGTGATCAACAATATTCAAAAGAGAATCTATCTTGCTACTCTTTTTCTCGATTCAAGCCCCGTTTGTACGCAGCCACTTTTATAGTTCCCACGACAGGGTATTGAATGTTGGGGAACAAACTCTGGAACTCGAGTCATAATGGAAATATTGCCTAGATTCTCGAATATTCGGGATTCTTTCTTTTTGTCAGCTAATTCGTTACAAATTCGCCAAGTGATCGCCAAGTTTGTAGCCAAGGCAAGGGGACATTGAACCCGACCTCCATTAGGCATCAGTTAAAATTATCTGCCCAACTCTCTTCCTTACAAGGAGGCTAATTCAGATGAGAAGCAATATTAAAAACTCTTAACAATAGAATAATAAACACAAATAAATAGTTATTTGATCAAATTAAAGCAATTGATTAGAAACAATGATGAGATGCAATAAATTGTCAATAAGAAATGTATAAATATACGGTACTGTAATGCATATTAAGTAAAATAATAGATAATTAAACAAAGATTTACTATCATGTTCCCACAAATTAAGAAATGTTAAACTGTAAACATGATGAGATGATGAGAACTGATCTCTCTCAATAATAAAGACGAATATTTATGTGTATGTGTGAGTGTATGTTGGTTCTCTATAGGGCGGATCATTTTACTAGAGCAAATAAATTTGGTGTATATATACCTTAAAAAGTATGGATGTGCATATTGAAGGATTTTTTTTATAACTTTCATTTAAATTTATTAAAATTCTAACCGAAGTTTTTGCATTGTTTCACCACTACTTCCGAAAATGCAATTGCAAAAAACTGATTCTAAAATTAAAAAATATTTCTCTTTAATAATATCAATTTGGTTGTTGAATAAATTTCACCTGAATTTTGGAAACTTAAAAAAAAAATTACAATAATTTTATTGTTGAACTGAAACCCAAATCATTTTTTGTTCTATTAATTTTTTATTTTATTTATTCACGTGATTTTTCTTTTATGGCTGAAAGTCAAGGAAGAAGAATTCTCTCTTCAAATAATAAAAATGAATGTATGCGTATGTGTTTGCGCACCACAAGCTAGACATTTAGTCGAGAACTATCCAACTTGGCACATATAATTTGGGCGTATGGAAATGGGCACCCCTAAACGATTTTTTTGTTGAAATTTTAATTAAAATTAAGAGAAATTATGAAATTGCCGAACATAATATGGCCCAAAAATGATTTTTACTTTACATTGAATTTTACATCGTGAAAATTCAGAAGATTTTCTTTTTAATGATATTAATTTGATAATCATGTAAATTTTCTTTGAAATTCTTGGAATTTTTAAAAATATACATATATTTTGCTTAATTTCCAACAATACATTACATTGTTCTGAAATTCCAATCGTTTTCATTATTTTATGAATCGCGTGATTTTCTTCTACTGGTGAAAGTTAAAGAAGAAAGATTCTGTTAATTAACTGTGCTGTTTACAAGGCAAATAAAAAAAACAGTAATTGTTTAGTAACTTATCGTGGAGATATCAACAAGTACTCACAAATAAATAATTATATTACTTTTACCGAATTAAGAATAATGTTTTCACTTAATTGAATGTCACCAATCAGGTAATTAACACAGTAATTAAAACTAATGTTTCATTTTTGTATGGGTGAACTACATTAATCAATTAAGTAATTAACACAATAATTAAAACTAATATTTTTTTTTGTACGGGTAAACTACATTAAAGGACCCACAATAAATAATTATGTTACTTTTACCGAATTAAGAATAATGTTTTCACTTAATTGAATGCAACCAATCAAATAATTAACTCAATAATTAAAACTAATATTTCTTTTTTATATGGGTAAACTACATTAAAGGATTAAATAATTACATTACTTTTACCGAATTAAGAATAATGTTTTAGCTTAATTGAATATAACTAATCAAGTAATTAACACAATAATGAAAACTAATATCCCATTTTTGTTTGGGTAAATACATTAATCAATCAAGTAATTAACACAATAATGAAAACTAATATCCCATTTTTGTATGGGTAAATACATTAATCAATCAAGTAATTAACACAATAATGAAAACTAATATCCCATTTTTGTTTGGGTAAATACATTAATCAATCAAGTAATTAACACAATAATGAAAACTAATATCCCATTTTTGTTTGGGTAAATACATTAATCAATCAAGTAATTAACACAATAATTAAAACTAACATTTCCTTTTTATATGGGTAAACTACATTAAAGGATTAAATAAATAATTACATTACTTTTACCGAATTAAGAATAATGTTTTCACTTGATTGAATGTAATCAATCAAGTAATTACCACAATAATTAAAACTAATATTTCCTTTTTGTATGGGTAAACTATATTAAAGGATTCTGTCTAAAATTTGGCCCAAATATACATAATTTTAAATAAACCAGTTAGAGTGGTCTCCTTAAAACTTTCCCACATACTCTCTAATCAAGGTCTTCTCTGAGGTAATACTTTTAATATTTCGTAACTATCGCACACTAATGCCCTTCAACTTTGGCTTTAATTTAGCATTTTTATCGAATCCACCTTGTCATCTTTGAAGAGTTTTTTTGGCGATTAGTCCCAAGTATGCGGTTAATAGTATTAGAAAATAGAATTTGTTCTTTAAACGCGTTTTTTTTTTCAACAGATTGAAACACAAATTTGATTCAGAACTGCAATCTGTCGCAAAATCCCATACTAAAATTGATATATTTAAGTTATTATGTTTCTGAGTTGAGTTTAAATGTTTCTAAAAGTGCATATCGATAACCGTCAACCACTGGTTAGATTAGACTTAAAATTTGATAGGTATCTACAATATAGATGTTAAATTTTTGTTCCAAATTTCATCTATCTAGCTGTCTTTGTCTTGTATTTATCAAGTTAATGTATATTCCAACAGAAGAACAGACAGACTTCTTGTAAATGCAATTTGATCAAAATTTGATAGAAATCTATAAATTAAGTGTGAAGTCCGTTTACTAAATTTCATCTTTCTAGCTCAAAGTGGTTATCTTTCGGACAGACAGACGCCATTACGCCAAATTTCACACGTCTAGCTCCTTGCGTTATCTTGCTCATATGCACTTGAATGGTTGTAAAATATTATTAAGAACATTCTAAATAGGGCTCACCGAAAACTATTTACTTAGTGGAAAGAAGATATGAAAGAAATTAAGAAATAGGCATCACAATTTAGACAGAAAATAGACTTAACCTTTACCATATGGTTAAAAACCACAACTTATTTATGGAAATTAATTACCATATTTTCTAAAAATAACATGTCATAAAAATGGCTTTTGCATTAGCTAATAAAGGTGTTCGCATTCATCCACATAAAAAAATCTGGACTTGGTCTAGGCCATGCAAGTTGTACGAGCTGCAATTTTTATTTTGTGAATCCTGCTCATAAGTGCTTTGTGCTTCGTAGTATAGTGAAAAAAATATTTACTTCATTTATTTTTTAAAAAATCACTCTTTTTCTCAAAAGATAGGCACTAAAATTTAATGACTTTAGTAATAAAATCAAATAACGAATAACAAATTTCATTTATTTAAACCACTGCATTTTTTAATATTGCGTTTACATGCGTGCAAAACTGCAGACATACAGTCATACGTTGAAGGATTTAGTTTAGAATGCGATAAGTCTTTACATTTTAGATGATGAAACTGGGCACCAAATTTTATCTATCCAGTTCTTTACATTTTCTAGTTATTGTAATACTTGCATCTATAAATTTGGTGTAAAGACAATACACTGAATTGCATTCATCTTTTTTTAGCTATAATGTTTACTCATAGACAAACATAATTACAAAAAAAAAAGTATGTTTTTGACCCTGGAAAATCCCGCATGCGGAGATTCGTCGGTATTTCGATGTTATATTTTTTTTGTTGATTACTTTGTATTTCATATATGAGCATATAAAATAATAATAATAAAGAAAAACAGGAGGCAACAGAATTCTCTCACATTTTTCTTGTATATCTATTAAGGATTTCCCTCAAATATATTCTATAAAAATGTTCCTATTTACTATCGGCAACTCTCTCAACCTACGTTTTCGGTCCAATTCCATCCAAGAGGAACGAAAAAGCACTATTAAATATAATTCTAAGCATCCATTGTATAGTTTAGAAATAGCTAAGTTGTAGTATTTATTATTAATGATCTCAGCTTTTCTATTGTTTTTACTGATAGTAAAGACATCCTTATCTGAATTGTTTTTCCTCCACGAAAAGCATGCTCTTTAAACATCTCGCGAGGTATCAGATTCTACATAATATTTGAATAACAGACAAAAACAGAATGGTCTCCTATTAGTTGTGCCGGAATAACTTGAAACAACTTTGCATTTGCAGCTGTTGGTGCACATATCTGGCCCCACAGGAAAGAAAACAAAAGTCTCGAGTTTATATGCTGTATCAGAATTCCGACTCAGGTTTTGATGCAGGAAAAAAGAATATCCGTCTAGACAGTAACATCAGACACCCGTCTCGGATCGGGGCCCAAAAGCATTGTCTGAGCTGAAAATCAGACGTCTGGAATTTTTCTTGGACGCACTTTGTGTAAGATCCTGGCCACCAGATGGGCGGAGACATGGACCCCGCGTACGGTGTGAAAGATTAACATTATAAAGAGTAGGATGATCTCGATTTTGAAGATTTCGAAGTTGCTGACCTCCCCCTAGGCCCTAAACTCCGCCCCATGGAGTGAAAAATTATTCACAAATGTGACTGTAATCAATTAAAATTTGTTGCTGTTACTTTCTGGGGGCTTTCCTAGAAGAAGAATTGCAATTACAGAGGATGTATATTTACAGCAGAAAAAGGATGGTATTTAAAGTCGAAATTATGACTATACTAATGGACAGTGTAGTCAATTTTTATTAATCAGTCATTATAAAGGGATGTTGATAATTACATAGTATTACTTTTTGTTGCAATGGTAAATCGAGCAGGAGAAACAAAACGCGTGATAGGAAGTTGAAAGTTTATGACTGCTGGCGAATTGGTGAATCCAGACAGACAGATGTCTGGAATTGAGACGCTTGCTTTTTTGAAAAATTAGGGTTCAGAATTGTAACTTTTTTTTCATTTGTAATAACTTTCCCGGCGATTTGAGGTTAGAGGGCAATTAGTTAACCCGTAAAAAAGCTTTTTAATGAGTTTGGTATGTGTCTAAAGTATCAATAAGCGAGTCGTAAAATCAAGGCAAAAAGAATTGAAGTGATATAATGTTTTAGTTCTTTTATTAAGAATCTGATTACTCAAACGTCTAGTTGAATTATAAATATTGTAATTTCAGTACTTGAATTGTGATATATAGTAATAAACTTAATTTTTTTGGATTCCTTTGGTAGTTTAATAAAAGATTCTTAGAATTGTAACAAAAGTTTACGATTGCTCAACAAAAATGAAAAAACAAGAATGTTTATATTTCTTGATTCTTTTTTTTTCAATATTCATTAAATAAGGTACATTTTGTATTTAACTTCATCGTATTACAAAAAGATATTATTTGGGCATTTTTTATTGTGATCGACTGGATCCAAAATCAGACACAGATATGCAACTTTTTTGCCAATAAAGTACATTATATTTCGTGAATCTGTTCGTTACGTGTATATTTTTAAACGTATAAAAAGACAGACAGAAATCAACCAAATGACATATATGGCTCAAAATATACAGATTTTACAATTCTGGTAATAAGAACTATGTATCAAATTTAATCGATTAACTCATTGATTTTTTAAAATTATGTTTACATACATAATGAGGGATAAAAATTCCATCTACCAAATGATGGATTATGTGTAAAGTTTTAAATCTGGCAGTTTTGCAGTAAAAATCGTATACCAAATTTTACCCCTCCAACTTTTTTCAGTGTTTACTTTTTCGTAAACGAAGTGTTAAATAAAACGTTGCAATCCTTGCAAAATTCTCGTAATTTTGAACGATTGCAACAACTTATAAAGAATTGAAATTTTGTCGAATCTATTTTTTTATACTCTCTGAATCTGAAAAATGTATTTTTGGTACAAAGTCTGTCTGTGTGTGAACATAACTCAAAAACGCTTTGAGCTCTACAGAGGAAATTTGGAATGTGGAGTTAAGAGATAAAGAATGAATGAACTTAATTGAATTTAAGAACTGAACACTTGTGGTGGTCATGGTCTTGCCGAAAGTCCACAATTTTATACTTGAGTAGAAGGGTGCGGGAAACATCGTTATTAGAGAGTATTCACTTCTTTACTTTGATTATTGTGTTTACAGACAGACTAATTGACTAACATATTTTGAAAAATCTCCGTTTCGATTTCAAAAAGGCCTGAAATATATTTATTATAGCGATGATATTTATTATATTTTTAAAATCATATCTTTATCTACGTCGATAAACCATCCAAAGAATATGCATTATTAGAGAAAGTAAAATGGAATGATTTAGACACTTAACCCCCTAACTGCCATGTTTATTTTTGTTTAGTTATATTAACGCCCCACTTTAAAGCAACACTAGGGCTATTTTGGGACGGACCTCGTAATTTTGAACCGCGGTCAGATGAAGAGGACGACACCTGAGCTGGCACCCCCGCCCCTCTCCACACCACATCAGCGGGAGGACGTTTAACGTACACCAGACCCGCTTACACGACGGTTCTTCGGTGGAATCGAGTCTCGAACCTAAAACCCTCCTGTTTCCAAGCCGAGATCTTACTACCAGGCCATCACCCCTCCCCCCTAACTGCCATGATCGGGCGTTTTACGGTATCGAAATGTCGCTTCTCAAGCTTTGCAGTCGACATTAAATCATTCTACGATGCTATGATACAAATATTACCAATAAAACACAAGCACCTATTGTTTTGTCAAATTGAATCAATAAGATAACACATTCACGAAATGGAAAGGGGCATCTAATTAGATAATAAAAGTAAACAGTGAAGAAATTAAATAAAAACCGAACATTTACTTCTCTCGATCGTCTTTTGCCATTGATATTTTTTGAGGTCAGTAGTAATTTAATGTATCAAATGTAATCCGATACATAATCAAATGTTTCCGATTGGCATATATAACTATCAGACAAAATGAGCTAATACTTCCTTTTTCCTACCAGATTTTCCTTCTTGTGTATTTCCTTTTGTCGTTTTCTCGCCTCAGCTTACGAAATTTTCACCTAAATATTACATCTTTACTACGCCATCTTGAAGCTAAGAAATTTATTTTAGATGATTTTATTCTGAGCCCTCTTTTCATATATATAAATATATATTTAATATATTAAACAAACTTTCAATTAATTGCTAGACAATAGGAAAATCAACCAGGATTTTAATGATTCCATGTTGACTTTTTTTAAAAAGGAATCGAATAACTACTGTTTTCCTCGTAGAATTGAATCAACTACAGTTTACTGAAGCGCAGACATTTATGATGAAATATAGTTTTAAAAGACTGTAAATTGAGCACATTTGACACGATAGTGTTTATGAGCTGGTCTACTCTCTCTAAATTACTCGTTGTATCATATAGAAATTATTCAAAAAGCCATATACGATAGACTATTAGTTATATTCTATCAAATTATCCAATATTAGATCCATAGCTATCAAATTCGGCACACTATTCCTTATATATATTCACTTTGAAAGGTTTCTAAAAATTATTTTCAGATTTTTAATTAAAAATTATTTAAAATTTTATCGTTTCTTTTTCTCATTCACTTCGAGCATATTATCACGCAAAAATAATTTTTATACTAATTTAAAATTCAAAAGTGTAACTTTTCAATGACACCAATTTTATTTCCGTATAATTTTTCTTTCATTATAATAAATGGTTCATGATTGATTTTTTTAGCAATACCATATATTATCTAATCCGAGATTCGCTAATTTGATACTCTTACTCGTCCAACACGCCTATCCCTAAGAATTGGTGTAGTTCCTTGTCAAAGAGTAAATCACTCACTGAGGTGGTAGTATGCGTAGTACATATTCGATATACAACATCTTGATGTGGATGACAAGTAGGAAATCCTCCGCCTTTGGGGATTAGCTATCTAGCAGGAAGGTGTAAAAGGTCTTTATTGAACTCTGAGCTAATCTATGAATCCCCATCCTCCTAGGCACCAAGGGGAGATTGATTTGAGACATTTTTAAATTTGCTCAAGAGTTTCGAAAGAGTTTATTTTTGACAAATATGCTTGCAGGATTGGAATTTTGGTATTTCTTCTACCACAGAGGATGGCTGGTGCGGGGTGAACTGAAGTGGATGGTATTTTGACTATTTTAGATGAAAAGATCTATCTATTGTCCTTCGGGAAGGCAAGTAGGAAAACTAGCCGCATTTAATAGAGTGGGAACTAAAAGGAGGGGGGGGTCCCACTTTCTTTTATTAGTAATGGGAGTTTTACAGAGATTGATGACACTGGGCCCTTCCCGGTTCCCACCTGGTAACGACTCCAAAGAGCCGGCGTCCTAGCATAGGGGTAGCGCGTTTTCCCCGTGATCTGGGCGTCCTAGGTTCGAATTCCGATTTGGGCATGGTTGTTCTTCATTTGTGTTCTATCTGTGAGATGTGTGAATGTGCCCTCCTATAAAAAGGGGTTGTGCAAGCGAATGAGTGATGCTTGAGTAGCAAGGTCGTACTCTTGGCCCTAGTTGGCACTGCTAAAAAAACAAGAGACGCTCCCCCACCGGCTTAAATCAATGTCTTCGTAACAGCGAGCTTCTCCATAGGCAAGTGCCATAAGAAACAACAATAACAACGACTCCAAAGAAGGCCTTGATCGAGTTGTATGGTCCCAAGAGGAAGCCATGGTTTGCGAAATTGGTGGTGTAGTCAAGTGGCGTATGATCTTATTTACATCTAGACAATGTCCTCGTCCATAATATCAGGGAGAACTCCAGTATTGCCTATTGCCTGTGCAATGCACTTGTCGAAACATGTTACTTTGTGAGTTCTTCTTTCCTGTAAGAATTTGAAGCCTCCTCTCCTTTCAATACAAGATTTGTCCATTGAATATGCTTCTACTCAACACGTGAGCATATTTTTCTCCTTAACACGTTGTTAGTTTGTTCCCCGCACATAGGGAAATGCATCATCGTGCCATTCAGTGATGTAGACATGATTTTGTGTAGTAAGGACTAAGTATTCAACAACAGGTATGTGTCACACAGGTCCGATCATATGTATTGGATCAGAGGGAGTTTCTGTATATAAAATTATTTTAAATCGTTGTAACGAAAATTAAATTAGTTCTATTATTACATCAAATTCTTTATTCTTTGCTTTTATCAGTGCTGTAGTTATGAGTAAAAAAATGAATATTAATGCTTTATACTAAAAAGACAATTTTTTGGCTTTAATATTCTTTCTGTAGATCATGTAAATGATTCGGCGAAGAAAGACATCGACCAAACAGGCGAATCAAGTCTGAAACATTATCATGCTAGAAGACTTCCAATTAGATGTTCGAAATTAAAGGGTATTTTTTATATTATTTACCGAAATGTTTTGGAAAAACAGTTGCAACTCAATGTTTGAGTTGATTCTAATTTGAAAAATGTTTACTTATAGCTATGATAAAGTGTTTACCACAAATAGGCAAAATATTTTTACTGGAAGATACCTCGTAATGAACTTTATAAATATGGATATTCATAAAAGTTTTTATTTTTATTTTAGACTAGCCGCCTTTGGCGACCAGCCGGTTCGCCAATCTTAATGTTCGTTAAAATTTTAATAATTAAATATTTTATGCAATTCCAGCTTTAATAGATTCTTCAGCAAAATATTTTAAAACTTCAAATTTTGATAGTCATATAATACCCTCATAATATTATAAAGTCCTTCAGTCATAACGTGATATGTATCTCTCTCATTTTCTGTTACCCCTCGTAGAATTTATGCTTTAAATTAAAGTGTAAAGAATTAATCTGCAATTAATATAATAATATTTTTTTACTGAAACAAAGCATTTTTTTAATAATATGATTACTGATAATAGAGTCACTGAGCGTTTAAACTTTATGGGCACTAAAGAATCTCTTTCTTAATTTATGTAATATCTCAAGAATTTGTCAACAAAATTTTCTCAGATTCATCATGAATGGATCGATTCATTAACAATGTTTCATTTTAAATGCATCAAACACTAAGAAAATAAAATGAATCGTTTAAAATAATCGGTCGAAAACAGGTCTAAAAAAACTACTTAAAAAACGATGTACTTAAAACTATAAGCATATATAAAAAATATATATAACTAACATAAATACAATTTAATTACAAAAGCATGCAACTAACCTAAAAATAATTTAAATCATTGAAAACAGGTTAAAAAAAACTACTTAAAAAACGACGTACTTAAAACTATAAGCATATATAAAAAAATATATATAACTAACATAAATACAATTTAATTACAAAAGCATGCAACTAACCTAAAAATAATTTAAATCATTGTAAACAGGTTAAAAAAAACTACTTAAAAAACGATGTACTTATAACTATAAGCATATACAAAAAATATATAACTAACATAAATACAATTTACTTACAAAAGCATACAACTAACCTAAAAGTAATTTAAATCGCCCGTTGATAATGGTTGCCATGGCAACAATCAGAACACAGTGCGCATGCGTGAATTTTCTTCGCCTTTTACGGTAACCTACTAACCTTTCTTCGCCTAGGGTTAAGATTTTTCTACGCCAGTTGGGGTAACGCTATGCAGATTATACATTTTTTATTTCCTTTATTCCGTGTTATTTTAATTCAAAAGTACTTTAGAATGAATCTGGAACATGGATTAATTAACAATGTTTAATTTTAAGTGCATAAAACATTAAGAAAATAAACAGAATCGTTTGAAATAATCCGCCGAAAAATCTTAACCCTAGCCTCATTACTGTTGGGAGAAAAAAAGAACTAAAGCCTAAATCATTTGGCGTTGGGGAAAATGGAAGATTTTTTTGGCGGGAAAGTTAGTTTTTAATTAATAATTAAAATTCTAATTAAAATTTCAAAAAAAGGGACCCCAGGTGCACATTCCCGACCTCTAAGGTATACATGTACCAAATTTGGTAGCTTTATGTCAAATGACCTGGCCTTTAGAGCGCCAACACACACACACACACACACACACACACACACACATTGAGCTTTATTATAAGTATAGATGAATAGATTTGGAATATAGTCTTTACTCAAAAAATGTAGCTTCCTATTTAATTTGAACCCGTTGACCAGCATGATTTCTTATAGCAATCCTATCTAGCATGGCGATTGTTTTCGTCATGGAAATTTTAAAAGTAATATGTGTGTTGCATTATTACACATGAAAACCTAAAGTCATTGTATGAAAACACTTCATATTTTCTCAATTTCAAACAAAATTATAGCAATTTTAAAAATAAAATAGGCATTGTATATTTTAGTATTTTACAGTTTTTTATACCATATTTTGCTTGCATTTTCAAACAATGGTGAACAAACTATGGCTATCTTGTGGACCAAAAATTTATGAAAAATAGTCGAACCAACGGGAGTGATTCTCCCCAAAAAATTTTAGCATACTTTCTAATAAAATTTTCATGCCAGAGAACGCATTGCATGGCATTGGTGTACAATAGTTACGAAATAATAAGTTTTAGCATGAATTTAGAATTTAAATTGAATCTATCACGCAATTTTTGGGGAGATGTTTTTGACGATTCATTCCTGACATGCGATTAATAGTATTCAAAAATCGAATTTGTGCTTTAGACACGTTTTTCTCAACCGATTGAAACAAAGATTTGTCACACAATCCCATACAATATATGATACATATTTGCGCCTTTGAGTTATCGCATTTAAATGCTTCTGAAAGCACAGACCGACAAACAATCATGGACAAACAATGTTGGATTGGGCTCAACATTTGATTGGTGTCTCTGTATTATAGATTTTAAATCCTGTGCACCGAATCTTATCTTTCTCTCTTAGTTTTATAGTAATCATGCTAACTTATATTCGAACAGATGGACGGAAGAACTTCTTCTCAACAGATTTTACTCAAAAATTTTATAGAAATCCGGAAATTTGGTATACCAAATTTCAACAGTTTAGCTCAAAATTTTGAGTTATTTTTGTCACGTCAAACAGATGCACATTTTCCAAAAATGTGTTTTTCGAACTCGGGAAGATCTAAAATTCTTCAAAATCTCGAGTTCGAATTTTTTGACGATTACTGCATTTTCTCTATACTACGAGCAAATAAACGAAAAAGTAAAAATATGAGATGGACTGCAGTTTTTTCTTTTAGCACATAATAACCTTCTTTGAAACCCAAACCATCTACAGGGTGGTTATAATTCAATTTCCCCTATAAACAGTATCCTACAACGCTAACCGGTGAACGGATTGCAACAAAATTTGGTATATAGACTATACACGAGATGCGCTCAAGGAATTCAAATTCAATTCACTCAATACCAAAATGTCCACCAGACGGAAAAAATATTAAATTTAACGCAATAAACGACCAAAACGGAAAGAAATAATATTGCAGAAACAATGTTAACATTTATTGATAAGTTTCTGATCACTTTGTCATCAAATCACATTAAGCAAAGATAAGGAAAAAAAAAAAAAAAAAAAAAAAAACAGTACACTGTTTGAGAAAAAGCATACTTGACTTGACCATCGACTTGAAATTTTGAATGTGAATATGGGTGGTCATATGGAGCACTTTTCCTTACATCGTCCTGGACACGAATAACAACTGCTCCTCTTGGCAATTTCGTACTAATCTGTTCTTGTTTCTGCTAAAGGAAATTTTTTCCCCTCAAGTAGCGTACTGCTGTTTTTACCTTACCTTTACTTAATGTGGTTCGATAACATAGTGATCAGAAACTAGTCAATAAATGTTAATATTGTTTCTGTATTCCGTTTTGGTCGTTCATTATGTTGAATTTAATATTTTTACAGCAAAGGCGCCCACTGGTGGACATTTCGGAACTAATTATTTTTCGAAGTTATGTGAGCGCAACTCGTGTATAGCCTTTATACCAAATTTCGTTGCAATCCGTTCACTCGTTTGCGTTATTGGATGCTGTTTATAGGGAAAGCTTAGTTATAGCCACCCTGTAGATTAAATGAAATTTTGTTGAAACTGAGATTTCTTCCAATACATATCGCCTAATTCGTCAACAGCAAACGTAATTAGGAGGTGCAAATTGTACTATTTGAAAGGTTTCAGAAAAGAAGTGAGATTTTGGTCTCCCGATTGAGTATTGCATGTATATTCCCCATTCATTCAAGACCACGAAATGATTATTATTATGAGATTCCATTATTATGAGACCACGAATAATTTAAATTGTTTAATCGATTCTTTTGAATTGCATTCTTATATATTTTTATATACCAAAATATAATTTTAAAATAATCAAAAAGTAAAAAAGCAATTTTCTCTTATTACTTTAGGTGCAAATAACTTCTCACTGCCAAAAATACCACCACTGTGAAACGAGTTTAACAAAAGTTAATTTCCCGGTTTATAGGTAAAAGGGATTTGTCAGTGGGGATTTTGTCTGCCTTTCTCTTCATGAAAATATTATCCCAAAAGTGCAGAATGAAAAATGCCTTAATGAAATTCGGCATTTAATTTTTATTATTAAAATTTTGGATCTGTATTAGATTTTGGTTTCACTCCTGGATTCAATTGTCTATCTGGTGATTGCTCTGATAGTACATATATAAAGAAGTTAATTGAAAAACGAAACGAAATAGATGGTGGAATTTTTATAGCGAATATTTTTGATAAGTGATAAGATTTTTTTAGTATCAAAATAATAAATGCGCAATTGACGATTAAATATTTCAAATGGCAAAATGAACGTTTATTTATCTCCCCATGTTATATGAACATAACCCAAATAATAATAATTTTGATCTATATCAAATTTTAGACCAAAATTGGACCAAAAGATCCAAGATTGTTAAAAGATGGATCAAAAAATGCATACTAGAATCATTTCAGGGCTAACAAAAATGCGCTGTATTTCGTAAATATATGAGAAAATCCAGGAGAGAATTTTTGCTGATTTAAAAGCATTTTCATAAGTAATTATTTATTCTTTATGAATTATATATGTAATGATATTTTAAACTCTTAATTTAATCCAAATTAATTCCCAAGATTTTATCTTAATTTAGTCTATCGTAACTTCATTCTAAAATATTCTTTTATTTCGTGATCCAATTCCACTTTCGGTTTCATTAATTCCTCTGTAAAAATAATGCGCCATCAGTACTACGTCTCAAATGAAAGTGATATCTACGGTTGCCCTTGGAAAGGTGTCAAAGGTCACCACGTGTATTGAATTGGCGCATGGCCAGAAATCCAATGTTATATTGTTTCGGCCCTTTTATGCCTTCTTTCTTACTTCTGCTTTTGTGCAGCACTGCGTCTGCGTGCGAATAAATTGCTTTCCCGAGATGGATACTAAAGAGAACTAAAAATGCAACGTCTCGTTTTTGGCTTCAAACCTGCATTCTGCTTAAACCAAAATATGTTACATATATACATACATATATGTAACATATTTTGATTGAAGTAGAATGCAGGTTCGAAACAGTGAAGAGACTTGGTATTTTTAATTACGTTTTATTCTATTCCGAGTGGCAGACATGATTATATACAAGAAAACGCAGCGCGGCACACACAGAAGTAAGAAAAGGGAAAAAGGGACCAAACAGATGATCACTAGCCTTATATAACATTGGATTTCTGGCCAGGCGCCAATTCAATACACGTGTGACCTTAGACACCTTTTGAAGGGTAAAAGTATCACTTTCATTTAATACGTAGTACTGATGGCGCATTATTTTTACAAAGGGATTAATTAAACCGAAAGTGGAATTGGATCACGAAATAAGAGAATATTTTAGAATGAAGTTACGATGGGCTAAATTAAGATAAAATCTTGGAAATTAATTAAATTGAAATTAGAATTAAAATATCATTACATATTATATATATATATATATATATATATATTGACCAATACCATGCTTCTAGTCATTGGCCAGGTGGAAGCCGAAACTGGTTGAAGTGATTTCGCCAAATATTTTACGCACATTCTGATAAATCTGTTATCCTCCTCCCGTCACATAGAATCATTGGCCTAGAATACATGTATGGTATTGACGAACAATAGTACGCCAATATGTTTCTTTGGCGTGAATTTAGCACTTTTACTGTATTTGGCGAAGAATTTTCGGAGATTTTTTTGGCGATCAAAATTACCCAAAATCCCTGGCAAGCGGTTAATACTCAAGTACAGGAAAATTGAATTGGTATTTAGGGCACCTTTTTTCCAGCCTACAGTTGCAATCACAAGATTCCAAACACAATTTTATTTAAAGATTGCATTTTTGAGCGAGCGGAAAGTATGGACTAATTGACAGTCAATTCTTTAAAAGATTTGATTCAAAATGTCATAAAAATCTAAATTTTAGATATTTAAACTACGAATTTAATTTTATCTATTTTTTTCCCCCTTTTTTTTTTTTTTTGCTATTTAATTTATTTGTTCTCGGGCTAACGGACAGACAGACCTCATTTCAATGGGATTTTCTTCAAAATTTGACAGAATTCTAAAAATGTAGTGTAAAGGCTACATGCAAAATTTAATCCGTCTAGCTCAAAGTGTTTTTGTGTTAATGTATTCGCAGTCAGACATAATTCTAAAAACGTGTTTTCAAGGGTCAAAGAGTTATGAAACGTGAATATTCATTATAATCTGGATTTCGAGTTTCTTGACGATTACAATACTCTCTTCGTATGCATTTCGTCCACGAGAAAGTTAACCAGCGGGAGTGGTTAACTTTAGCCTTAGTGTACAATAGTTACGAAATACTAACTTTTGGCGTCTATTTAGCATTCAGAATCTATGTGGCAGATTGGTACGAGCGAGGATCGAACCTGCGAAGCTAGGCTCCGTAGCCGCGTAACATAACTACTAGACAAAAGTAATCACCTCTGTCCAGAGGCTATTAACTGGTTTATGAAGCTAACGCCACATCTATTGTGTTATCTTTGGCGAGTTGTTAGGCAATTAATCACTGTAATGCGTTAATAGTATAAAACATAAAATTTCTGTTTTAGACACATTTTTCTCAACTGACGGAAATTAAAATTTGACAGAAAACTGCATTTGTAGTCACAAAATCATATATAAAATTCGATGTATTTAAGTCACTGCGTTTTTGAATTAGGGCGTTTACATATTTCTGAAAGTATAGACCGACTGACAGTCAACCATTTATTAGATTTTGCTTAAAATTTGACAGGCGTCTGTACTATAGATGTTAAATTTGTGTACCAAATTTTATCTGTATAGCTCTCTTCGTTTTGTAGTCATCGTGTTAAATTATATTCGAACAGCCGGAAAGATGGGCTTTCTCTGAACAGATTCTATTCAAAATTTGGTAGAAAGCTGGAAATTTGGTGTGAAAAGCTTATACCAAATTTCATCTGTCTTGCTCAAAGCGCTTTTGAGTAATCTTTGTTCGAGACAGACGGACAGACATTTTCTAAAAATGTATTTTTCGAACTCAGAGAAGTGAGATCTTGACAATCCAATAATATTTCAAGTTAGATTATTTTGACGATTACTATACTTTATCTATACTACGTATAAGAGAAAGTAAAAATTTGATATAAAGATTTGAAATTTAAGTTTGTATTTATACTGTAGCCTCAGACAGAGAAAATCGTTTCTTTAAGTAAAAATAATTTTATTATAGCTATTTACATTTTATTAACAAAATACACAATTCATTCAGACGATTTTTTTTTTTATAAATCTTTTTTTTTTTCTAAGTGAAAAATATCGTCTGCATCACATTTTCGCTCAAAGCACTAGAACTTGAGGTTTGCAAGAAAACGTTTTGAAATAAATGGTAAAATAATCTTTTCTACTTTATTCAAAATATGGTTTATTCGACTTTTTATTTAGGGTTTTTTTAAGGTTTATTCGAAACGCTTTTAATTTCTTTTAAATATATTAAAATGCCTTGCTATTACGGCCTGAAAATTGCATACATTCCCGCTGACCATCTGCACAGCAGCAGTTTATTATTTTAAACCAAAACAGGATAAGAATTTAAAAAAAAAAAATAATTTTAATCTGTTCTAAACTAACACATAATTCAAAACTCTCTACTCGGATGCCATAACACAAAGAAAGTAGAAAAAGAAATAAAACTGCGGAACAGATGGTAGCCATTTACAGTTCAGTCTGCCTCTTCTGGCACGTTTTATAGATAGACTTGCATTTTTATTGAACACGCTCATTTTATAAGAATATCATTACAGAATATAAATCACATTTTAATGATGTGTGGAATATAAACTAAGCAGGGACATGATTATTTTTTTCGTTGCTGAGCCATTAAATAATGACACTGTTTTGGTTATTGAGGTCAAATGAAAGGGTTTATTTCGCATACAGTGTTGCAGTCCGTTAATGGGTGTATGGAACTGATAACTGTACTTGAAGAAAAATGTATTGAAAAAAGATTAATCGAATTGAATTCTAAATTAAAATGCCAGGTGGTAATCTCATTACTATTCATTTAATCATACATTTCTTTGTACCATTTTGGTAAAAAAAAAAAAAAAAGCAATTGATTGCAATAAGCGAACGTTGCAGATGCCTGTTAAAACGGCCGGGAGTCATCTCTTGCAATTTTTTTGCATATTTTCAAATAAAGGTGTTACCCCCCCCCCCACCCCCCCTCCACCTGCAAAAAAAACTGTGGACCTTGAGCAAGGCCGAGAATGCCAGAAGTGCTAAAATCTTTATTTTCTCGTCTACGAACTATAGAGAAAGTAGGGGAAAGTGTGACTGGTTGTATCTCCTACCACTTCTGTTTGTGTTGGTAATTGGCAACAAAATTTTGAAAGTTTTTAGGTTTAATTAACGATTACTTAATTTCACTTATTGCTATGTTAAATAAATGCAGACCTTGATAAATAAATATGTTTTTCTCATTTCTCTGTTAAAAGGTAAACGTTACAAACAAAACTTTTTGCTTTATAGCATTTTTTTATATTATTAAGAAATTATATATATATAAACAGATTTTAGCAGTTGCATGGCCGAATAGAAGAAGAAACTTTTGAAATCGTAACTTCGATTTATTTCAATAGGGGACTTAGCTTAGCTTAGTTCTACTAACGCCCCGTTCTAAAGCAACACTAAGGCTATTTTGGGACGGACCTCGAAATTTTGAACCTCAGTCAGATGACGAGGACAACACCTGGTCTGGCAACCCCCTCTCCAAATTTCCACGACACACCAGCAGGAGGACGCTTGGTCCCGATGGAGCAAGGAAAATTATGCTAATTAACGAGCACCAGACTCACTTACACGTAATTTCTTCGAGGGAATTGGGGTTCGGACTTTAAACTTTCCGGTACCGAAGCCGAGACCTTACTATCAGGCCTTTCACCACAGGAAACATAATTTTCCTTGGAAGATTAAACGATGCGTTCAGTCTGCATCGCTACACAAGAGTAAAAGATTTTTCCCTTAAGTGATTTTAGTATGGTATTTCGATAAGAATTTCTTTGCCACGTATCGAATTAGGAATGGGAATCTTAAGTATCTTCAAAAAAATGTTGTAAGCATTAGGGAATTCTATCCCTTCACTCAGAGCGCTAGAAAATGCTGAATTCAGCAGTCTTATAGAGCGCGTGTAGAATTAAATAAAAAAAGTGGTAATTGGATCAGGAAATAAGAGAATGTTTCAGAATGAAGTTAATATGGACTAAATTAAGATAAAATTTAGCAAATTAAGCAGGATTTAAATTAGATTATCATTACATATATATACTATAGATACTCTTATTCTGTCCAAATTTTGATTTTTCGCTTCCAAACCAATAAAGAGTCAAAGATGTTCAAATCTGAAAACATATTCTGATGTGTTATACTTTTAATCATTTCAGAGATGCAATATTTCCTATTTAGAGGAAAATACTAAATATTTTCACCCAATATCATTTTTACTTTCTCTTATTTACGTGGTATAGAGAAAGCATAGAAATTGTCAAAAAAAATTCCGGATCGAATTTTTGACGAATATTTACGTTTTTATAAATCCTTGGATAAAAACTCCTTTTATAAAACACATTTTATTGGAAAATGTCATTCTGTCTGTGACAAATAAAACTCAAAAACGCTTTCAGCTATACATATGAAATTTGGTGTCCGAACTTTCCAACAAATGTGCAGATTTCTGTTAAATTTCGTGTAAAATCTGTTCAGAGGAAGTTCGTCTGCCCGGCTGTTCGAATATGAGTTAGTATGATATTTACAAAAAAAAAGAGAGATATATAAATAAAACTGGATGCACAGATTTAACATCTGTGATGTAGACTAATGTCAAATCCAACTACGGGTTGACTGTCTATCGGTCCGTACTTTCAGATATATGCAAACGCAATTATTCAAATATGCAATGAATGAAATATATCTAATTTGATACAAGATTTTGTGACTACAAGTGTAGTTTTGTGTCAAATTTTTGTTTCAATCGTATGAGAAAAACGTGTTTAAAACACAAATTCCATTTTTTAATACTATTAACGCTTACCACGGATTAATCGCCAAATAACTCGCCAAAGATGGCAATAGATTCAGTGCAAATGTTTAATTCACGCCAATGGTTAATATTTAGTAAGTATTGTATGGTGTTCCCTCTAATAAGTTTATTAGAGAGAATGCGGGAAAGTTTTGAAGAGACTATTCCAATTGATTTCAGATTGTGAAGAAAATCATAATTTGTGTATGCCCGCTGTCTAAATTTCACCTTTAGTTCTATGGCCTACCATCTTGGTTTATGATTTATTTACATTCCATTGTGAAAAACCATTGAAATGCTGGGTAGATAAATATGTTTTAGGAATGCACAGTGAATTTTCTCTTTAATTCTTTTATTGATTAAAAGTTTTGCTCTTGAAAGATTAATTAAAGTACTTCTGAATTTTAAGCGAAGTTCAATCTATAATTGTATAATCGTATATCAAATCTCTACTTGATATACGATCTTGCGTAATCTCCTGACTCAAAGGCTTTAATTTTGCAGATTCTCCGTATTAGGATTATTTTCTTATAAGATTTCTTTTCTACTTTTACACTACTTTTCGATATTTAATTTATTTCACAAAACATCATTTTCAGTTATTTATTATCAGTTATTCAGTTATTATTATCAATTCAGGAATTTATGAAAAGTTACGTCTGTTGCAGCCTATATCTTAGCGGAGCTAGAGGGCCGCAGTGGCCTGGTGGTAAAATCTCGGCTCGTGAGCCGTAGGGTTTCAGGTTCGAGACATGATTCCATCGAAGAACCGTCGTGTAAGGGGGTCTGTTGCACGTTAAATCCGACAGGACCAAACGTCCTCCAGCTGGCGTAGTGTGATGTGGAAAGGAGGTGCCAGTTCAGGTGTCGTTCTCGGCATCTGACCGCGGTTCAAAATAGCCCTAGTGTTGCTTTACAACGAGATGTTAATATAGCTAAACTTAGCGGAGCTAGAAAAAGATAAGAACAGCAGAAATCAATCAAACAATATATATTATTTTTTAATCGGAAGATTTGAGCAAATGAGTGCACATGTTTCAGATTCTTTTAATGTTATTGTTATGGCAGGGTGCAAATGTAAGCTTCAAAAATTCAAAGATCTCGCAAGTATTTCTTCTAAAAATGGCTATAAGTGAAAATTGTCAGATATTAATGAAATTTTGGAAAGTTACTATGATAAAGAATTGAAATAAAACGCTGATTGCAAATATTCTGGGATATCTGATTGGATCGTTTTTGCCCTTGAAAGTATATTAAATCCTTATACAAAATACATACTCTTATAATATGAATAAATTGACTCGAAATTTATGTTAAAAATGCATTTAATTCTGAATCAGAAATGTTAAAATAGTTTTTTGTGTACATATATAAAAAAAAGAAAAACAAAATTTATGAATTTAAAAATTGCATGTTTAAGCTTCTTTTCCCAAAAATTTTCAAATATAAACTGCATGTAAAATATACATTTTTCTTATTTTTTTTCAATATTTTTATTTAAAAAACTACTTATTAAAAATTAAGTTTTTTATGACTGGAATGAGGGAAAAGGAAATGAATGCAAAAAAGTATGTAAAAAAAAGAAGCTGGGAGTTTAATTTTGGTTCTTGCAATGTTGTCTTAAATAGAGCATATTTGCATGAAAAAAATATTCATATACTCTGACTATATTTTATTCTCATGCAAACAACCAAAGTAGAGAGTAGGAGTCTGACAACTAGGGGTGAAAATGGCTAGCAAGTGCTAATGCTAAAAAAATGGGAGCATGTGCTAAAGGGTTAAGCACTTTATAGAACATATCCGACCAAGTCTGTTACGTATTGGGATCCACGAAAGTTACGTAATTATTCTTGTTATTCAAATAAAAACATATGTTGCGATTATTTTACTATCCTTACAACAATCATCGAATGCATACGTTATACACGCATGTATTTGATTCATTCAAAACATTTTTTGAATATAATGAAGATGAATGTGTGTGTGCGAGTGTTGGCGTTCTACAGGGGCAGACCATCTGACCTACAACTACCAAATTTAGCACAAATATATTTTGGAGAATGGGAATGTGCACCTGTAAGCGAGGTTTTGGATATTTTAATTGATTAAAATTAAGTCAGATTTTCATTTTTTTTTTTTTTTTTTTGCGATAACTTTCGAAAATATTCATATTCAAAAATGATTTCTACTCCGTTTTAAAATTATGTTTTCAGTGATACCAAAATGTTTTAGATACATTTTACGACAGATTAAAATAAAAAAAAATTACAAAGACCCACAGTTTTAATAGTAACAGGATCAAATATCAAATTAAATTTCTCTATGTCATTTCCCTTTTCAATTATTGCATTTATTTGCAAACGAAAAAACAAACTGACAGAGGGTCATTCCGTTGACAATTTGATGCAAAATGCGATACGCATCCACGATTAAAACTATGTAAAAAATTCTATAATACCATACGTTTTGAAGTAATCAGGATCACTAGCGTCCTATACGTTTTTCCTATACGTCCCTTTCTTTAATAATAAATCCTATAAATTCCTATCCTTTAATAATAAAGTCCTTTCCTTTAATAATAATAAACAATAATTATGTATAATAATATAATAATTATGTATAAATAAAATTTAATAATAAACGTCCTATCCTTTAATAATAAAGATTTTATATATCCTATCATGATCACTAGCGTCCTATACAAATATGTAGCGATCCCATACGTTTTGAAGTAATCATGATCACCAGCGTCCTATACAAATGTGTAGCGATCCCATACGTTTTGAAGTAATCATGGTCACCAGCGTCCTATACAAATATGTAGCGATCCCATACGTTTTGAAGTAATCATGATCACCAGCGTCCTATACAAATGTGTAGCGATCCCATACGTTTTGAAGTAATCATGGTCACCAGCGTCCTATACAAATATGTAGCGATCCCATACGTTTTGAAGTAATCATGGTCACCAGCGTCCTATACAAATATGTAGCGATCCCATACGTTTTGAAGTAATCATGATCACTAGCACTCGTAGATTCAAACTTCCCGTCAAAAGCTTTTTAAAATGTGATTGAAATCTGCAAATAGGTGTAAAGATTCCAGTCTAAATTTCATTCATCCGAATTTATCGCTTATGAGCTATTGTGATCATAGACGAAAACTAGACTGTCTCTAGATGTGTCTCTGATACCCAGAAAGATTGAAACGTAGAAACTTGACAGAATCTCAAGGTCGAATATTTTGAAGGTTACAATACTTTCTTTTTGTATGCATCATAAAGTGAAAAAAATATTCGAGATTAAGAAAACGAAAATTATTTACCTAGTATGAAAATTAGCTCATTATCAAAATCTACTCATATGAACGAGACTGCCCATTTTCCATATGTGATAACAGAATAAATACATACAACAACTAGCGGAAGTTGTCATCCCACAACTTTCATAATAAAGGTGATATCCCAGAGAACGCCATGAATGGCATTGGTGTACAATAATTACGAAATATCAATTTTTGGTGTAAATTTAACATTTTTATCTGAATCTATCATGCCCTTCTTGTCTTTTTTTTTTTTTTTTTTTTGCCGATTAAGCCTTGGTATGCAGCTAATAGTATCAGTTTAGTTATATTAACGTCCCGTTTTAAAGCAACACGAGGGCTATTTTGGGACGGATCTCGCAATTTTGAACCACGGTCAGATGACGAGGACGACACCTGAGCTGACACCCCCCTCTCCACACCATGCCACATCAGGGGCAGGACGTTTGGCCAGGACGTTTAACGCGCACCAGACTCGCTTACACGACCGTTCTTCGGTGGAATCGGGTCTTGAAATTGTAATCCTCCGGTTCCGATGCCGAGACTTTACCACCAGGCAACCGCGGCCCCTAATAGTATCAGGAAATCGAATTTGTGTCTTAAATATGATTTTACCAACCAATTGAAACAAAAATTTAATATCAAATTACGCTTGTAGTCATTAATTCCCAAATTAAATTTGATATATTGAAATCATTGCGTTTTTATGTTATAACGTCTTTCTGAAAACAAAGATAAACAAACGATCAAACCTTTGTTGGATTTAGGTTAAAATTTGATAAGTATTTACACTATAGATGTTATACTTGTGTACCAAATTTTATCCGTCTAGTACTCTTCGGTTTGTAGCTATCCTGCTAACTTATATTCGAACAGCGGATGGACAGACGGACTTCCTCTGAACGGAATTGGCTAAAAATTCGATAGAAATTTACAAATTTAGTATAACCGTATACCAAATTTCATCCGTCTTGCCAAAAGCATTTTTGAGCCACCTGTGTCACAGAAAAGACAGACAGACAATTTCCAAAAATGTGTTTTTCGATCGCAGGGAGATATAAAACGCAGAGTTTCGTCAAATTCTCGAGTTCGAATTTTTCGACGGTTACAATATTTTATACTATGCATAAGAAAAGGTAAAATCATTTTTGATTTGTTGTCTCTTGCATCATAGCACATTTTTGTATTTAGCTTCGCCGTTTAAAGAAAAACCATTGAAAATAGTTTGAATCTATTCCTTTTGAATGAGGGTTCAAATTTCAGAAATTTACAATTTGAGAGTCAAAAATACATGATCAGATGATTTATCAATCTTGTTACGATTTCGAATTCACACACACAAATAAAGAACTGATTGACAATCAAAACGTTGGCGACGTTATAGTTTTAGCAGACACGCATCTACAATCTATTCAGTAAAACATTTATCAAAATCCATCCTTCTAGCATATTGCTTGAATTCGAGTTATAATTAATTCGAAAGGTCGAGTCCTATAATGTTTTGCCCGTGTTATCTTCTGAACAGGATAACTAGAATAATTTTGTTTGGCTTGAATATGTTAGAAATGTAAAAATTTGGGGTGAGTTCATAATTGGCGCAGCTAGCTCAAGGGAGGGGTGAAATTTTTATTCTCTATAACTTTCTTAGTATTGAAGATAGAAAAATAAATTCAATTAGCCAAATTACGGCGTCGTTAAAGCGAACTAGCTTTGTATTTAAAGTTATTCGGTAATTGCAGTATTTTAAAAGTTAGGGGCTGTAAAGTGATTTTCAAGCCTTGTTGTTGTTGTTCAAGTAGTTATTTATTGGCGCAAGAGTCATATTTGGCTATGCTGCGCCAATCAAATGGTAAAATATAAAACCAAAAGATGCATGTTTTATTAAAATATACGAAACAATTGTACAGGAATAAAAAAAGGCGCCTTAAATATCACGATACACAAAGCAAAAACATAAAACATTTACAAACAATGGAAAAAAGTGAAATGTGCTAAATCCGATTATAAAAACAAATGGATTTTAAAAAGTTAAAAATATTTGGATGGTGTTTTTCGCCCACCAAGTCTCTCATATTTACGGACAACGAACTAAAATAAAAATGACGTTGATTATAAAATGAATTACATTCAACCAAAATATGTACAATGTTAAAAGCAACATGACATCGGGGACAGACTGGTGGTCTCTCGCCACAAAAGATGACGACTGTGAGTAAAGCGAGTACGCTCAAGCCCTAATATTGACTGTTTCTAACACCAACAATCTATGTTGCCAAGTAGTAGCTTAGATATAAAGGTACGACCCTTTTTTCAAAAAAAAAAAAAAAAAAAAAAAAAAAAACCCATAGCCTCATGCAAAAAAAAACCCAAAAAGACATCAATAAATTTGGTCTAAGACTGGATGCTGATCTGTAATTTTGGCGTTAAATCTGAAATCACACTTAATGCATTTCCTGTTTCACAGGAAGGTTGTTACGAGCGCCTTTGGCTAAAAACTAATTTTAACTTTAATCATACTAGAGTTATAACTTGCTTTTACAACTCTAAAATCAGAATTAACTGCGCGCGAAACCAATGTATGTTTTTGTATATGGCAACTAAATATAAATATAGCATGTAAATAGAATTGTAATTTAGATAGATAATAAAATGGAGTCGGATTAATAACGAGTGGATTATTTCACATTACGATCCCACATCTTTGAATCTTAGCGGAGAAACGACTGAATGAAATGAAATTCAGGTAGAGTCTCAACATTGTGGTGACCCGGACGTGATTGCTAAAAATACGGTACGTCTGTTTTTATTTGCAATAAGAATTAAGTAGTGAAATAAAAATGGAGATGTCCGTTAAGAAGCGAATACCTATTAGATCTAACTTTACGAAAACGTATAATGTGCTAATTGAAAGATTAAAGGTCGATGAACCTCAGGAAAAAGAAATTAAATCACTTTTCGGCAATTTGGAACGAATTTATTCGGATTTGGCCAAATTAGATAATGAAATATGTAGTTTTCTTCTGGAAAGTTCGGATACCGAAAAGTATGAAGATGAGTATATGAAAATCGAAGAATACAGCACAAAAATGATTGAAGCGAAAGTAAATGTGGACATATATTTGACTAAACATTCTTACGCTGAAAAGGAAAGCGTTGGTTCTGTTTCTCCTAGAATTAAACGAAAACTTAAGTTACCTAAAATAGAACTCGTTAAATTTAACGGTGAAATTAAGAATTGGCTGGCTTTCTGGAGTCAATTTAAGCGTATTCATGATGATGATAAATTAGAAAATGAAGACAAATTTCAATATTTGATCCAATGTGTAAGTGAAGGAACTAGAGCTCGGGAAATTATAGACAGTTATCCTCCAACAAATGCGAATTATTGCAAGGCAATAGAAAGTTTAAAATCGCGTTTCGGAAAGGATGAGTTGCTTATTGAATACTACGTTCGTGAGCTACTAAAATTAGTTATAATAAATGCTTCAGAAGCTAAAAGGAAATTAAGCACGTCGCAAATTTATGATAAATTAGAAACTTACTTAAGAGCTCTAGAATCAATTGGTTTAACATCAGACAAGTATTCAGCAATGCTTTCCCCCCTGGTGGAATCCTGCATACCTGAAGATATTTTCAGGGTATGGCTGCGTAATCCAATGATAATAGCAAATCATGACCCGGAAAGCAATGCTTATTCAGAAAAACTGAAAAACTTATTACTCTTTCTGAAAACAGAAATAGAAGGTGAGGAAAGAATTCGCTTAGCGAAATCAGGATTTGCACCTAAGGTGTGTAATAAGAGGAATTCTGATTCTGTGGCTACTGCTACAGATTTGTTTTCAGGAGGTACAGAAAAAAGAAAACATAATACCATATGCGTTTTTTGTGAAAAACCTCACGAAAGCAAAGAATGTTACTATGCCAAAAAATTTGATTTTGAAAAGAAACAAAAGATTTTGAAAAATAAAAAATGCTGCTTCACTTGTTTAAAGCCTGGCCATAGGTCAAGAATTTGCAAGTCAAATGTACAGTGCCTGCTTTGTAATAAGAGGCATTGGACTTTGATGTGTCCAGATCTGCCAACAAACAAACCAAAAGTCAAAACACCTGAGGTGGAAGAGAATCTAAATGTCAATTTATCCAATCAGTGTGCTGCTGAAGAAGTTCTCCTTCAAACATTGCAAGTTAATATTAAAGCAGAAGGAAAAACACGCAGAGTACGAGCTCTTATTGACAGTGGTTCGCAGCGATCATACTTATTAGAGAAAACAATTAAAGAAATGAATCTGAGGCCCATTGAAGTTAAAAATATCATACATTCGGTATTTGGTGGATCTACGTTAGAAAAACAAGATCATGGACTATATGAAATAACCCTTCAGAATTTGAATACGGGATTCACTTACGATATGCAAGTCCTCGATCAACCAATTATATGCGGAAAAATACCTCGGATCCACAAAGGAAATTGGCAAAAGGAGTTGAAGAAAAAGAATATAATACTCTCTGATCAAGGCAAAGATTGTCCGAACATTGAATTGCTGATAGGAGCTGACTTTTGCGGACAGTTATTCTCAGGAAATATATATGCTCTGAAATGTGGATTAGTAGCATATGAAACAAAATTAGGCTGGCTGATCATGGGTAAAGTTTTTGGAGGAAAAGAGGAAAATACTTCCGCTCAACTGGTGACTTCAATGCTAATACAAAATAGCTCTATCTCTGATCTTTGGAAATTAGAAACTTTAGGTATTATGGATCCAGTTGAAACTAAATCTAAAGAAGAAATGAAAAGAAACGCAATGGATCATTTTATGAAAGCAGTGGATAGAGATGAAAATGGCAGATACATAGTTAAGCTACCTTGGATAGAAGCAAAAGAAATTCTACAAGACAATAGATCCACAGCTGAACAACGTTGTATCCGTACTTCACAAAAGTTAAAAGATGAAAAGAAATATGCAGAATATGAGGCTGTTTTTGAAGAATGGCTTGAGGAAAATATAATAGAGAAAGTGCCCAAAATGGAGGAGGGAAATCCAAGTTATTATTTGCCGCACCGAGGTGTTTTTAAGGAAAACTCATCAAACCAAAGTACGTCCAGTGTTTGACGCTTCTTGTCGAGTTAAGAAAGTTCCGTCCTTAAATGACTGTCTGGAAAAGGGACCAAATTTAATAGAGCAAATTCCACCCATTTTAAGAAAATTCAGACAAAATAACATTGGGGTAATTTCTGATATTAAAAAAGCCTTTCTTCAAATCTCAATTGCAAAAGAGGATCAAGATGTTTTGCGATTTCTTTGGTGGAAAGATTACGAAACAAGAAAATTTGAGATACTTCGTCACCGCCGTCTTGTTTTTGGCCTCACTTGTAGTCCTTTCCTCTTGGCAGCGGTTTTGATGAATCATCTAGAGGAAAGTAAAGAGTGCTTTCCTGAAACCTCCGAAATATTGAAGAATTCCTTTTATGTAGATAACTGTGTGACATCCGTGCGCAATGAAGATGATCTTACCCGATTCATTCAAGAAGCAAAGCTGTTGCTTTCCAAGGCTTGTTTTGATCTTCGAGGTTGGGAATATACAAGGGACCTAAGTCGGGACGAGCCAACTGTTCCAACCTCAGTACTTGGACTGTTATGGAATACAAATGAAGATTTCCTTTTCTGTGATTTACAAAATACAGAATTTAATTTTGATGTTTGCAGTAAAAGAAATATTCTGTCAACGTCTCAAAAGATATTTGATCCACTTGGATTTTTATGTCCTGTGACAATATGTTTAAAACTCTTAGTGCAAAATATTTGGAAAAGAAACTTAGGGTGGGATGAAATTCTACCAGATGACATTCAGAAAAAATTCAAAACTTTGATTGTTGATTTGAAATTGCTGTCTGAAGTTAAGATCCCTAGATGTGTAAAGATCAATGGCTGCACCGAAGGACTAAGTCTTCATACCTTTTGTGATGCCAGCAAAGTTGCATACAGTACTGTCGTATTTTTGAGAAATACCTTGGGAGAGGAAGTCAAAATATATTTTATAGAGGCAAAAAGTAGAGTAGCACCTTTAAAGGTTATTACAATACCTCGTCTAGAATTACTAGCATGCTGCATTGGAGCTAGGTTAACTTCAGATATTAAAAATTCTATGTCTTTGAGAGACGTACCTACTTTTTATTGGACAGATTCTTCTGTTGCTCTTCATTGGATTCAAAAAGAAGATCATTGGGGTACGTTCGTGAATAACAGAGTAGAAGAAATAAGAAGTCTTTCTTCAAAGGATGCTTGGAAGCATCTCCCAGGCACTTGCAATCCTGCTGATCTCCCTTCCCGTGGTTGTTCAATCCAAGGATTTTTGAAATCGAGATGGTGGGAGGGCCCACAGTGGTTGAAACTTCCAGAAGAAGAATGGCCAGCGACAGACTCTGAATACAATTTTGAAGAGGTTTTCCGGGAAAGGAAAAAGAGGGTCGTAACTTTAGTCAACTCTACAGATCTGAATAAATCCTGGTATTTGTACAAGTTCTCAAGATATTCCAAAATTGTGCGAATGATAGCATGGATGCTACGATTTGTACAAAATTGCCGAAATCCAATTAACAAGATGAAAGATCTTTTAACTGTTGCAGAACTAGATGCCGCCGAAAGAAAGGTGATACAAATCGTGCAACAAGAAACCTTTAATAACGAAGATGCAAGATCAAAACTTAAATCACTCTGTGTGTTTAATGATTCTGATGGACTAATTAGATTGAAAACTAAAATTACTAGACGAGATGATGAAGAAAATTTTAGATACCCTCTAGTATTGCCTTGTAAGCACCCATTAGTGGAGAGATTGATTTTCGAACATCATTTGATCTCTTCCCATGCTGGAGTTCAAGTTGTCCTAACAGATATCCGTCAAAAATTTTGGATTCTGCAGGGCCGAAAAACTGTCCAGAAAGTGCTCTCAAGGTGTATAAGATGCAAAAGATATACGAGCAAGAAAATTGAATCAATTCCTGCGCCCCTACCGGAAGATCGTGTACGGGAAGCCTTGATATTCGAAGTCACTGGAGTGGATTTAGCAGGGCCGCTTCATTTAAAGGATGGGAAAAAGGCCTGGATCTTGCTTTTTACTTGCGCTGTATATAGGGCCATTCATTTGGAATTATTACAGAGTCTTTCAACTAATGGATTCCTTCTAGGTTTTAGAAGATTCGTCGCAAGACGAGGGCGACCTAGGACTATATACAGCGATAACGGAACAAATTTTACTGGAACAAATAATTTGATGGGTTCTCTTGATTGGGACAAGATTGTCAATGACGCCTCCGTCTTAAGAATTCAGTGGAAATTTAACCCCCCAACAGCTGCTTGGTGGGGCGGATTTTTTGAGAGCATGATTAAGATGGTGAAGAAGCTTTTAAGAAGAGTTTTAGGAAAGGCATCGCTTCATTACGAAGAAATGTTCACTATTCTTTGTGACGTAGAAGCCAACATCAATTCTAGACCTTTGAATTATCTATCGGAAGATCCGAATGATTTAATTCCACTGACTCCCTCAATGTTCATTCAAGAGACTACAAAGATAGGAGTTCCCGATTTGGATACTTTGGATAAAGTAAATATCTCCAAACGATATCAGTATCAACAAAAATTACGAGAGGACTTGAGGAAAAGATTTCGAAAAGAATATCTAAGCTTGTTAATCCAGAAGAAGCCAAAAGGAAAGGAATCTAGACAAGTGCAAGTGGGAGATATTGTTATAATTGAAAGTGATATCAAAAAGCGACTAGACTGGCCTTTGGGATTGGTAATCGAAGTGTTTCCTGGGAAAGATGGCTGCATCCGAGTAGTGAAGCTGAAAACAGCGAGTGGGGAACTTGTGCGTCCAGTGCAACGTTTATACCCCTTGGAATTAGACAATGACGATCCTGTGGGTGCGAGAAAAAACGAACCGGTTGCTTCGTATGAAGAAATCGAAATCCCAAGCTCGGAAAATAACAGCTATGAAACAAAAACTAGAAGTGGAAGAAGAGTGGTTAAACCTTCACGTTTTAAATAACTTTTGAACTTTATTATGTACTTTTCAAATATGTGCATTTCATGTTTTGATTTCTAAATATTTTGAATGCAATATTTTGTTAATTTTGATTTTGTAACCTCCTAATTTAAAAATCAAAAGGTGGGAGGATGTTACGAGCGCCTTTGGCTAAAAACTAATTTTAACTTTAATCATACTAGAGTTATAACTTGCTTTTACAACTCTAAAATCAGAATTAACTGCGCGCGAAACCAATGTATGTTTTTGTATATGGCAACTAAATATAAATATAGCATGTAAATAGAATTGTAATTTAGATAGATAATAAAATGGAGTCGGATTAATAACGAGTGGATTATTTCACATTACGATCCCACATCTTTGAATCTTAGCGGAGAAACGACTGAATGAAATGAAATTCAGGTAGAGTCTCAACAAAGGTAGACAATTCCGGAAGTAGAATTTTCAAATGTAGATAGATATATTTGATATGTGGATATTTTTTAATACATAAGCCACATTTTTGGGCGATTATAAGACTTTGTTTACTTTTTCATTACAAAAATTGATAAGCCACATTAAATATGATCATATTACGATATGTTAGCTAATGCTAATATAACAAAAGATAATTAATGAAATTTCAGACGAAAAAGTAGCGATTTACAGATTACTCACTTGTTCTTCATGTATTAAAAAAAACAAAAACAGCTTTCAACTATTTTATTTTTTAACAGCATTGTGAAGGACATTTTTTAGGTCACAGTTTCTCAATCATTTTCCCCTCCTCACCTTTTTTTTTTTTTTTTTTTTGAATTTCGAAACCCTTTCCAAGGACGTTTTTTTTTTTTTTTTTTTCTTGCACACTCTTTTAATAAGACAATTCTTCATTTTACGTCAAGAAAAAGCAGGCGCTTGAGATGTACAAAAATAAATCTTCAAATGCGAAGGGGAAAAAAAAAAAGGAGGTAAAAAAATCCTCCTTCTTTTAGATTGCTGCTTGTAATGTGGGTTGCTGATTTTCTTTCACACACAGTTTCGAGTAATTAAACAGTCAGTAACCACTTAAGTAAACAGCTGATAAAATGAGCAGATGGCCCGGATTACCCAGGTCATTCCCATATTTCGACTTTTATTTTCGAATTAAAAAAATCGACACTATCAAATTTTTTCAAGTTTTATTTAAAGTCCCTAGTTATTCGATTTTTGTTTTTCATTCTGTGTAGCATAGCATAGATATAATTTAAAATATGCTCACATGTGCATTATTTACTTATTAATAAATAATACATCCAAATTACTTTAGCAATCCTATATTTCGACTTTTATTTCTGATCGAAAAAGCATTTTCTTCCAATATTAATTCTCGAATTTCAGTTCATTGTCCCAAGTTAACAATTTCGATTAAATCGAAATTGAATTCATTTCGAATTTCATTTTTCATTCTGTGTAGCACAGCATGCTAAACTTGTACATTATTTACTTATTATTTAATAACATACCCGAAATACTTTGGGCATTCCTATGTTTAGACTTTTATTTCTAATCAGAAAAGTATTTTCTTGAAAATTTCCCGTATTTCAGCTAATTGTCCTAAGTTGCTTGAATTTTACTTCTTGGCAAGTCTGATTTAAAAAAAAAGATAACTAGATTTAATTTTAAAAAAAAGATAATTCTATGTAAAAGAAGAAGTCAAATGTTCTAAATATTTTGCTGCGTGTTTAAAGTAACAAGACTTTTCTGATTGGTTAGTATAGCTTGAATTTTCAATTTTTTAATCAGGAATAAAAAAATATTCTGAATTTCGATTAAATGCCCGGATACAATTCGGTTTCAACGGCGACTAATAAGAGCCAAGAAAAAATTTCGTCAAATTATACAAATATGCTTAAGTGCATTGTTATTTATTATGAAAAATTTTGAACGTGCGAGTCACATGCTATATAGTTTGACAATTTAAATCGCAAAATTTGCGAAATATTTTTTGGGGCTCTTTTTGGTCATCTTTAAAACCGACAAGTACCATTGTCCGTATTTGTGTCGTTCGGTTTCTTCATTAATTCGTTCACTGCCACAAATCACGCCTGATATCCGAGCCATCTATCTAATTAGATGACGCCTTCTTTACTATTTTTTAACTGTAGTAGAAAAGTTCATCTAATAACATGGTTTGGTACAATTACATATTATCTGTAACGCACAGGCTCGTTTAACACATCGCGCAGTCAATGTGTTAAATACTGCGTACTAAAAAAGAAAGACTAGAAAAAATATTTTAAAAAATTAAGCATCTAAAAAATTATCTCTTGATTTTCATTTTACAAAGAATATAATCCTAACATGAACTACATATATGAACACTCATGAAAATTTAATATAAAACCAGCGGGAGTGATTCTCTCGAACTTTCCTGTACATTCCCTATATTTTGGACCTGATTTAAAGTCCAGAAGAGTGGTCAGATTTTCATTTCCCCCCTCGAATTATATGCTTTGTCTTACAGTAAAGAAAACCTATGCTCCTGTATTAAATGCTGGTCATTGGCGAAAAATAGTAACGAAAGATAGATTTTTGACGTGAAGCAAGCATTTTTATTGAATCTAACTTGCGATCTTTGGTGATTAATCCCTGGTATGTGGTTAGTATACACAAAGTAAAAAATACAACAAAGTAATACATATACAAAAAATAAAAAAAAAGCAAATAGGCTGTTTTGCAGCAATATTTGATCCTTTAGCGTCAACTGTTGTGGAAATTTTCGTGTTTTAACATTTGTTAGATCTTCGCCGCCAAAGTAAAAAAGGTAGGAAAAATGCATTTAATATTCGGTGAATTATCGGATCAGGTCAAAGTTTTAACGTCAAAGTTATGAACGAAAACTAATGTCAGATCAGGAACGAAATTATTAAGATCGCAAAGATAAGCTAACAAACTTCTGACCTCGATAAAGCATGCTCAACTTTTATCATGCTTACTGAGAATCATGCACTTTAGAAGAAGAAAATAAACATCATGTTCCACATAAAATACTTATTAAGAGAAATAAATAGCATTTTTTAACGATGAGATGCCATTTGTGATAGACGACTTTTACTTTTTTGCATACGATGTAAAAAGAAACCATTGTAACTTTTAAGAACAGTTAAAAAAATTAGTCTTTAATCGATAGAGTTATGTAAGAAAAAAGCCTTGCTACGCAACATCCATATCTAGCCAACAACAAAGTTAAATAAAGTTGAGCATTGCTAATTATATGAATATTAAGCCAACAGCTTAATCAAGCGTTGTTAACAGATATTTAAATTAAATTCATTTAAACAAATCCTTAAAATAAAAAGTACTTACCAGTTTGAATGTTGTGGTTTCCAAATACTTCTACTAGAATGATTGTAATGTGGCCTATGAAGCCTTTGCGACTTTAGTTCCCGACTTGGAACTATTGCGCAGATGATCATCACTTTTAACCTAAATGCTTTTGGCAGAATCTGGAGAAAAGGTTTGAATGTGGAAGTCTATATCTTAGATTGGTGAACAATTTAAATTGAATTATCGGTTCAATAACATAGAGCAGATAGTCATAAGCGAATGCACATCTCCAGTTTGTCATATCAGGTCATATGAAAGTTCAAACTTTGGGGCATGTTTCAAAAATGATTGCCAACATAAAGCCTTTCACATTTAAGTTGAAGAAACATATATTGCCTGACTTGTGTTGACAAAACTGCATGATTCTACAAAAAAAATTATCAATTAATCTCAAGTTAAATCAAATTCTTAATTCTTGAAACATATTCGTCATCAAAACGGAAGTGGAAGATTGTTTTTATTGGCTTATGCTGTTTGAAAAATAAGGCTTTGTTAGTAATCCTTTAAAATAGTAGCTGCACTCGTTTTTATCACCATGTGAAAATCTCCACCATTTTTCTTCCAAGAAAGTGTCATCTAAACGGTAGAAGAGCTCGTGCATCTTTTACGACTGAAAGCGTCACTTCGCTTCATGTCCTAAATGTTTTATTATTCCAGGAACTGACAAACCGTCATCCTGGAACACTTCTTCCTAATACTGGAGAACAGCACTGTCTTCTTCAGTCAGATCTTGGAGTTTTGAAGAGGCAGCAAATTAAACGCAACTGATAAGAGCAAATGAAAAATGAAAAATTACATTTTGGTTAGTTTAGTTATATTAAAGTATCATTTTAGATCAACACAAGGGCTATTTCGGGACGGAATTTGGTCATAATTTTGAATCTCAATAAAATGAGGGGGAGGCCATATCAGCAGGCACATCCCCTCTCCCTCCAAAACTATGGGAGGACGTTTGACCTATAGTGTCATAAATTTGACTACTAAATTTTAGTCAAATTTATGACATTATAGGTCAGATCTAATGTCTACTAAATTGTAGACATCAGATTCACAAACGTGACATATCTTTAGGAATCGTGTTTCGAATTTGCCACTCTAAGGCTCCGAAGGCAGACTTTACGAATAGACCACTACGGCTCTTATTTGCAATCGATTTTGATAACAATATTTCGAATTTTGATCTAAATTGTTGGTATTTTTATCTAAATAAGAGCAAGTTATTTATTTTCCAAATATAATTATTTATAATTTTTTTTTTTGGGTATTTACAGACTGGTTTGATATTTGCAGTGTTTTTATTTTTTTTTATTTTCTCTTGTACATAAGATGGGAGAGTATAGTAATCATCAAAATAAATTCTAACTCGAGATTTTTACGAATCTCCACGTCCCTGAGTTCGAGAAACACACTTTTAGAAAATATCCGTCTGTCCGTCTGTGACAAAGATAACTGAAAAATACTTTCAAATAGACAGTTGAAATTTGATATATAGTTTTTACACAAAATTTCCAAATATCTATCAAATTTTGAGTAAACTCTGTTCAAAGGAAATCCGTCTGTTTGAATATAAATTAACATGCTAATTATAAAACGAACAGTGCTAGATAAATAAAATTTGGTACATATATTTAACATCTATTGTGTAGTTATCAAAGTCTGAGCCAAGACCAAAGAAGTATTGATCATCTGTCGGTATGTACTTTCATAAACATGCAAACACTATAAATCAAAAACACAATGACATAAATGTAATACATGTGCTGTTTTGCGTCATATTTTTTGCTTTAATCGATTAAGAAAAACGTGTCTGAAAAATAAATTCAATTTTTGGATACTATTATATTGACTCATGCCAGGAAATAACTCGCCAATGATGGACTCGCCAGGAATAACTCGCCAAATAACTCGCCAATGATGATATCGTGTCCGCGTTACCACGGAAAGGGGGATGCAGTAGCTTCTGAGGGTAAAGACCCCTGAGCACCCGAGGGCAGAAGGCTGACTTCTAGCTCAAATGAAGATAGCACACACACACTCGCTTGCACAACCCCTTTTTATAGGGGGGCACATTCACACACCTCACAGATAGAACACAGATGAAGAACAACCATGCCCGAACCGGGATTCGAACCGGGACGCCGAAATCACGGGGAAGATGCACTACCCCTATGCAATGATTTAATGGCTCGCCAATGATTGCACTATAGATTTAATAAAAATGTTAAATTCAAGCCAAAAAATATTTCTTAACTATTGTACGCCAATGCCATGTAAGGTGTTCTTTGACATGACAATTTTATTAGAGTGCGTGCGAGAAAATTTTGGGAGGCCACTGCCGCTAGTAAAGTACAATTTTAGCAGGTAACTCGAATCTATTCTGTTTTATGCCTTCCTGTATTGCGAGATATATTCTCAATAAATGTTTTGCTAGTTTTGGTAATATTTTCGGTAAAACCTACTATTTCTCGTTTACAGCGTCCCCATTGTCAGCAGAATTTCCTGTCACATTTTTCACAACTTCCGTATGTGGTTGTTTCTTATAAAACAGGAAATGAAAGAAGCATAAACGAAAAAGATAATGATCGAAGATTGCTTCCAGAAAATACGAGATGGCCCATAAAATGAGTTTCCCTATTTTTTTGAGGCAACTGCAGCTAAAATGAAATGAAACCAAATTTTATTTTTAGGCCGTGGAAGGTATGGAGGAAAGAATTCAAGCAAAAGATTGTACAAAAAGTTACCAATAGAATACAGGAAAGAACAACGTATTGAAAATGTTACCCATAATTAAAGAAATCATAAAGTTAATTTTTAAAAGAACATTTTCTTCGAGTTTCTTGCTGTATACCATTAAATTCTATTTTCGCATTTTTTTCGAAATGAATGATTAATGAAATTTTGTTTAATCTGTTTTCCAAGCGTTTATTGTGAACATTGAACCCTTTATTAACAAGCTTTAAAATTTCACCTATCAGCGATTCTTATTACTACTATTATTAATATTATTATTGTGGAATTCATCGTATCATGGCCTCCATAGTCTGTATATGAAATATGGTTGCTATATTCATTGATTGTAGCTCAGATACTTCATGGGAAAGCTATTTTATGTAAGCTCTATATAATTGAGAGGTGATTGTTTTTCGATACAACCAGAATATGATATCATAATTCGTTACTGATACGAAATATCAAAATGTCACATATAAAATGTGTTAAAACATTTTATTGAACATAGCACGCATAGATTAGCTACATTTGTTCTCGGATTGTTGTATGTAATATGCTCTTGTACGGTGTACAAAATGCAATATATCCGTAACCCGTAACTGCAGACGTGAATTTACTCACGCGGCCAGAAACATGGAATCAAAATGACTCCATTGTTCTTTTTCTTTTCTTTTGACAACAGCATTGGAATTTATTTTGGAAACACAAAGCATTCTGGAAATCATGTAGTAAACCAAAAATATTAAAAATGTTAACTGTTATATAATATTAAATGTTGGAAAGATGTTTTAATAAAAACTTAAACAATCTTTTAATTAATATTTACTTCGTTTAGATATTACAGAATTACACTAATGTTAATAACTGTTAAAATTTAACAAACAAAAATGAAGAATACACTATCTTAACCCTTTAAAGGGCCATTTTTTTTTTTTGTCATATTATGTTAAAATATTGTTAGGTTTAAGTTAGAATAAGAAAAGGGATTCATTTAGCTTATTAGATAAATTTAATTTGATTACTTAATTAATTTGGTTAATTAATAATTAAGTAAAAAATCTAGATACGTCATTTTGTGTAAGATAAAGAACTGGATCATTTAAGTTTCTGTCTTTCTAAAACAATTTGTCAGAACTTATGTCAATCAACATAATTTCATAGAAAAAGTGATAAATTTGGTGGGAAGCATTCTTCCCATGGTCCTAGAAAGGGTTAAAATATTATTTTAAGAATATTTCTTTATTCTTTTTGAATTATTCAAATTAAACGCAATTTCGGAGACATGGTGTCAATGATTCCATAAATAACAACAAAAACGTTGAAACAGAATAACTCGGTCATACGCACGTGTTCATACTTATGCCAACATATTGCTAAAACTTGAAGGTACTTACATTCGAGGACAAAATACCACGTGATAATCAGAGCTAATGAACAACGTGGAGTCATTTTGACTCCCTTCTCCAGTTATGGATTAACAGTGATTGCTTTCTTGAAGCACTCAGAATACGATATAGCGCTACTGTTATATCAAAATGTCGTACGTCAAATCCTCAAAAACCTTTATCGACATACTTGTATATTGTATAGATTAGCTATATTTGCACTAATATTTTAATATGTTGACACAAGGTATCAAAAACGAAATACAAATATTACATCAAATTTCATAAATTTTGTTGCATGCGGATTTTGACATACGGCATTTTGATTCAATACGGATGGTATATTGATTTCTCAAAATTTATATCGTGTCTATACATTTGTGAAGTTTATATTCATCTTTCTTAAATATATTTTTAGAATAAAACACTAAATACAGAAATTAAACATATAGATGAATTCACGACAGAATGCAGACTAATTTTAGACCATAGATGGCCTAAACATTTATCTGACCATGAAATATTATTAATTTTCATTAATTAACCCATTTTACGAGTTTTAGGCCCAGTTTAACGGGACAGAGAAGGGATAGATTATGTACTTTGAAAGAATATATTGTCCAACTTTACTGGGGTAACATTTGATATTAAATGCAATTTGGATGTAGAATTAAAAGTATAATTTAATATTGTAACCAAAGCACAATTTCCATTCATTTCAAAGCCTTTGTTAAATTTGAACCAAGAAGCTCCAATATAAGATTTTTGGTTCCAAAATAACACATTACTTTTTAAATATGTTAATTATCAGAAAACAAATCAAGTTATTAACTCTTACATTGATGTAATTTTGATTCTTTCATATAATTTCAAAAACATGATTCTTCAGACTAGTTGATCTGATATATCAAAATTCATTCAATTCTTGAATAAATAGAATTCTCGTAATAATGAATGAAAATATTCCTTTGACAGGAAGCATTCTTCAGTTATTTTACTCAACGTAAAGTTGTTGTTGACGATGATGTCGTGTCCGCGTTACCACGGAAAGGGAGTGCAGTAGCTTCTGAAAACTCTACTCTAAAATACCCCTGAGCACCCGAGGGCAGAATTCTGACTTCTAGCTCATTTGAAGGTGAAACTCACACATTCGCTTGCACAACCCCTTTTTACAAGGGGGGCACATTCACACACCTCACAGATAGAACACAGACGAAGAACAACCATGCCCGAACCGGGATCCGAATCCGGGACGCCCAGATCACGGGGAAGATGCAACCTATGCAAGGACGCCGGCTCAAAGTAAAATTAAAAGTATAATTTAAAATCGTAACCAAAGCACAAATTCAATTGAATTCAACTCCTTTGTTAAATTTGAACTAAGAATACTCAATATAAAATTTTTTGTTGCAAAATAACACAGTACCTTTTACAGTATATTTATTAACTCTTGCATTATTGTAATCTTAATTCGTGCATATAATTAAAAAAATCGTGATTTTCAAATTAGCTAATATGATAAGTGGAAATTCACCAGATTCTTGATACAGTAACACACTTTCTACTTCAGGTTCAGTCCTCGTCATCTGACCGTGGTTCAAAATTACGAGGTCTGTCCCAAAATAGCCCTAGTGTTGCTTAAAACGGGACTTTAATATAATTAACTAACTAACTAACACTTTCTACTCTCATACAAGTGAATAAAAACATTCTTTTGACAAGAACTCTTCATTTATTCTGTTCAATATAAAATCAAAAGTAATATTTAAAATTGAAACCAAAAACACAAATTCCATTCAGTTTAACCCCTTTGTTAAATTTGAACCCAGACGGCCTAATACAAGATTTTTGGCTCCAAAAATCTAGCACCTTTTACAGTATGTTAGTTAATGGAAAAACTAATCAGGTTATAAACTCTTACATTATTAAAATTTCGATTCATTCATATAATTTCAAAATCTTGGTTTTCAGACTAGTTGGACTACACGTGGAAATTCATTACATTCTTGAGATAGTAGCACTTTCTACTCTTACTTGAGTAAGTGAAAACATTTATTTTGACAAATAACATTCTACAATAGTTCTTTCTCCATAATTTCTTAACATAGTAAAATCGAATTGATTGCAAACTGAACATATACACCGTTTCCATTTAAATATATATATATAAATAAAAGTAACAGCAATTTTGTTCCAAGCATTAAAAATTGCTATTCTTGGATTCGAACATACCCGAACACAACCTCACCACCACCACCAGAAATGACACAAACTTTTTATTCCAAACAGTAGGACCCCTAAAAATTCATCAATGTCAATACCCAGCAGCGATTAGTGGCTCTTTTAACGACTATTTTTATGAGCCACTTCTCACTTTTTGGCGATTGTTGCCAATAAACGAGTTGTTTTGGCGATTGTTATCTTGTAGCGTTTGAAATGGCGCGAAACATCCGTCAGTCGTAGTATGTGATGTGTCGGATTACGCGCTACGACCTTGGATGTACCTGCCTATTAATGAAACTGGGTCTCTGGCAGTGGGTCCTTCCTGGTGTCTAAGACAAACCTTTTGTCTCTTGCAGGGAGTTCATTGATTGTGCCAACAAAAAACAAAACGGTTTTGTGCTTGTTTCTTGCGTTCTTCCAAGAAAGTGTGGTTATGTAATATGTTATAAAATAGCAATTGGGGAAGTGGAGGAATGGTGCAAGACCTCAGGAAAGACAGCTCTGATTTTGTTTGAACAGTGAAATGATAGATGTCGTCCCCAGATTCTTGTTAGTTCTGAAGCTTCTTTGTAAGCAGATTGTATCTGTGCTTTAGTTTTACCATTAATCATCTTTAACTAGGTTTGTTTTAAATTTAGCATTTGAGAAGTTAGACGATTCAGCAGTTAAAAGCTTCCATCGAAATAGAGTGATTGCGGAAACTGATTATCTTGTAGAAACTTCTGTGTCGTTTCCAGGTTATATTTAAAAGCTGATAAATGATAGAGGCGAAAAAACAATAAAACAAAGTATTTTTAAAGCTCTAGCATTTCTTAATTGTGGGATTCTGCGTCTCATACCTTTTATGCTAGCGTGTACGAGATACACAAAGTAGCGAACCGGATTGGTCTTCCTAAAACCGTTTTACATTCCACTTCCACCACACACAAGAATTGTGGATTTAGGAAAAGCTGTGAATCTTTTCTTTATCAGAGTTCTGAATATGAGAGTTTGGTGCTTCGTATTTTTGTAAATAAAACCAAGTATGTATTTAGGTAGCCAGCTTCTTGACCAATTGACAACAAATTTTGGTAAATTATTTCAAATAAAAAGTCATAAGAAATTTCATTTACTTAAATTCTTGTGTTTTTCAATGATGGCGTTTACATGCATGCGAAAGTATAGACCGACGGACATTATCCCCCTATGAAGGATTTGATCGAAATTTGATTCGGATTTGCATTTTAAATGCTAAATTTGTATACCAAATTTTATTCGTCCTGCTTTTTACTTTTATATTTATCTTGTCTGCTTCTTTTCGGGCAGACAAGTCGAATTCGATTGATCGAAATTCGATTCGGATTTGCATTTTAAATGCTAAATTTGTATACCAAATTTTATTCGTCCTGCTTTTTACTTTTATATTTATCTTGTCTGCTTCTTTTCGGGCAGACAAGTCGAATTCGATTGATCGAAATTCGATTCGGATTTGCATTTTAAATGCTAAATTTGTATACCAAATTTTATTCGTCCTGCTTTTTACTTTTATATTTATCTTGTCTGCTTCTTTTCGGACAGACAAGTAACGAAAACACTTATGCATGAATTTTGTTCTAAATTTGATAAAAATTTAAAGACCCATGTATCAAATTTCATTTGTGTAACTAAAAGCATTGTAGAGATGACTTGTTCACAAACAGACAGACAGACATAGTTCCGAAAATAGTCTTTTTCAATATCAGAGAAGTCTAAAATGTTGAGATTCGATGAAAGTGGAACATCTGAAGTTCTCATTTGCTAACCATTACAATTATACAAAAAAGAATGTTCGAGAGAATGCAGACAATGAAAAATTTATTTTAATCTACACGACTTTAAATTCTCTACTTCTTAGTTTTTTTGAGGAGGAAATCACGAAACTGCACTCATTCTTTTAAATATACATATTAATAAGCAAACTGAACGTCTTCGTCGACCAGTTGTTCGTACGCGATATTAAATTCTAATGAACTACACTTTATCAATAATTTTTGATGGAACAGTTTTGATTTTATCACACCATATAAAAGTATAATCTTAAATTATTCTTGCAGAATAAACATAGAGCCTTCTGCTTTGAAAGCCATGCAGACAAATTAATTGGTGAAATCAGTCTAGTTTTTAAGGTTGGGGATTGTATTAAAGCTTTAAGGTGCGAGCTCGTTTGAAAATGGAATTCAGGCGAAGCAGGTGTTCATTGATTATACCAACTAAAAGTCATGAACTTTCAAATGAAGTAAAAAAAAAAAAAAATTAACGAAATAAAAATTGGTGAAAACATGACTGGCCCTGGAAACTCTGCAGTAATTGTTTTCCCAGTAGGAAATGTACAGTGAGGTAATTTTTTCGAGAATTACCTTGAAATTAGAGGGTGGTCATGGACAAATGACGATTAATTGCGTATCTAGGGCGCAGGAATAAATAAAAATTGACGAAATCGGTTTAATGGTTTTAACTGGAGAACTAAATAGTGACTTTTCCTAAAAAGAAAGGATATTAAAATCGAGTTTTTTGTTTTTTTTTTGTTTCTTTCCCCATAAAAGAAAGATGTTAGGGGGGAAAAGAAGACGTATCTGGAGATCATAAGCTTCCATTTATAAAAATTTGCGAAATTGAATCTGTGGTTAGAACTAAGGGACTGATTCTTTGGCTTTCATAATTATTTTAATTATACGTATATGTATTCGAATACCTTTAATATTACAAAACACATGTCTATATTTATATGTTTCATTGCCGTTTATACTATATAAAGTGTGGTAATTTGTTTTAAAAAAGTCGCGTGGGATACATCCGGATGACAACCTGCTGGAAACAGTGGCGCCGATCTTTATAAAGTTCACTGTGTTTAGAATGCCGTCTTTTCACACCACGTTCTGTCAAGGTTGAACATTACTCCCCAAATATTATTTTAGAGTAAAGTCCTTCGCTATTTTTGTTTTACGTCATTCTCTTCGTCAGAATTCGTCATCTTCATCCTCATCTTCAGCGTCCGTCTGTCTTAGAAATTTTGAGAGAATCAAAATAGACAAAAAGCACACGACTGGTTTTCTTTAATGGTGGATTTTGTGTTAAAGTCAAGGTTTCCAAGTGGTGTCATTTGTTTATGTTTTACAGTCAGGTGTATTTTAACGTTAATTTTTATAACCTGGCATACTATATATAAATTCTGCGATGAGTCATGCCGCATCGCACAATGCAAAGACTGGTAAAAACGCTCTATAGGCCAAACCATTGGGTCTAGATCTACAAAATTTGCCATCGAGTTTGTATTTTGGATAGCAGATTTGCACTAAGAGAAGGCTGCTGAAAATTTTAATAGATTTTTAATCAATTAAAAATGAATAGAACTTTTGACGTTTTTGCTTCATGACCTTGCAATATATAAGCCCCCCTATTTTTAAACAATTTTGCAATCGAAAAAATTGAAAATTTATGTCCTGAAAATAGTAGTTTTATTGAATCTGTCTAGAGAACATGCATTTTGGACGCCTTTATCCGGAATCTGGCACATAAATACAATTGTAGAGACAAAAATTACATAACAAATTTCATATATTTAAGTAATAGAGTTTTTGAGTAATCGCATTATATACTTGTGGAAGTACAGACTGACAGACGGTCAACCCTTTTATCGATTTAATTCTAAATTTGGTACATATCTATACTTTCTGTACTAAATTTGTGTACCAAATTTTGTCCGTCCGTCTACTTCATGTTTTGAAGTTATCGTATTAAGTTGTAGTTGGACAACTGGAAAGAACTCATCCAAAACTTGATAGAAATCTACAAATTTGGAGTAAAGGCCAAATACCAAATTTTATCCGTCTAGCTCAAGCGTTTTGGGTTATCGTATTCACAGACAGACAGATGGAAATGGAACAGACAGACAGATGTAAATGAGCAGACATCATTTTAGTTTGAATTTTTTGACGATTAAAATACTTTCTCTTTGTATTCTTAGTATATGATAAAAATAAACTTCTTTAGAATTAACAAGATGTTGCCAGAAACATATATTGCAAACGAAATCGTTGTAAAGTAAAACAATAACAGATCAAAAAATAAACAAATTCAAAAACGGATAAATTGAAAAAGGAGACTTAACGTGCTGTTTCGAGCGAAATAAGAGAGAATAGAGACGTAGAAGAAAAGAGTTTCTGTAAATATTAAAAAAATAGTTAAAAATCAGGAAAAATGAAAATGAATTTCAAATTACATTTATTAGAAACAGAATTTGTCGAATCTTACAATGAAAATTATTATCCTTTAGTGAAAATACACGTAATACGCGAAAATACACGTAAAAAATCCAAAATATATCCAAATAATATATATGTATAACATATCTGGATCCGAACTTTGAAGAAAATTCAAATCTGTTACATGTGAAATGCATAGTTCGTTTTAAAATTTTATTTTGCAATTGTTGCATTGGAAGAGTTATATGCTGCATAATTATTAAAATTACTAACTTATTTAATAAAATTGATATTTTAAAAGTTATTTAATTTCAACCATAATTATTAAGATTACTAATTAATTTAATAAAATTGATATTTTTAAAATTATTTAATTTCTGCCGTAATTATTTATTAAAATTATTTACTGTTTGATAACTAATTATGTATTACTAACGAATTTTTATGAAATATTTTAATTTACTCTATTAACGAAACGCTAAAATATAGACACAATAGACATATGCGGTAATTTATATTGTTAACAAGCTAGATAATTGTTTAACAAGCCAATTGTTTTCTAGCCTATGTCTGTGGAAACATTCTCATTCTTTTGCTTATTACACTGAATTGAGTGTATTTCGACTTAAGTATGCCAAAAATTAATCTTTATTCTGCCATTTTTAGTTAAAATTGCCTTTTCAGTTAAATTTATTTTTCTGCCCAGTTTTTCTTTATTCAGATTTTTAGACAAACCTGATTTTTTTTCTATAATTTTTTCATTTTCTGGGACGGATTATGAAATAGGAAAAATATGTAATTGACTAATAGTCCCACGATTTTAGAAGAATTAAAAATTTTGATACATTAATTTTATGATTTCATTCAATTTACCTGGAATTTGCAGACGAATTAATTCAAATTAAAATCAAAAATCGTTTAAATATTGGAACATTATTCTAATATTCTTATTTAATTATCTGTTACAAATTTTATTACATTATTTAAAAAATATGTAGCTTTGTAATTTAATGTTGGTAATTACGTTAGAAAATTTTTTGTTTGTTTGTAAAATTAGGATTTTTTTTAAATTTAATATTCTTAATGTTTTAAGATTTTTTTTATTAAACCGACTGAATTTTGTCTATTTTTTGGGAGGTTATACGGAAATTTATATTTGCATTTAATTGCATTTTGATATTATTTTACATCTTTAAAAGCTTTTTTTTCTGAAATTCCAATTTTTGGTAGAATTGTTTTATAAAAAGAAGATCATAAAGTAAAATCTAATGTATATTTTTTAAATTCAAATTTGATATAATAATTTCCTGCGATTGCTAATTCTCTGATTTCCGAATTAGAGAAAAAGTAATCTATTTCTTTAGAAACATTCTGTAATTGTTTTAATGCTTTGTCATTTCAAAAAAAAAAAAAAAAATGAAACTTCAATATTATTTATTAGTTAAACCCCAATATCTAAACCTTGAATAAAAATACATCTTATTTTTTACTTTAGAAACTTGGTAATATATTTCTTAAATTACCTGTAAAATGAAAAAAAAAAATAATTTGATAAACTTCTAAACTATAAGACTTTTGCTTTATATCTTTATTTAGCCCAAAAAGCCCTTTTCTCTACTTTTTAAAACACTTTTGTCATTTAACTGGTATATTTTGGTTTTATACATGTTTTTTTCAATCTCTTTTATATTAAAATTGAAAAATATGACTATTTTTGATAATTTTTTTAAAAATCCCGAATGTAGTTATACATGTTAAGAAATAAACAATTCTATAATTAGATTGCGTTCAATTTTTTTACTAATTTTTTAAAAATATAATACCGATTTTTTTTATATGCTAAATACTGAAACCAACTCTCTCGTAAATCTCCGTCATTAAATGTTGTACCAGTTTGTCAGAATTTCCTATATAAAACTGTTTATACAAAGAATTAAAATCAATAAAAAAATATCCGATGTACGAAGTTAGAGAGAGAGAGAGAGAGAGATAGCTCTGAGCTTTCCATGGTTTGCATTGGCCTAGAAGTTTAAATCTGGCCTTGCAAATTCTCGAATTAGCAAAATTCCTCCGTTACAAGTAAGTACACCCTAACTGTAACAAATAAATTTAATAGTAAAGATCATTTCGCATTCTGTTTGTTATTTCTGCCCTTCATTTAAATTCAAACACGTCTGTTTCACTACACATATTACCCCTGTGTACCACTCTTCAAACAATCTGTCACATTATATGGTTGTCCACACAGAAGGGCGACTTTGTATTTTACACACGATTGAAACCAGTGATAAATACATCTGCCAAGTGTCAGGATTTCATGCAGAGATACGTTCTGTCACTGCGCAGACCACGGAAACGGATTTTTTTTCCTCCCTTGCATCGTGTTTAGTGTTGGCAACGTTCCGCCGTGTGCAATAATTAATCTTCGTCAGTTCCGAAACGTGTTCTTTTTAACTGAATTGGAATTCTTTTTTTGCAGCTTTTTTACTTTTAAAAATTTTTTGACTCCTTCAGTTTTTCTGTGCAACAATGTTCCCTAAGTGGAAGTTCGAGGTCATTTATCAGTTTAAATGGAATTTATTTGGGATTTTAGGAAAGGCTGAACAGAATTTTATACGGATTTTATTTTTCAATCACATTGTGCATCAAGACAGCCAGTGCAGATATAGTTTCAGATATTTTGAACTTCAAACCCGGTTGCTGTAAAATTAGGGCGTGTAACCTGAATGCTAGCTGACAGAGAAACGGGAGAAAAAGCAAGAATTTTATGTAAATCGAAAACATTCCACACGTACCATAAAAAAAAAAGATTTGAACTTGTAGTACGAAATGTAGTAATATGATGATGTTCGTCAAAATATAGAAACATGATAATGAAATATAGTAGTTCGATTCGCTTTTTTATATTTTATTTTTAAAAATTTCCTCTTGCGGCAACGTTATTAAATATTACTAATGTATTTCATAGCGTTGCAACGGCAGTGTATAAATGCGATCGTTAAAACACTGAAAAATGTAATAAAAATATTTCAAAATCCCATCAAAACATTGCTATTATTAAAAAAAACATTTTATGATAATAAAATTAATAACACTGCAAAGCTTTTTTTTTTAATTTTAAAACTCAACGTGATTTAATTTAAACAGCTCAACTTAACAATTTTTGGAAAAAACGCAAACGATATTTTAAGGATTTAATTTAAACAGCTCAACTTAACAATTTTTAGAAAAAACGCAAACGATATTTTAAGAATTTTTTTTCGGAACTCTTTTATTGTAAATATTACTTTTGTTAATTTTTTTTTACAACTGTGAGCATTATTTTGTCATACAAGCAAATTTGCTTGGATCCATATCAAAATTATAGATTAAAAGAATCTGATGTTCCAGCATTTTGGAAATTAGAGAAGTTTTATTTAGAATATTTTGTCGATACTAAACGCTGATGCAACACTCATCAAAACGTTGCTAAAATTAAAAAAAAAAAAGAAACATTAGGTGATAATAAAATTAATAACACTGCAATTTTTTAAAAATTTTAAAGTGGTGAAAAAATAAATTTTATATTACAATATTGATGAAAGCAGAAGTCACAGAAAAACCAACGGGAATGGTCTCCTCCAAACTTTCTTGCATACTCTCTAATATATGTGCTCTATCTCCCCCAACGCATAAATTGCAGACCTCTCTTAAGACCGCAAATGTGTAGCATAGCACTGGCGAATATTAGGTAGGAAATATTGATCTTCGTCGCGAATTTAGCATTTTTACTGAATCTATCTTGTGATTCTTGGCGACGTTTTTGGCGAATAATTTCTGACGTTTAGCAATAGGTAACAAGAGATCGAATATGAGTTTTGGCAGTTTTTTTTACCATCAACTGAAATCAATCACAAAAAATCACTCAAGAAATAATCGCACAAAATTACAATTGTAGCCCCAAAATCGAACCAAATTTCATCCAATCGCACTATGACTAATTGGAGACCAAAATCGGCCAATCCTTGTCTAATATTGTTGCAACATGTCTATCAACGCACTAATAAAACAATGAAAAGTTTTGTTGTAAAATATATTAAAAAATATTTTAAATGATTTATTAAAGTTAAGGAAAAATATTATACAGAAATAAATACTACTGTAAAATTTATTTTTGAATTTTAGAATGGTGCAAAAATTATTTTTGTATGATTATAGGAATTGTGGTTACTGATGAAAACCGTAAACATTTAGATTAATTTTTAATTAAAATTGTATGCAATTTTTCAAAAATATCCTCTTTTTAATGGTCGCATCTAATTAAAAATTACCTACGTGGCAGTAGGTAATTTTAGGTTAAACGATCTGCTCTATAGAGCGTTTTGCACGTTTTTCAATAATGCATGTCGTGCTAAGTAATTTACTATAAGGATTATCATTTTAAAACCATTTTTGGTTGCTTTGGTTTTGTTTCCTTCTTTCAACTGCCTATTCAATTACAATCACCACAAAATGGGATCATGTTAACGATTCTTTAACTTTTTGACCTCTGCGGTTTATCGAGGTTTTTTTTTGATAGTGCGGTTTACCGCATTGTCACTTTAAAGTTAAACGTTTCGGTGAATTGATTATAATGGGCCAATTATAGAAAATACTTAAATCTGCATAAGAATTGCGCATTTAAAAGCTTGATACTTGATACTTGGAAATTCTACTTTAGAGATTGTGTATTATATTTATAGAGCATTTCGGGTTAACAAAAAAAATTGGTTCTTATCGAAATTTATACAGATCGAATTAAATATGAAAAAAAAGTTTTTTTATTTGATTTTCATCAAGGGTTTTTAAACTTAAATGTCGAGTGATTATTTGATGATTTGTCTCCTTTGTGACGCCTCTTAAGATCAAATAATAGTCAACAAGCTTGGCAACTAACTTGGCGACCATTTGGCGACTTTGGCTACAAAATGGATCATACTGGAAAGTTCGAGAAGTTTCACGAACCATCCAGTAGGAACCTAGACACACCCAGAGACGTCCTGATTGGTTTGAAGATTCTAGCCCCGCCTCCCGGAACTATAAAAGACGAGAATTTTTATTATTTAAAAATACCGCAGTTTTAAACAAGGTTTTCAAAAAATAAGCTCGAAGTGTTACTATTTTTTTCCTCAATATAATTTTCCCCCGAAATTTAATAAATTTTTCAAAAATTTTAAATTTAATTTATCAGAATGCTCTTTATTTTTTTGTGCCGAAATTCAAAGTGAAATTGTTATTTCATAAAATCTTTTGGTTACGTTTTCCTACTAATGTACAACAAAATAATGTTTTATTTCGTATCGTTAAGTTAAATTCTATTGATTTGATTAATTATGATCTGAAAGTAGAACGTTAGATAGAGCATTAGATGTCTACGTCTGATATGTTACACTGCCGATATGTTACATTTACATGTCGCCCTCACTGTCCCAGATAGCACAGCCTGTTCCCCAATATTGCACATTATTATGTGATATTATATGATGTTCAACAATATTATACAATATTGTGAATATTAATCAATGTAATACAATATTATGTAATATTTGTGTGCCACTATGAACATGAGTATAATCTAAATCCCTATACAATGGAATAAGATTACTACCAATTAATTCTTGTTTTTTGAAAAAAATTCTAAGGAAGATTCGAGCTATAATTAAGTTTGATTCACTTAACTTGATTGCAATTATACTACTTGTACAGAAATTGGAAGAAAACTGGACTTAGTTAAAAAGAAATCCGTCTTCTAAAGATTCTAATATGATCTTTTGTCAATTGATGAAATACATCTAAATAATTAGAATTAAACTAAATTATACACAAATTAATTATGAACTAAATTATACAACTAAAATAATTTGAATTTGTTTTTTTAATGGCTTTAAATTCTTGAAGCTGACTGCACTCCAAACTAATTTTGTATCTACGTTTCAAATATGTAAGAATTAAAATTTAGTCATTTTGGGTACAAAGAAACATTTTAATGAGCGTAAATTTCAAACTCTTTTGTATTAGTTTCTGAGAAAAATACACGTAATTGCAATCTGATAAAAAGACTGAAACGCAGTTCTGACATATTTTACCAGCTGTATCAGCTTATCTTATTAATATTTCTTCAAAACTAGTATTGCTACAAATAACCAGAAACTGAACAAATTATGCAATATTACGTCATCTACAAAGCCAGTTACCAAAGAGAGATTTAATTGTTTGAAATATCCTAAATAAATGGAAAGATCTTTTTCCATTAATGAAGAGCCTATAAAAGATTGAGAAGTCTTTTATGTCAGTCGGCAAATAGTTTGGTATTTTTGCTGTTGCCATGTTAAGAATTGAAATTCAACTAACAAGAACCTCAATTAATTTAATTGGAAATAGGATGTCGAAATGCGAATGTAAACGAACTCTATTTTCGGATTCCGAAAAAAAGGATTACAAAATGAATGAATGAATAGATTCTTTTGAATGAATAGATGAATTCTTTTGCTTCATTTAGTTTCAAACGCTTCATTAAGGAATCGTTCCAAATTTTTGAAGTTACTGATAAAATTTAAGAAGAAATTAATTTTAAATCTTTTGAACCGATTTATTTAGAAGCCGATGAGAAAAAAAATCTAAAATTGCTGGTAACTTCGAACTAGAAATTGATAAAATAATAAACATAGTATAAATGTGGAATTTATTCAAATAATAGTAATTTATGTATAAATAAGAATCAACGGGAAAAATTCTATGATCAAATTATATTTCCCTATTTTTATTTAATATTATTAAAAAGGATGATTATCCACTTTCTCTCCTTTTAACTTTAATCAGGTGAATTAACGAACGAGATATAACTGGCAGTAAATTAAGCTGATGGCCAAAACTACGAGAATTGAATGATTTAAATAGCTTTTAATATGATCCTAATTCTATACATTATTTCGGAAGCCAACATAGTTTTATTTTCTTGTATATTTAGTATAGTGAATGTATAGTAATCATCAAGTAATTCGAACTCCAGATTTTGACGATCTCCACGTATAGAACTCATTGAATTCAAAATGCACATTTTTGGAAAATGTCTGTCTATGTGTGACAAAGATCTCAGAAACGCCTTGTGCTAGATGCATGAAATTCGGTATACGGTCTTAACACCAAATTTGCAGATTTATATCAAATTTTGAGTAGAATTTGGATAAAACACGATAACTACAAAACCAAGAGAACTTTATACATAAGATTCGGTATACAGATTTGACATCTATAGTATCAAATTTTGAAATTTTGAACCAAAACCAGGAATCGGTTGACTGTCTGTCGGTCTGCACTTTCAGAAACCTGTAAAGGCGATAATTCAAAAACGCAGTGACTTAAATACATCAAATTTGGTATGGTGTTTTGTGACTACAAGTACAGTTTTGTGCCAAATCTTTGTTGCAATCGGTGGAGAAAAACGCGTTTAAAACCCAAATTTGATTTTCAGATACTATTAACCGCATGCCAGGGATTAATCGAGAAAAAAATTCGCCATAGATTCAGTAAAAATGCTGAATTCACGGCAAGATTAATATTTCGTAACTATTCTACGCCTATGCCATGCTAGGCATTCTCTAAGATAACACCTTCATTAAAGAATATGCGATAAAGTTTTTGGGAGACACTCCCATTGGTTTGTCAACTAATATAAAGCCTACAGTGACCGATAAAGTGTCCTTAAATATAATATTTGACGACTTCATTCATAAGATACTAAGTTTAGATATAGCTGGTGGGGGTGGGGCGAAAATTTCACGCATTTATTGATATATTGAAAAGTGATTACAGATAAAACTATGTGCACTTCATTTTTCAACATTAAATAAATAAATTTAGAAGTCAAATAAGGATATTTCTCGATATAGTCCCTTTCTTTCGTGATATGTTTAATCCAGCAGCTCTCCAGTTTATGTAACCAGTTCACGTGTCGATCGTTCATGTACCAACCACCTCTTGCACGTCGTATTCCGTGGTGAATCTATGTCTCCATAAAGCATTTTCGAGGTGTTTTAATAAACTGACAGAATGAAATCCGGGATACGAGGTGGGTGTTCCAATCCTTTCCAAACCGACAGCTTATTTGTTTTCTAGCGATTTGGAGACTTGAACTATCATACAACAATAAGCTTCGACATTTGGTGCGGATTGTGTGCGTCACTTCTCCGCATTCTGAGAAGAGCCTCCGATTAATTTCAGGTCTGTTATAACCATCTACCTTAGGAGACGAATGGCTGCTCTCTATTTCTTCTTGGTGTATAGCAATACGTTAAATCTTTCACTGAATTAAAAAATATCGGTGCTACATTCTGATTTTGTTGATATAGCCTCAATATGACTCTACTCATATGTACTAACTTGTGCTTCTTTTTCCGAACTATCATTCTATTTGAAGTGTGGGCAATATTATTGACTCTACAAATGTGTGCTGGGAACATATTATCTTCTCAGTAGAACTTTCTGTTTGAAGTGCGGACAAGATTATTGATCCCACACGTACGTGTTCATCATCTTCTCATTAGCCGTCTATTTCTGTTTGAAAAGTATATTATTAATTTTCCTCCATATTAAGATATGATTTGGTTTTTGAACAGAAATATTTCATATCAACAAAATGAAACCCTGCCGCTAAAACGAAAATTGTTTCATTTCTACTGCATTTTCATTCGTAAGTCAAGTCATTCTACCAAGCCTTCTATTGATTTGAGGCCTGCTCTCTCTATACGTGAGGATAGTGTCAAACTGACTCGCCTATATACAAGATATGCACGCTAAACGCACAATCATCTCAGTTATGGAATCAAAATGCCCCAAAATTAATTTTATATTAAATCACATTTTAATTGCATGTTTTACTTTTCATTCACATGGTGCTCATTTTTTTAATCATCGCCATTAAGCTTGCTGGACTTGATGGGCCAGAAAGATATCCCAAATATTTTTAACTTTGTAAAAGCTACTTACTTTTACATTTGTATTTAATGTACTGTGTCAATAACGTTGCGCCATTGAACTCACATTCTTCTGTTTTAAATCACTCTTCTGTTTTTATGCACTGAAATTTCATTGGTGCATTTTCATTTTTTATGCGTTTTTATCTCTGTCTGTTTGCTTTTGTACTTTAATAAAAAAAATTTTTTTTATCATTTTTATCATCTCATCATTTACTTGGCGTAATATCGCCAAACATGACTCTTGCACCACAAAACGTCTTAAAACTAACCAACCAATCTTCATCCCTAAGTTTGACAAAAAAAAAAAAAAAAAACTTTTGAAACATTAATTTGATTGGGAAAGTGGTTCTGCAAAATTTTCCTTTTCTTCTCAAGGTTTCTGGTCTCTGACTCTTTAACTGCCAAAGGATGTCTTGATTGAGAAACAACCAATCTTCCTAAATTGCATCATATATCAGAATTGTATTAAGATTGGATGAGTGTATTGATATTGACTGTTCCATAATCTCGATATCCTACCCCATAAACGAGACTCCAACAAGACTAGTTTCTGTGACACTGAACGATTTTGCCCATTAAAATGGGTATATTGCTTGTGATTCTAGCATACGGTAAAACAAAAGTTGAAGACATCTGACACTGAAGTTAGTGAATGATGTGCATCCTCTTGTACTTATTTCTGCCCAAAGCAATAGCCAATTGCTTCGATTCCATGATCTTTTTGATACAAAATTTGATTGATTTCTTATAGTTTGTGTTATCCTGTCATAAGGAAAATGACCCTTTGCATATAAGAGGTTTTTCTTGTTATGTTTCGACATATTGTTATGAAAAAATAATTAGCTTTGACTTATGTTATTTAAACTGTACGGCCATAATCTGATTTTCTATGATCATTTACAGAAGTTCAGGTCAAAATCACACTATAAAATACATCAATTACAATTTTCGATATTCTTTTCATTTTGCATTGGCCAATTGTTCAACCACCTAGTGCTTGAAGGGGAAATCTTGATGGAAATCCTTCTATAAAAAGTTTTGCTACAGTTTTAATTTTTATTTGGAAATTACAGTCCACGTACAGTTTTTTGGAATTTTAAAAAAATTAATATTTTGAAATCCTCAATGCTGTTGTTGGGAGTGATATCTCTGCATCTTTATTATCTGTAATTTCTTCAGATTTCAAATATTTTTTTGGTACATATTGGCAACAGTTTTTGAAAACACCCTTTTTATTACTTGTTATGATTTAAAATTCTTTGTTCAAACCGATTAGTATGTTTTTTTCCCAACAAAGAATTTTATTTTATTAGCCAAATTGTTGTTGTGAAGAATGAACTAGAATAAATAAAGAGATGGTAAGAAATTGTTTATTTTTCACAAACTAATAATAAAAAAAACTGTTTCAAAATCAAAGTGAAGTGGGTTTGGGTAAAAAATATTCGTTTTTCATTATTTTTGAAGCGTTACAAATATATTTATCTATTCAAATGCAATATATATTTATATGATGGGTGAGAATAATATTGAAAAAAAGGAATGCACTTTAACTTTTTTTAGTAATGTATTTAACATCCGGAACTTTCAAGCCTTTTGATCATATTAAGACGACCTTATTTTTTTTTTTTATCTATATTAAAAGTTGAGACGTTTAGATGCTATTTTCTCCAAACTTCAGTTAGTTTTTAATATGTGCAACATTTTGATAATTTAAAAATAGCTATTTCCATTTGATGCATGAATTAAATGGCAGCAATTAAATTACAAATATAGAATTTAATGATATTGAAACAAGTATTAAATATTTGGTTTCGTTTTACTTTCTCGTGTACGTAGTATAGAAAAAGTATCGTACTCGTAAAAAAAATTTGAACTCCAGATTTTGACGAATCTCCAAGTTCTCTAAGACTCTGTCCTAAGTTCCTTCCTTCCTTAAAATGATCCGAATCCCAAAAACGCATTTTTAGTAAATAACTACCCAAAATCGAAACGGTGAAATTGGAAAATACAGGGACAAAACAATGATTCGAATTATTTTCTAAAATAGACAAATAAGTTTTACGTCAAACGTTTCTACACAGCAGATTTATTTCAGATAGAAAATATAACTTTTCTCCTGAAATGTAAACACCAAAATATGTGTTGTTTGCAGGACATTTGATGTCAGAAGTTTTGACGACATCTACTATATATAAAGTTGAAAGTTTATTTGTGTTTCTTTCATACAGATCTGTGGTTTTTGCCCGATCTTGATATAACTTCATACACGAGTTCTTCAGTACAAGAGGAAGGTCAATGTCTAAGATTTTTTTTAAGTTTCAGAAGGTAATTAAATATATCAATTAATCAAAAAGCAAGCATGTTCTTAGCTTTTTCTCGCTATATGTTTCAAGAATATTATGTCACAAAAACGATTCATACATGATATTAAAATTCAAAAATTATCTTTTTAATGATATTAGTTCCTTTTTCGTTAAATATCTTCTCAAATTTATTTTTTTTTCTTCAAAATTCGGGTTTTTAAAATTTAACATTCACTTTGTAGCAAAATTATTCTTAAAACATTTTAAAATTTCAATAACTAGCTTTACAATGACATCTTCCTTTCCTGCATAATTTTCCCATATTTTTTTAAAAAAATATTAAAACACCGGGAGAGATCTCTCCAAAATTTTCTAGAATATTCTCTAATAAACTTATCATGCTATTACAAAGCATTGGCGCATAATAGTTACGAAATAATAACGAATAATAAGTTGGCTTGAAGTTATCACTGTTTCTGAATCTATCGTGTTATTCTTGGCGATGTTATTTGGCGATTATTCCCTAGTATACGTTAATGGTATCCAGAAACCGAATTTTATGTTTTAGACACGTTTAACTCAAGCGACTGAAAAAAAATGACACAAAACTGCACTTGTAGTCACAAAATCCCATACCAAATTTGATATATTTAAATCACTGCGTTTTTGAGTTATAGCGTTTACATGTTTCTGAAAGTAAAGACCGACAGACAGTCAACCCGTTGATGGATTTGATTTAAAATTAGACAGGCGTCTACAATATAGATGTTAAATCTGTGTACCGAATTTTATCCATTTTGCTCTCTTCTTTTTGTAACTATCCTGTTAACTCATATTCGAACAGATGGACAAAAGAAAGTTCTCAAAATTCTGTGTAAAGACAGAAATTTTAACCGTCTAGCTCAAATTGTTTTTGAATTATCTATATCATAGACAGACATACGGACGGACAGTTTCTAAAAATGTGTTTTCGAACTCAGAGAGGTCAAAAAAGTGGCGGTTCGTCAAAACCTCCAGTTCGAATTTTTTGACGATCGCTATATTTCCTCTATACTACGTATACAATAAAGTAAAAATTAATAACGAATTTTTTTGGTAAGGTTATAGGATCATACAGGAAAGATTGATTAAAAATATCTTTATTCGAAATAACTCATCTTAATTAGAATGTTTACTGTTTTAAAAAATGCGCAATTACAATTTATTTCCTCTACTTAAAGTGAGTTATTATTCCATTTTAGAGGGCCAAACGTCGTTCCATGAATCATGAAAATTATTTTTATTGTATTTAAATTCTATTCATATCGTTTGCAGCATACATTTTAAATTCATTCTTACATTTTTTTTAAACATCTCACCATTTCAGGTTTTTTTTTTATTTCGAATTTTTATACAACCACATTATAATTGTCGTGAAGAAAAATGAACATGAAAACTCATTACTATATTTTTACTTCATAATTTTACTTTACATTATGATTTTATTGATATCCATTCTGTTATAGGCAATGAATGGCATGTGGTTTCTACTAGTATATCAATACTTTACTTAGTACATCAATCTAGTGACTGGTTTATCAATCTTTTATATCAATTTCCGAAAGGAATCAATATCAAAGCCTTTCGGAAATACGTCAGAGTTTTGTTGATGTATTTTTAGAATACGTCACCAAATAGTCTTTCTGATGTCACATTGCTTTGTTATCATGACGTTATGTTGGCTATTTTCTAAATTTGCTATCACTTAATGGGACATAAAGTCATTTGATGGTGACTAATGTTTGAAAAGCAGAGATTTATATCACAATTGCAGTATAACTTTAGTAAATAAACAGCATAAAAAAAACCTAAAAAAAGCAGAGAATTGGAAAGGTAAAGTCATTGTTGATCTGTTGTAGCGTTAAATCAATCATAAAAATAAACTGTTTTCAAAGATAAATCTTAATATCAAGTTAAATGTTTTTATTGGGTTTTTTTTTCTTTTTTAAATTATAATAAATCCACATCATATTTTTTGGCTTTACATAAACTTTATAAACCTAACCTATTATAATAATAGTTAGGTCTTTTTTTTTGCGAATATTTCTAAAGTGTAAAAACTGAAACCTATAAATTGATTTTTAATTTGATTTTCAAAATTGCCTCAAATTAAAATGACGTTAAAATTTAATGGGCGGTCTCCAAATGAACGGTTTATTCAATAAATGCTTGATATAAATGCTATACTCGATATCATTTTTTAAGAAACATTTAAAAATGATATGAGTATGAATTTTTCTTCAATTATGTATATTATATCGATTCTTATGTTTAAAACAAAAGAATAATACAAATGATGACATGTAGTCCATTTTTTCGGTCATCACCTACATAATTATATTATTTTTAAGGCCTTTTGGTCATACTAATCATTCGAATGTAGATTTAGATTCACTTTTGATGCAAAGTTGAAGCAGCTTTCACTGCATTACTGTATCGTAATATTTCATACACGAACAAGTAAAAAAAGCAGCGCTGCTTCAATTTGTAATAAATCAGAAGATGAAGAATTATGAAAAAGATTCTACTAAATTCGAAAGACAATGCACCCGATCCGATAAAGACCTCTAACCCATCACCACGAACCAAAATAGATCACGATGTTTGAACTGGATTCAGCTGTTGGGTATAATCCGCCGACGCAAGAACGGGGGATACAATCACCTGTGATTACATAGCGCTTGACTGAAGTTCGTTTCCGTTCGAAAGAGGTCTAAGTCGACATTTCAGCTGAGGATCAGGGAATTTCTGCAAACATGGTACAGTCATTTTATAGGCATGGGGTTTTGAAATAGAATCATTCTGGAAATCCTTTTTCTGTAGATGAAAATAGTAAAAATAATTATCTGCTCTGATGTGGAATAATTATTTATGAATATATGCTATCCATCAATTTGCTAGTTACCTTCAGCGATCATTTGTTATAATCAGCTGTTAAACTAATACCATTAACATATTGGATAAATGTTCAATATATTAATAATATTAATTTAATCATATCAACAAATTTTGATCATATACATCTTATCACAATAAAATAAATCACTATTTGCAATTACTTAAAATGAAATATAGAGCATTGAGATTGATTTGTTAACAAGAGGAGAAATTATTTGGAGAAGAAAATTGGCAAAATCGCTACTGTTGTTAAAGCAATGGGATCTATTAATTTTGTAATATCTCTAGAAAATGAAGAGCTTTCGGCGTAATTGTCTCACTGATGACGCATTTCAGGTTCAAGAATTTCTATATGAAAAAAAAATGATGAAACAGTCTAGTGATTAGGGTTGGGGTTTTTAGTTTAGTTTATTTCAATTATATCAACGTCCAATTAAAAGCAACATTATAGATATCTTGTGACGGACCTCGTAACATTGAACCGCGTTCAGATGAGGAAGACAGCACATGAGCTGTCATCCTCCTCTCCAAACTTCCACACCACACCAGTGTCAGGATTGGGAGACTCTGTCGTAATTTTTCCAATAGAGAATGTATAGTAAAGGAAAGTTTTTGAGATTTATCTCCAAATTGGTGAGTGGGTGGACATAGATGACCTATTTAGGATATCATGAGATTTCTCATGAAATAAAAATTGGAGAAATCAGACCAGTACTTGAAGCTAGTTATTATTTCTTTTGCTTTACTAACAATTTAAATATATCGATTTACCCACTTAATCCATGCCGACTCCATCTGTTTACACAAAATAGTGTACGGCGAGTGAAAAACTACAAGGAAGACTCACAGAATATTTAAAACATAAAATCTTTTAGCATGTCATAAAAACATACATGTACATAAAATAAGATGTACATTATGGATATCATAAAACATATGTGACATAAAGCATACATGTCACAATATGTCATAAAACACATAAAATATGCATATCTAATACACAGTTGTGTGATTTAGCGAACCACACAAAATAGTTCAAATAGTTCAAAAAAAAAAAAAATTCAAAAGGGACACTATGTTATCAAAAGTATCCGGACACTTTCGGACATATGCATTTTTGCATGAATGCATGAACATTTCAAAATTTGTAGTATATGTGAACATTTCAGAAGGTACACTACGTCATCAAAAGTATCCGGATACTTTCGGATCTATGCATTTTTCCAAATATGTTCAGAAAGGTAAGAAGAACTATCTTTCAACTTTGATCGTGTAAAGTCTGTACTTTAATTCACAATTTAAAATGAAGATTCGGCCACGACAGCATTTAAGGTAGAGGAGACCGAGGCTATTTGGTACCAGGGGCAAGTCGGCCCTCGGCTAACGGCTAATTCCGTTAGATTGCAGTAGAAGTCGAAATAGAATGAATACGAAGTCCGACTTTATACGCCCAGGAGTTTTTAGTCAGTTTCAATCAAAACCGCAGACGTTATATGTCAATTTCTAATATGAAATGAGGCCAATCTTTGCTGCAAAGACAGTGGCTGCTTTATGAGGGAAAATAATCATTAGTTTTGGGAGGAATAGATCGTCATTCTGATACAAGAAAGCTGGTAAGTTTTATCACTGGTAGGAGTTTTTGTGGTCTAGTACAATTTAGAATAAAAAATAATATGTATTTGATATATGTATTCGAATATATATTTGGGATGAACTTTTTCCCCTTTTTATTGAAACCAAAATTTGACACCAAAACTACAATTTTAGTGACAAAGTAACACAACAGATTTCATTTATCTTGTCTTATGTTTTGTGTTTTTAAGTTCCCGCGTTTACATGCACGCGGTGGTACAGACAAACAGGTGGTCAATCTTTTGACGGATTTAGTTCAAATTTTGATATTTATCTACACTTTAGATGTTACACATGTGATACCAAGTTTTATCCATATAACTTATTCTGTAGTTATTGTGTTCATTTTTATTCAGGAAATCGGATAGACAGATTTCCTGTGAATGAATTTCGTTCAAAATTTGTCACTAATTTTAGCCTTAATTGTTTACATTTTTTTTTAATTCCTAGACTCTGAACCTATGAATTCTTGTGGGGGAACGTCCCCACAAAAAAACTTTAGAAAGCCATTGCTATTTTCCGTCATATTTAACATTTCACATTTTTTTTGGTCATTTTTAACTTTTTGTTTTTAATGTTATGCTATGTCATCAATGAGATTCTATTTTTCTCCCGGAATTTTAACTGTAATTATTTTTTTTATCGCTTAATTGTATGTCTGGGGCAGCATGGTCAAGTATGGCTCGTGTGCCATTAAATCCCACAATCCAATCAATCGAAATTATTTTTACGCCATTTTAAATTTGAACCTTATTTTTTATTCCGAAAAGAAAGAAAATGCATTGTGATGCTTATATGAATTTAAACATACCGTGGAGGGAGGCCTAGGAAACTCAAAAGTACAAATTTATTATCATGTCGAAAAATTAATGTTAGGAGTTTTGCTATAATACTACTTTTATAATAATTACTATATAATAAGAATGCGAAAACGATGCTTTCTTTAGAATATTGAATCGAATTCGATGTAGAAGTACAAAGGGCTAAAGAATTGTCTTTCTAATGATACTAAATTGACTGCCGAGAATCTTTTTCTAAATGTAGAGAATTAAAAAAAAAAAAAAAAACTTGCATAATTTTCAGCCATAGATGAGTCATTGTTGTTGCAAGGAAATTTAAATCATTTTTGTTATCTCATCAAATGTATTAATCGCGTGATTTTCTTTCATTGTTGAAAGCTAAGGAGGACAGACTCCGCTAATGATATGAAAACACACAGTTTGCGTGTGGAATCAGAAAGTGAAATGACATAGCTAGATAAGACAACGTGCAATCTAAACAGATTACCAGATATATAATTTTCTTTTGACTCTAAGATGTTATGGGGTTTGATCCCATTAAAAAGTGTCATGCACTCAATTAACACAAGATATGAAAAACAATTAAAATATCGTGGTTTTAATATCTGTCACAATTTAATTCTTAAAAAATGCTTTGTTGAGGGAATTTGAAAATCAGGCTATAAGAAATTTAATTGAAACTACGTATAAGCAATATTACTGGTGAACCGGTTGGTAGCCAAGGAAGACAAATGGTAGCCAAAGATAGTAAACGGTAGCCAAAAATGGCGCATATCTGCACTAATAATAAGGATGAATGTGTGTATATGTTTGTAGATGACAGTAGGTGTTGACTCTCTATTGGTCAGACTGTAAGACGTATACCTACTAGACCTTAAAGCTAAAAGCATATACTTATATTTTGGAAGGTGGAAATGTGAATCTCAGTGCAGATTTTTTGAAATTTTGAATAGAATTTTAATAAATTAAAAATTAAGCTAAATTTTGCTATTTTTCACGATAACTTCTGAAAATATTATAGCACGAAAATAAATTTTACACCGTTCCAAAATTTTGAGAATTGTCTTTATATTGATACCAATTTGATAACCATAGAAAATTTTCCAGAATTTTGGCATTTTTTTAAATATTTTTTTTTCGTCGCCCTTAAATTCAATTGATTGTTTCATCAAATACTTCATCACGTCAATTTCATCAATTATTAAAAGCTAAGAAAGAAGAATCCTGCTTAATATCTGCGTAATTTACAAGACGAACAGAAAAGTGAAATTACAATATCACGAAATTTAGAAAAACACAACAGAATATCTGGAGGACGAAGCTCCACTTAGAAGTTTTTGTTAATCATGTAAAATCGTGTTTTTTCGTCCAAAATATTTAGATACGAATCACATACTGATTACATATGAATATTTTTCAATCTTACCTACGTATGAAATGGTCATTTAAATAAAATAAAAAAATCATGGGGTGCACTTAGTTTTAACATGTTATTCGAAACAATCTATTATATTATAGTATTCATTTTACAGTTCATCTATTATTACTTATATTTTTAAACTTATACTCAGTTTTATCATGGTGAAATCGGGTCCGGGCTGGTGCTACATTGTCAGCATGAGAGAAGATAGAAAAAAGCTGTAATAGTTACAAAAAAAAATTTCTCTTGTGTAAAATCGCAATTTTTCCAGGAAAGGCACCTATATAGATAAACGTAGAAAGAAAAATCTTATAGAAACATAAAATTTAATCCAAATCGTTAGAGCCTTTCCGAGATATATACGAAATAAATAAATTTATATATATATATATGTACAAGAGTTGCTCACATGAAAAAATTTGAATAAGAGAATTAAAATAACATGGTTTGACAATTTAGTGGAATAATTGATATGAAAACGTAACTAAATGATTTTATCGGAATTAACCCTTTCTAGGGCCGTGAGAAGTATGCTTCCCACCAAATTTATCAATCTTTGTATGAAATTATGTAGGTTGGCATAAGTTCTGACAATTTTTTTTAGAAAGACAGAAACTTAGATGCTTCAGTTTTTTATCTCACACAAAATGATGTGTCTTGGTTTGTCACTTAATCATTAATTAACAAAATTAATTAATTAATCAAATTAAATTTATCTAATAAGCTAAATGAATCCATTTTCTTATTCTAATTTCAAGCCTCAAAATATTTTAACATAATATGACTAGAAAAAAATGGTCCTTTAAAGGGTTAAATATAACCAATATCCTCGGTAAACCAGCTGATTGCCAAAGATGACTAGTTACATATAAATGAGAGATTTATGATTAGAAAGATATCAGCAGTATAGGTAATGTAACATAACTACATCTGGGTTTGAATTAGCGTGGTTACTTCCCCAAACTACGACGTCTATGGAATGAATTATTAAAAAGTGCATCAGCAAGACCCCCTACATAAGCGTAGTTAAGGACACGTGCACTGGGATTTCATAATAAATACGATATATTTCAAGGACTACAATAGCTATCTGCCGTCTCAGAAAATTCAAGTGAACTGACTCTGTTAGAGCAAAAGATGTAAACATGCCGAAATAAAGCAGTCTGAAACGCATCCGGAAAATGATAGACACTGCGCAAAGGCTAATGGTACAGCCAGACGCGAATTTTAAATATTCAGTATTTATCTCAGCTAAAAATAGTCGATAATATTTACGATATTTTTTTTAATGAGTAAAATCCATTGTATGTGATACCCTTAACGATTATACTATAATATTCTTGAAGACTGAATTGGAACATTTGTGTGAAAGTGAGGAGAGTTTTACTTTCTTGTGTGCGATGTATAGAGAACGTATCGTAATCATCCAAATATTCAAACTCGAGATTTTGAGGAATTTCTACGTTTTAGTTCTCCGTCTCTGAGTTCGAAAAACACACTTTTTTGGAAAATGCCGTTCTATCTGTGACAAAGATAACCAAAAAAAGCTTTGGTCTTGATGGATGAAAATTGGAATACGGTCTTTATACCAAATTTGTGGATTTCTATCAAATTTTGAGCAAAATACGCTCAGAAGAAGTCCGTCTATCCGATTGTTCGACTATAATTTAGCAGGATAATTGCAAAACGAAGAGAGCTACGTAGATACAATTCGATACACAGTGTTTTGGCCCACGATAGCTGAGTTTTTAGAAAACTCAATCACATATAAATGAAACACAAACTCTTGGACTGTATTTCCATTGCTTTATTCTCAACACTCACAACACACACTGAAAAGGTTATATCATTTCACCACTTGGCGCTACAAAATTAGTAGGCGGAGCGTTCTGCTGACTTATTGGCGCCAACCCACAGAAATAACATCTATAGTCTTGATCTCTCTGAAATTTTGCGCCAAATCCAACAAGGGATTTGAAACCGTGTAGGTTTGTACTTTCAGAAATCACTAAACACGATAACTCAAAGACGCAATGACTGAAATATATCAAATTTTGTATGGGATTTTGTGACTACAGTTTAAGTTCTGTGTTAAATTTTTGTTTCAATTGGTTGAGGAAAACTTATCTAAAACACAAATTCGATTTTCGAATGCTATTAACAGCATGTCAGAGATTAATCGCCAAGGACTGCCCGGGAGATGCAGTAAAAAGACTATATTCATCCCAAATGTTAATATTTCGTATCTATTGTACATCAATGCCATGGAAGGCGTTCTTTGGAATAATTCCTTTATTAGACTGTCTGCGAGAGAGTTTTGGAGAGACCACACCCGCTGTTTGGATTATATCAGTCTTTTGTCTGTGAATACGATAACTTAAAAACGATTTGAGCTAGATGGCAGAAATTTTGTATATGGAATTATGATGACATTTCTAGATTTCTGACGAATTCGGAACAAAATCCATTCACATGAAGTCTATCTATTTGACTACTTGATTGCAAGTGAGCTCCAAAACTCTGATACTTAAACAGCCAGGTAGATATAATTTTGTACAGAAGTTCAGCATCTGAAGTATTGATATTTATCAAATTTTAAACCAAATTTGTCAAGCGATTTATCATCTGTCGGTCTTTACTTTTGCACATGTAGACGCGTTAGCTCATAAACACGATGGCTTAAATCCTGAAATTCTGTATGTATTTTTGCATTAAGTTTTAGTGTCAATCGGCCTCCAAGAAAGGTGTCAAAAGTACATATTCTTCTTGACTCAGTAAAGATGCTAGATTCACGATAAATATCTATGTTTAGTAATTACCGTTTCGTTTCGTAATTACACCATGTCTAAGGAATGGGTGGCGCTGTGTGCATTCACTCTCATTTGTATATATTCCATACTCTTTCTTGTACATTGCTCATTTCTGTTAATACTTCGAGCAATAAGGATGTGTGTATAAGAGCTCAAGAGGTTTCGCTTAACAAGGAATAACATGATATGGAACCAGCTGTAGGGAGTGAATCCTCTTTTAATGTCATGCTAGGTCCTCGTGGCCTTATCCAAGGTCCACAATTTTATGCAGATTAAAGGGATTAAGGCCTTTATTGGAAATTATGCAAGAAAGTTTTGCAACCACTTCAGCTGGTTTTAATTTTATTAGAGGATGTTCTAAGACTACGGAACAAAATACAGGAAAATTGGCCAACTACGTAAGATGTTGGTAGTATTAGACTAAATTGAGAAAAATCTGTTATTGTTTCTAATGGCACTTGTCATAGAAAAGCCCACTGACTTCAGAAGTCAGGAATTTTCAAGCCAAGGGTGCATCTCTTGTTTTTCACTGGCGTCATCGAGGGTCAAGAGTACGACTTAGCTACAAACACATCAAAACCCTTTTAAAGGGGCGGACTTCATTCATGCATTTCATTCACAGATCGCAATTTTGACCTGAATCAGAGAACGATCACCCCTGATCCAGTACCCTCAGTGGTATTACTCTCGACATGGATGATTTTGTGACAACGATAGATTTATACGTGCGTCAGCCACCACACACACGAGAAGTCTCCGGCCGGCGGGGTTCGAACTCGCAACCGCAAGGGGCGCAAATCGAACGCCATACCAACCAGGCTATCCCGGCCCCGCAAGGAAAATCTTATTGAATAAGATAAAAATTCAGAAAACATTCAATGAATTAAATACATAAGAAAAATATAATATGAATAAGAATGAGAAGAAAGAGCATAAGAAATATATTTGCTATTTACTTTTACTATTTTTTCTTCAAGTTTATGAATCCAAATTTATCACATTAAAAGAACCATATACTATAGATAAAAGAAAGGAGGGAGGATTTTACAGAAACTAACTTTAAATCAAGTTAATATTTCAATATAAATTACTTATTTATCCCTTCTTCTTCATCATCATCATCATCTCTGGAGCGACGGCCCCAAATGGATCCATTCCATGCTTTCCTCTTCGTGGATGGAATCGAATTTTACAATTTGTTTCAATTTGACATCGTAATAATTTTCCAATTTGTCATCTTATTGATTTTCAAATCTTTTTTCCAGGCATTCAATTTACCTACGTTTTGGTCTTGCCATTTTTTGAGAATCAAATGGTTTACACGAAAAGATCATTTTAGTTCATGTATTTGTACTACTAATAAAGTTTGTTTGGTGTTGTACAGGAAAGATAATTAGACTAGAATAATGTATTTGATACAGTTATACATTGGAAGGTGGAAATGCGAATCTCAGAGCAATTTTTTAAAATGTTAATTGATTAATTAATTAAGAGAGATTCTGAGGGTTTTTTCACGATGTCTTCTAAAAATATTATTACACACAACTTCTTATACTTTTAATAATTACTAAAGCTTATTTTTAAATTTTTCAAAATTAAAAATACTGTTTTTTATGGCACTTAGTCAAGTGCCCGCCCAATAGTTTTCCTAAATTTTAACAATTGTTTAAAAATATATTTAACACATTTTTCAACAATAGATTTCATTATTGTAAGGAAATTTAAAGCTCTTTGTTTTGTTTTTGTCAAATATTTAAGTATCTGATTTTCTTCTATTGTTTAAATCTGAGAAAAAAACATTCTGCTAAGTATCTTTGAAATTTGCGTAAGGCCTGATGAAGAGAGAAAAAAAATTACACAATTGCAAAAGCAAATGTGTCATTTGAAATAGATTACCCAGACACTTAATATTTTTATTGCCGTAATGCCGTGAAACTAGATTCAATTATTAAAGCTCATGTATGCAATAAATAGATCAAATGTAACGTTATTAAAATAATTCAACTTAATTGTAAGTCACCATTTGATGTTTAACATTATTTTATCGAGGTAGTTACGTACATCAAGTTAAGCATAAAAAATATATATAATTTAAACTAAATACATCAATAATTTCTGAGGTGTCAGCTAGCATTTTCTGTTTGGGACAAAAAGTCAAAAAATAAAACTTGGGACGTGGAGTGGTTAAGCTTGGGACGTCTGGTAATTTTATACGAAGTGTTGAAATTTGAACATTAACTTTTTAATATAGCACTTTTTAAAATAATTAAGCTTTTGAGCTGAGTAGGGCAAAAGTTAATATCTATTGATCTCACCAAACTTTTAAGTAAACTTTGGGATAACGGCTCAATAAAAATTCGGGACGTCTGGCTATCTTAGACATACACAAAGAAAATTTAAGTTTTCAACAACTGGGGGTAACAGATATGTCATTCATCGAAATTTTAATCATACTATTTTTTAAAAACAAATCATAATCCAATGTCGCAATAAAATTCAATAAGCAAAAATCTTATTTATTTATGAATTATAATAAAGTTTATAATGCTTTTCAAAGATTTAGTTTAGTTTAGCTTAGTTATATTAACGTCCCGTTGCAAAGCAACATTTGGGCTATTTTGGGACGGACCTCGTCATTTTGAATCTGCTTCAGATGACGTGGACGTCACCTGAGCTGGCATCCCCCTTTCCACACCACACCAGCGGGAGGACGTTTGGGATGACGGATTAAACGTGCAACAGACCCCCTTACACGACGATTCTTTGGTGGAATCGGGTCTCGAACCTGAAAGGCTCACAAGCAGAGAGCTTACCACCAGGCCACCGCGGTCCGGTGCTTTTCAAAAATAAATCGGCACAAATACAGGAGGAGCTTACAAATGTTTAGAAATTATTTCAGGTCAGTTTAAGTAATGTTTTAATTGTAAAGACTATATTCTTTAAATGCCCGATTTGATCATCTTTTTGTAACTGTAAATCTGCATTGTGATTTCACTGATAGAAAGGCTTTTTTTAAAATTTCCAGAGATGTTAATGTTCTATTCATCTTCCAATACTTTTCAAAGTTCATAGATCGTAGTGGGTTTGAGCTTAGAAAGAGCTCTTTTCAAGAAACCAAAGGTAGAATGGTGAAATGTCAGAGAACTTTGCTGGAATATGTAGGAAAAAAATATACATCATGCATTAGTCGATTTTTTTCCCAAGGAATTCTGTAATTCTTTTCGAAGTGTCTTGTAGCTTTGTCTTGATAAGGTTCAATTCTTAGAAAATTATTGGAATAAAGAAATAGAATACTATTCTCTATTATCGGCGTAAAATATTCTCGCGGCAGTATAATGAATTGATTCTAACTTTTTTTCTCATTTTTAATTTCCCATTGTAGGAGAACTCTGCAGCAATCGTAAGCCCATTATGGAAACTTTCTTTACATTGATGGAAGCAGGTTTGTACATTTTTAATTTTTTGTATAACAATGTATGTCTAGACAAAGTAATTTTCAGAAAATTGGAATTCAAGATTTTGACGTAGCTCCAAGTTTTAAACCTCCATAAGTTCGAAAAACACATTTTTAGAAAATGTCCGTCTGTTTGTCTGTGGCATTGATAACTCAAAAATGCTTTGAGCTAGACAGATGAAATTTGATATATAGGCTTAAAACCAAATTTCTAAATTTCGATCAAATCTTGAGTAAATTCAGTTCAGAGATAATTAGTATATCTGGCGGTTCTAATATTAGTTTGCACGATAACTACAAAACGAAGAGAGCTAGATAGATGAAATTTGTTATACGGATTTAACATCTTTAATATAGACATCTACCAAATGTTGTGCGAAATCCAACAAGGGCTTGGCCATTTGTCGGTCTGTACTTTCAGAAACACATAAACGCGATAATTCAAAATCGCAGTGACTTAAGTATATCAAATTTGGTATGGGATTTTATGACTTTAAAAGTAATTATATGACAAACTTTTGTTTCATTCGATTGGGAAAAATGTGATTGAAATTCAAATTCGATTTTTGGATACTTTTGACCGCGTGCAAGGGATTTATTGCCAAAACACTCGCCAAGGATCATACGACATATTCAGTATGAGTAATAAATTCAAGTAATAAATTCAATAATATTTCTTAACTATTATACGTCAATGGCAAGGTGTATATATCTGGGATAGCATACTTATTAGAAAAAATGTTAGAGAATTTTAGGGTGACCCTTCCCGCTGATTTCTTTCTTTATTTCGATAATAGGCATATTTTTGTTGCAGTCACTTAGGTAAATCCCATGCTTCATCAATGCATTATCTCGTGTTAAAGAGTTTTCATACACAATTCTGCAAATCTTTCTATGTTAGGATCTATCCTTTGGCAAAAACTGGTGAACATTCTATATATTTTTTCCTTTTTAAAGCGTAAATTTCAAATTAATATTAAATTTCCTGTTACTGCAAATAAATTTAATGACTTAGCAATTCATTTTTGCGTCGGTGGATTTTCAATTGCTATTAGCCATTTCACTTTAGAAAAATTTGAAAAAAAAATATTACATTTGTCGAGCGTTTATTTGGAGTTTTCCTTCCATATAGAAGTAACGATTAACGGCTTTTCCCTTTCCGATTAATACTGTCGTTTATTTTGCACTTAGAAATTTGATTACTTGCATTTTACAACGTTTTTGGAATATGTAATAGGAATAATTCTCTTCGGAAAATGCAAGAGTATGTCTTTCAATCTACAGCTTGTTTACATGCGAAATTAAAAAAAACAACAACACTAAACAAGAATTGCTAACGATATTTCCCATTTAAAATAATAACCTGTTGCCAATTTTTTTAAAAAATAAACATTTGCTTTTTGAAAATTATTTATCAAAATCGCTCTAAAAATGAGTAAATACTCTCTATTTCATCTCTAAAAGTAAAAGCGCTAACTTTATTTTTCCAATATATTGAACATTATTTTTCTCATATACAAAGGGAGAAAAAAAATTGTAATCGTCAATATATTTGAAATCGAGATTTTGACGAGTCTCCTCGTTCCAGACTTTCCTGAAACCGAAAAAAAAGAAACATTTTTTTGAATTATGTCTGTCTGTCTGTCTGTGAACAAAATAATATACAAACGCAACAGGCATGAGGAAATTTGATATGCGTCTTACCATTAAAATTGTAAATATTTACAAATTTTGCTAAAATTCCATTTATGAAGTCTGTTTCTCTGTTGGCTTGCATAATAACATGATATTAACTCCTAAATGCATTGGAACAGACTCACGAAATTTGGCATACAGTTTTAACATCAGAATTTATGTTTTTATTAAATTTTTGACTAATTAACAAAATATTTGATTGTCTTTGTGTCTATTCATAAATACAAGGGGTGTTCAAATGAAAAGGTACGAAACGACACTGTAGGTATAAATGAAGACTTTATTCAAAGTATATAACCATAGGCCTGAGCACAACGATCCCATTGATTATTGAGCCAAAGGATTCCTTGTTCCCAAAGTTCCTGTGGCCATGGCGAGATCCAGTCCTTCACAGCGTCCTTGAGTTCGCAGTCCGAGTTGAAGTGCTTCCCTTTCAGATGTTTTTTCATGGGACCAAACACATGAAAATCGCAGGGTGATATGTCCAGGCTATAGGTTGGACGGTGAGCAGCTGCTCCCAGTTGAACTTGGCTACTTCTGCGTGTGTGACCGTGGAGACGTGCGGAAGCGCTTTATGATATAGCCGAACCACACCCTCCGTGAGTAACACCGGCCTTTTGTTCTTGAGGGATCTGCGTAGTCTTCGGAGTGTCTCACAGTACACATCGGAGTTAATGGTTCTTCTGTGCTCGAGGAATTCAACAAGTAGTGGACCTTGGACGGCGCTCTTTATAAGAGCCTCTGCTGTCTCCTGCGCATGTTCCGATGTACGCCGGAGACTCCCATCGCATCCCTAGATGTCTCGCTACGTTCTCTCATAGCAGCATAGGCAAATATGTTAACGGTTACATTGTTATGACGTTTCGAACCTTTTCATTTGAACACCCCTTGTATAGGAAAGCGATAATCAAGAAACGCAACAAACTATGAGCATGAATTTTAGTATGCAATTAGCATAAAAATTTGGTTTGATAAAGAAAAATTTAAACTTGAATTTAAAGAAATAGTCAATAGGCAGACTAGGCAGCTGCCTAGGGTCGCTAGGCTGAGAAGGGTCTGCAAGCGAGTCAATTAGAATATTTTATTATCCTGGCTTCTTATAAATAAAATTTTAAGACAAGCAGGATAATAAAATCTTATAAATAAATTTATAAAAAAGTACAAATTATGTGAATTATAAAATATTAAAAAAATACCAATAATAAAGTAAAGTTGTTCAGTTTTCTATATGTTTCATTATTTTCACTTAGTTATTAGAATATTTATAAACATAGAACTTCAGTACTATTATGTTCAAATGTGGATGCGGGGCAGTCTGGAGTCATAATAGATCAATAAAAATATATACATTTAAAAAAAAATATCTAATTAAAAACGATTACCTTAAAACAAATCATTAGCATTTTTAAAATATGTTAAAATGTGAAGTTAAATCGACCCGTTTATTCAAAGAGGTGCCTCAAAATGTGTACTGCCCAGAGCCGTAAAATACTTAAATTCAACACTGAGACCAGTCGTTTACAAGAATATAAAGTCATATATCAAGGACAATTCATATTTAAAGAATCACACGATGATTCTACTATTTACACGATGATTCCACTATTCACCGATGATTGTCTTCACTATATTTCGAAGCTAAACCAAAGCGCTCCATAATCTGCTAATATACAAGAAATCGAGAACATATCATACGTCGTTTTTACTGAAACGTTGAAGCAAAACTCAAAATTTTTTATATAACTCTACAGACTAATGTAAATCAGAAGTTTCATTTCACTTACAATGAAGTAATTTCTAATTTCAAACAAACAGTAGAAATGAAGGCCACTCTGTAGGGGTCTAACTATTCTCATAAAATAAAATAAAAAAAGGGCGTCGGCACGTTTGGTTAATGCTAAGTTAGTGCGCAGTTTTGATAAAAATCCTACCTATTAGGGTTTTTTTTTTTTTTTTTGTTCAGAAGAGAATGCGTTTTAATCCCTTTAAAGGAAATAGAAATCGTTTTAAATACACATTATGTTTGCATAATAAAGTATAGATAGATAGATATAGATATAGATAGAAGATATAGATATAGATATATGGATTCAGAAATGCACAAATTTCATATTATTATGCGACAGGTTTAAAAGAAAAATAATGTAGAAACGTAAAGAACTATATATAGAACAAAAAAAGATATCTATATATATACTATATATATGGATAGATAGAGAGATAAATAGATAGATAGATAGATGTATATATAGATATAAAATATGTCTAGATTAAAATTTTTAGTAAAATTTTTTTGCAATAATTTAATATTTTTCTCATTTTTTCTAATAAAGAAAAATTTATCAGAATTCAATTTGTTAGAAATCTAACTGAATAAGGAAAAAAATGCATGTTATCTCCAGACAGATGTAGTTGATATAATTCTAATTAATTTTTTGCAATAAAATCACTTTCATATAATCTCGCGATCCTTTGCATATTGCGACTTTGTTCATTTGTATATTGACTTTACTATCAGCTTGCAATATCGAATTTTGCCAATGGCCATTTTGTCATCTTACATTCATATTCTGGCAAAATTAAATTTAATATTTTAGATCTCTGTAATTTTCCGGATTCTACTTGACTAATCTAATGACTATTCAAATAAATGTGTATTAAGTCGTTCAGTTTTCTCGGAGCATACTGAATGTTTTTTGTCGCGGTTATTTTTTATGATCCGTTTGCTATAATCCGTACAGATTGAAAACAAATACAGTAAAAAAAAAAAAAAAAAACTATTGTCCTCAGATTTCTGTTGTGCTTTGAGGAAATGGCCCGCTTTGTGTTTAGCTTCGCCATTTAGTGAAAACAATATGAAATATGTATTTGGGAGAATTACCTTTTCTCGATGGACAATTTGGAAAAAGCATTGCACAGTTTTGGTATCAATGCCTCTTATTAAATTTTATTAATTTAGCATTTACTATCATTGAACTTTTGATCTGTTATGTTTACACAAACACGGGTTGACATACAGACAGAAGGGCAACGTATTCTTAGATGAATTCAGTTTAAAATTAAACACAGATATGCAATTTTGAAATCAATGTCATATGCTAAATAATCATCTACCTAATTTGTTGTGCATTTGAGACCATCTAGCGATTAAAACAAGCCTTATATCTAAACCGGCCGGTGTAGTCTTCCTGAAATTCTCTCGCATAGTAAAAATGTTCTTCCAGAGAACTTTTTATACGGCGTTGGCGTAGAATAGTGGCGAAATATAAACTTTCAGCGCGAGTTTAGCATTTTTACTGAATTTATCATGCCATCCTTGGCGATTTTCTTGGAGAATTATTACTGGCATGAGGTTAACAGAAGCTGAAAATCGAATTTGTGTTTTAACCCTTTCTAGGGCTGTGGGAAGTATGCTACCCACCAAATTTATCACTCTTTGTATGAAATTATGTAGGTTGGCATAAGTTCTGACAAATGTTTTTAGAAAGACAGAAATTTAGATGCTTCAGTTCTTTATCTCAATCAAAATGATGTGACTTGATTTGTTACTTAATTATTAATTAACTAAATTAATTGATTAATCAAATTAAATTTATCTAATAAGCTAAATGAATCCCTTTTCTTATTCTAATTTCAAGCTTCAAAATATTTTAACATAATATGACTAGAAAAAAATGGTCCTTTAAAGGGTTAAATGGTGTTTTTACCAATCGAATGAAACAAACATTTTACACAAAATTACATTTGTAGTAATAAATTCCCAAATCAAATTTGATACATTTAAGTCATTACTATAACGTTTGCATGTTTCTTAAAGCGCAGACCGACAGGCGGTCAAATCCTTGATAGATTTAGCTCAAAATTGAAACATGTTTACACTATAGATGTTCTACCTGTATACCGAATTTTATCTATCTAGCTCTCTTCATTTTGTAGTTAACATTTTAACTTATATTTAAACAGCGGACAGAAAGACTTCATCTGAATAGTTTGCTAAAATATATTACAAATACTAGAAATATGTATATAAAAATATACTACAAAATACAAGAAAGTAAAAAGTTATTTCTTTTAAATTTCGTATTCAATTATATTTTTACACATTATTCGTATCAAATTTAAACGCTTTTACAATACCATCGTTTAAACTGCAACTTATATATATAAATTATCGTAGTAGAAAAGCATTAACCACATCAATCAAAAACAACCAAGACATAAAATTCCTTTTTAGAACCAATTTGCTTCCGCACAACTTTGTGTGATCAGCTTCACAGCACGATCTAATTATAGCGCCATTCCGCCAAAACTGCTCAACGGGGAATTGAAAAATCGCCAAGGTTTCTTTTATTACATCACAGCCAATGTATTAAGTAATTAATCTCGCTTTGGAAGGTTGTCCATCGTTCGCTTCCATTAGAGCTCATTATTATTGTTAACAAGATGACTGACATTGCTTCATTCAAAGTTCAGGGCCTCGCTTTTTGTTGCCACTGTATTTGTATAAAGATTGTAATTGTTTTTTTTAATTTTATTTTATAATTACTTGGAAGAATGAAATCGAGGAAAAGAACATCGTTTATTTTGTAAGCTTTAAGCGATTAGATTAACTATTTAGTGAGTGTCATTAGTCATTAATACTTAAACCATCATAGATTAAAAGTCAATGAGAGCTGAAGGTGCCAATTTGGGAAACCAGTGCTAGTGGTCCCCACGAAATTTTCTCACAAATTAATAAACAATTCGAACCGTATAATCTGTACTTTGTGTGTATCATCGATACTTTTCTAGTAGACGCATATAAATCGAATCGGAATTGGTTTTATTAACAATGAATTGCAATTTAATATTACAACGAACTTATGATATATATTCAAAAAAAAAAAAAAAAAAAAAAAGGACACAATTCCGTGAATCGTTCTCGAATTTCATATTCTACGCAGCAGATGACATTTGAATTATTTCTGAAACCCTATCATTACTTCCGGCGCCGCCAGATGGCCGTTTGATTTTGAAAATCGTTTTAAAAAGACGAACCGCACAAATTGCAATAATCACGAAAAGGCTACAAGATGGATGAGGCACTTGATATGCGGCTGGGCGAAGTAGAAGTTCTTAAAAAAACCGATTAAAATCTCATTAGAAGAAGAGTAACATACACATGGCACCGGCTTTCAACAGTATTGAAAGGATTAGCAGTAAGAGATTCAAATGGCCGCCTTGGCTCGCAAGGCGGTAACGTTGTAATACAAAGTAACGCGTTCATTATTTTTATTATTATTTAAAATGTACTTTTTTTCTTTCTGCACGAACTGCACCGCACAATGAGTTGGGTACATTGTAATACATTGTATGTTATCACAAAATTATAAAGATAGCTTTTAAAAAAACATTCATCATTTTATGACGGGTAAACTTTTAGATAGAAGAGTTAAAAGAAAAATCAAAGTAACAAAAATACGCGAACTTTTCTTGTAATTACTTTTTAAGAGATCTTCAACCGGTCGAGTTTGGTCCAAAGTTCAGGCATGCGGTTTGACTTTTTTTCTGTGATATCGGTTGGGTGTAGACAATTAGACGCCCATTGTAATTATAATCTTTCGGTTCGGATTTTTTTTTTCTACTTTTCTTGAGTATTGTTGAAAAAGATACAATTTTTCTCTGAGCTCAGAACTGTGTTAACATTTTTCAATGTTGTGCTCACGCTGGTTTGATTAATTATGTATCTTGAATCTAAAAGTTAGTTTTTGCAATCTGAAATTCTTTATTGTAAATCAGTTTAAAAAGTTAATTAACTGAGTTAATGAGTTTTGAAAGTTCACTAAGATGTTTGGCCTTTTTTGGCCCAATCCGGTCAATTTCATTTTGATAGAATTTTGAAATAAAAGGAACAGAAGTATTGTTTACAATTTTAGACAGTTTTTATATTTATGTTGGCACGATTTATTACAGGAATCTGTTACAGTTTTATTTCAAATTATGTTTTCGAATAATTTGACAAATAATTAATAAAATAATTGTACTTTTGTTTGTAAAGTATATGAATATGAAATTTTTATAAATGCTTTCCCCTTCGTTTGTTTACAATAGCATTATAATATTTTAATATATTCCTTCAATAACCAATTAAACTATAAATTGTAATTAAATTTTGATTTCACTTCCAATAGCTCTATTTAAGTTAAATTTAAGGAAACATTGATTACAATGATTACATTATTTGAATACAGCTGTGGTAACGAAGTATAAAAGATTTTAAACACCAAAAGATAGGGATTAATCTTTTTTAAATAAAAAAAATATTTTAGATCAATATAAAGGTTGTAGAAGTGAGATTAAATCAAAAATTGGAAATTAAGAAAATTCTAATATATTTTAAGTATTTCTAATTCCTGTTTCACAGTTCCAAACATTTATTTAATAAAATATGTAAGTATAATTAACATAACAAATGTTACCAAACAACTTTAATAATAAATGACATAAACGTTACCAATTCCAAATGAGAATTAAAGAAGATATTTTGAACTTGATGATTTTTTTTAACTAAGATTCACTAATTAAATAATAATGATATTTATTTTTGCTTAAGAATTTTTTTTTAATTCTGTTTATTATTTAATTTTAAAACAATATTTTTTTTCAATAAATATTTTTAAAAATTTATTTTAACTATGTATTTCTAATAAATATTATTTTATTTAACAAATATTTTTATTAATTTTAATTAGTATTTTATATTTTTAAAACTTAATTTCAAAACATTTTTCATTCTTAAATTGTATTTAAAAATATTTTTTTATTTTATATTTTATTGAATTTTGCTACTTTAAAATATATTTTAATTGATTACAAGTATTTTTTATACTAAAACTATTTTTTAATGTCATTTAAAAATTGTCTTTTATTTTGTCTTTGTAAAAAAATGTTAATTTCATTGTCTTTTTCATTTTATTTTATTTTTAGAAAAGCATTTATAACTTCATACTTTTGATTACCTTTTGCTAATTAGATCTTTATAAAAGTAACATTTGAGCAACCAAAATTTTATTGAAGTATTCGAATTTTCAATTTAATCTCTTGTTTTTGCTTTTCAAATTATTTCATCGCAATAACAAGGCAAAACGATAAATATTCCTCAGCCAATTTTGTTACAGTATTTTCAGTAAAAATAAATATATTTTCTTCTTCATTTCCATTCGTTTTGAAGGTTTTATTTTAATCTACTGTCAAAATTCTGAAATCAAATAAATACACACAATTATTACGTGTGCTTTTGTTTTATTCGTTTTCATAAACAAATGGATAAAGCTTTTAAACTTTTATCTGTATTAAAAACCGAATATTTGATAAATAATACTGTTATTGCTTTTGAATAAACCTGTTCGTGGAAAAAAAGTGATTTAATTTAAACTGACAATATTTTATTGTTAGATTCACAGGAAAACAATAGAAAAATTCTATCAGAAATTCCGAAAAATTTCATTATTAGCTCTGATTTAATTTTCTATTATATCCGGGCCTTTTCATAATGACTTTCCATTTATCATTAAAATAGATACCTTCTTTCACACACCAAAATACGTATTTTATTTAAAAAGAAAACCGAGGTAAGAATCCTTAGTAAAAATGGATACAATTATTAGACACTCGTAAAATTTGAGAGAATATAATGAATCTATTATAGTTCGCTTCATTTCTGAATACATTAAATTCTCTAAAGATATAATAATATAACTCTTTTATCGTTTGTAAAAAGGAAACTAATAAAATTCCCGCCTAATTTAATGTAAACGAATCCAGAACGAACCCTTGAGCGAACTTTTTTGCATAAGTTGTATCACGATGCCAATAAAGTGATTTCAAAAATCATAAAATCATTTCTTAAGAACACTGAAAATGATCTGCAAGTTTTTTATAAGAACACATTTACAAAACTCATTTAATTTCAAAATCTTTAAACGGCTTCCGTGACTTCCGAAACGTAAGAGGATTTTAATTGGAAAGTAGCAGACGAAAATTCAGAGTCCAATTAATGGAAAAAAGATAAAATAAAAAGATCGACAACTCAACTCGTGCTCATTCTGCTGAATGTGGAATAAATTCGTTCTTTGAATCGTTCATTTGATACATGGAAGGTCGGCGGTTTGATTGCCCGATTCTTTTATTATTATTTTTCTGGCTTGCGGAAATGCCTAATGAGATACGATAACTTAAAAGGAATACAATCGAATTCTAAGAAATAAAAACAAAATGGCGTGGAATATGTAGCAATTCGTCAAGAAAAAAGATCAATCGCTTCTAAAAATATTTCATTTAATCGAAACATTTTCTTCGATTTTAGGTTAAGAAAAATCCTCTGTAAAATTAACAAAATGTGAATTTGTATAGTATATATGAAATTTTGCACAAAAATATTTTATTTATAAATAGTGAATTTTTTTGTAAATTATAATATAAAACTGAAGAATTAAGGCGCTTTGCTAGTAAATTCATAAATAGCATTTTAAAAAAATAATGCCCTTATTTGGAAAACCCAAAAAATTATTCATAAGCATATAAAATTGTTATTTAAGACCATAATTCTGAAATTTATCGGAAGTTTCACAGTTTATCAATAAGCTGCTGCGCTTTCTAGGGTAGCTGCAAGTTTTTCATAAACATTTAATCTAAAAAATATTTTTTAAAATGCATTGCCTACGATAAATCTTAATTCTAACTAAAAGTTTCATGTATACTTGTGATAAATTCAATTCATCCTCTCTTTAAAATTAATTCTTCACCACACCTATTAATTAATATTTTACTTTTATTTTAGTTCTAAAATTAAAAGCACTTCTAGTTTAATTTAAAGTGTCTATCGATTGTTTCACTTCTCTTATATTTCAATAAAACATTAAGTTAGTAAAAATGAGAATTCCCTTTTCTAAAGTACGTGTGTTTCTTGTAATTCAGGCTGCTTTGCGCACAATACCGGAACAATGCTTTGACTTCCACACACTGAAATATCTTCTGAAAATCTTCTATCAATATGAAGACTGTTTAAAAACTTCAATAAGAACTTATAGAATTAAATGACTGTTACCTTTTTTAACAGATTTCGGAGCCTTTAATAAAATATATTTTATATAATCACAATGAAAAATTTATATTTGAAATATGAAGAATCAAAACATAATATTTCATTATATGAAATTCTCAACTTAATTCAGCATTTCGCTTAGTAGGTTTTGAAATAGCATTTTATAAAATACTCAGTCTAAAGTGCACAAGTCTTATTCGGAAGCCATTTTTTTTCTTTACTTTTTTATAGAATACAAAAATGTTTTTACAGAAATCCATCTGATAGTTCTGGTGTATGAAGTTCAATAGGCTCAACAACAAAAAATATTAGGCTACATAGATAGCAAAAAATACAAAGCATATACAAACACAGCATTTGCGTAAATAAAAAAATAAACAAAGTGCTTAAATAAGTGAAACACAGCACACTAGAATTCAAAATGCAGTTAGACATACTCTGCGCCATTAACATTACGCAGAAAGGATGAGCGTTCGTATTTGTGTCCCCGCATATATAGCTTCCGTGAGAAGGTATGGAATTTTCCAGAAGGATATTGGATTTCGACTCTTAATAGAGATACCTCTAAAATTCTTGTAGAATTCTTTTTCCTTTTATTTTTTCTAGAACTCTCAATTTACCCCTAAAATTGTTTAATTCATTCATTGCTAAATCGCCAAATGGTCGCCAAGACCAATGCCATTGATACTGCATGCATTCAACATTCGTTACAAATATCTGTAAACCAGTCTTCCTTATAATGTGAGTAATTGTACAAGGAAATAATGTGAGAGATTCGTAACAATACGTACTGTATGAAATATTTTTAATTTTTTCAAAGTATGACACTTTATATAAAAGGAATGAAATTTATTGCTTTGCAATATATAAAACTTATTATTTAGCGTATTTTACAATGTATAAAAAGGTGATATTGAGAAAGAACTGAATCCCTGAAACATCCATTCTCAAAAACTTTTATCGAAAGTGTTAAAGGATCTAAAAGGAGACAAATTTTATTAGATAACAGAAAGAATCAAAGTTTTTATAGAAACTTTTATACAAGTTTTTACTACCAAACACTGCATTTTTCATCAATACGTATGTTTTACAGGCGTTAGCAGAATTCTGTCGCAACGCAGTTGTAATCTTCATAATTCCTTGAAATCTTTTAAAAAAAGTTACAAGTGGGGTATTTCTTTTCTAAAATGAGGTCCCTCATTTTTATTATTTCAATGGAAATGTTCTGAAAAAAAACTTAATAAATGCAAGGAAGAAAGAAAATATCAAGGAATAAAACAAATAAGGAATTCGTAAATTTCTCGTTTACGAAATGTACAAAGAGAAAGTAGTGTACTCATAAAAATTCGGGCTCGAGGTTTGACGAATTTTTACGTTTCACACCCAACTAAGTATTAAAAAAAAAAAAAAAAAAAAAAAAAAAAAACGTAATTTTGGCATCATGTCTGTTTGTGAAGACATTAACTCAAAACGTTTTGAGCTAGATGGATGAAATTCAGTATATAGATTTAAACCAAATATGTAGTCTGTCTATCCGGTTGTCTGAGTACAAGTTTGATTGATAGCTAGCTACAAATCAAAAAGAGATGGATAAATAAAATTAAGTACACAGATTCATCACCTAAAGTATAGATTAGTATAGAAGTTGGAATAGTCTGATAGTCTGTCGGTTCGTACTTTCACATGAATGTAAATACAATAACCCCAAAACGTAATAATTAAATAAAAATCTGGCATGTAATCTTGTGACCACAATTATATTTCTGCATCAAATTTTGATTTCAATCAGACGGATAAAAGGTATACAAAATACATATTTAGTTTTCTGGTACTTATGTATTAACCGCTTCTCAGCGACTAATCACCAAAATTGATCGTCGAATGCACTGTCGTAACTTTTGTTCTTCAATGGAATGAGGTTAATAGAACAAGAATGCCAGTTCTCCTTACTATTCATATGGGGGATTCTGAAAATAAATATCTAAGGATTGGTGACATTCATATTCTATGTTCTAGCATGAATAACAGAAATATAGCTGAAAGCATGAAAAATATGTGATTCTTCATCTTACAAATGAGATCCTCAATACAGGATGACACAAAGGTAATTTGTAAGCATTTGTAGTGAGCAATCAATGCCTTCTCCAAAATAACGCACAGTTTGAACGAATGCAAGTGCTATCTGGGGGTTTAACTTGAAACTGTAATTACAATTAATCTAGGCTTCATAATTCCAAGAATGAATTGTTTGAGCGATGGAAAAACTCTCATCTGCCTTCGCGCCCAATATATCACTTGGTACTTTATTTTTCAGTTCCAAAATGCGACAAACTTTCCATTTCACCCATAACTTCTACAAAACTAATTAATGTTTCAAAAAGTAAACGCAAAAAAGTGTCATAACTAATAAGAGTTTATTAAAAATAGCCGCTTTTGGCAATCAGCTTGTTCACCGAGATTATTTTTAGGCTGTCACGATCAGTGGGAAATAAATATATTTTTTTAAAAAAAATTCTTTGTTATTTGATTAGCACTAAAATAAAAAAAAAAACATTAATTAAATAAATCGAAACAAACATTCATCAGGCGTACAATTTAAGAAGTGTATATACTATAAAATATAAAATCGGATGTGAAAAAACTAATCTTTTGGAATTAATGCTCAAATAAAGCAATTTTTAAATCATTTTTAACATTGGTAAAAGCACTATTGAATAGTTTGATGCGTGAGTTTAAATTTCATAATATTAAAAATTAATATTATGCAAAAATTAATATTATGTTACAAATTTTGTATTACATTCAAAATTTATTAAAAGCAAAGAAAATGTTCAAGAAACGAAACTGATATCGTTAAAAAGGTAATTTTTTTAGCTTTAAGGAAATGCAAAAATAATTTTGTGGGATAATAGTTTTAGTAATATGGCTATCAATTTTTTTTATAAATATGTCGTAGCTATTATCCATCTGGCAATAGTGGATTCTATTTTCATGCTCGATTAAGCTTGCTTGACATTTATTTTTTGACTACTTTTGCAATTCACTTCCTCTAAATGAGTTGAGGTTTAGGCGAGCCCTATCCAGCGCATTTATAATGATAGTTTGCAACTTTATTAGAAAAATGGAACTAAAATCAGTTGCAAAAACGTTTCATGAAGTATGTTCATATAGGGATTTGTTTACATTTGAACTAGATTTCTTTATCACTTTTATTACAGTTTTATATATGTAGATGTTAATATATGATTGCACGTATGGACATATCTTCATAATTCCAATTAAACAGTTCTGATAAAGCTTGACTATAGAAAAGAAATTACGATTTAAAGAATTAGTTTCTTTTTACCGAGTTTTCAAATCCCCTCGAAATATGGGGGATTCGAAATCATCATCCTCTCGTTCGAAATGAGGATGAGATGCTTCCGGCATGGTGGTTAGACCTCCCCATCCTGGAGGGTACAAGGGAACACGAAGACATAGAGGCCTGGCTCCTCCCATCGATGATGGGACGTACTTCCTTCGGGAAGGGTTGTACCGTGGCCGGTGATAGCCCTTAGGACTCAACCACAGTTTTCGTCAGTGTTGCTTTGCGATGGTCCAGTCATTCAGTATTATTTATCCGTGTGCTATCGGATGGGTCAGAGAGCCAGTGATATGACTACCGAGTTTTCGATAAATTATACCAGTATAATTTTGGTTCCACTGTATTCGGATAATCAAAGTTCTACTGTATTTTGAAGAATCAAACTGCGTCTTGTGAGGGACGCTCAAAAACCAGTGTTTCATACAAGTAATTTGCAAGATACGGCGATGGGAAAAGGGGAGGGGGGCTGTCAGTACCAAAGGATTTTAAACATCATCAATTTCGTAAAGAATGGCAGTTACCGTACCCGAAGAAAAGATGAATGAGAACGTATTCCGTGAACTCTACGTCACCGATTGCGTCACAAAAGAGAATTTGTGGGAAAAGAGCAGCTGATCGATGGTAAAAAAAATTGACATGTTTTGAAAGATGCAAAACACACTACGCTTAGTTATGAATGGAACAAGACGTGGAAAAACAAGGAACATTAAAGCTTTATGGATCGAAACGGAAGAAATAGGCAGAAAAAATACCAGATATGGACGATAATCATTTATGTTGTTATGAATGGCAATCATTTAGTATTGTTGACGATATTCTAAGCCTTTGAATGCGATTGGGGGAAATCTCATTGCACATAATCTCACCGATAAACCAATGATAATTTTTTTCCCCTTTTAAGTGATATAAGATATTATATCAGTAGAAACTTTCATCTCGAAACCTTGCCGATATAGATATTGAATAATTCTAATGAGACATTAGAATTGCGATCTTTCGTTGCCTTTTCTCTTTTCTGCCAAGGAGAGAAATTTAGAAGTTCCAATTTGCAAATTAAAAAAAATTATGTAACCTTTCTATAACGGCCAACCTCCATTCGTTCCAAACAAAAAGAATCGTCGAAAGAAGTGGCCGCTCTTAAGCGTTTTTATTTTTGAAAGACAAAATTTTGCTATAGTAATTATCTGACGTATATATGGTATACGTTGTATATGCTGAATAAAGAGAGGTGATGCTGTATTCTGCGAAAATTCCGAAAAACAGGGAACACAGCTCAAATCCTTAATTCTTAAAATTACAAGTAAGATATATACAAAAAAAAAAAAAACAGCATTTGTAGAAATAAGTAACACACTAGTAGACCGCAAATCATTAATTAATTGACAGCAAACAATAGAGCTTGGCGAAATGAAACTAGAAAGTTAACTTTATGATAAGCGTTCCATAGAGAATTCATGTTCGTTTGTGCGTCTCCGCTAATATAGTTTCTGTAATATAGCTAAATTTTCCTTCTAAAATTTTCTAAAATAATCTCTATAAATAATAATACTCTATATCTATAGATAATAATGCTATATTCTTTAAAAAATAATACTATAATTCTTGTTTTTCTCAGAACCATCAGTTTTAATATCAAAGCTCATATTCACGCCAAATAATCGCCAAGGTTGGGGTTCAATGATTTGCTATCCTTTCAGCATCCATTAAGATCATCTGTAAATCTTTTTTTTTTTCTTTCGGTAATCAAACTAACAAAGTAGGAAAACAATATTACTGATTCGCTATACAGTTACTCTCGAGTATTTAGCTTCCTTACTATCCGGTCTAGTTTTCTTTTATCGTAATTAAATAAGGAAGGCAAGGTGTCTATAAAGTCATCTAATAAGGCCTTTTTCAAAACCTGAAAACTGCAAGTTTTGAGTCTTAACTTACTTTAACTTTTAATATCTGTGTAATCATTTATCAGTGAAAAATAAAATCAGTTTGAGCCAATTTTCTTAAGAATTACTCATAAGATTTACGTTAATGTTTTATTTACATTTCCTGCATTTAAGTTGGGCATTACAGAATTTATGATAAAATGTGAACAGTTTACATCCGTTAACTTATTTTTTAAATAAATTCTTGAAACGTGCAGTGCAGTATATAAACATATATAAACCTACCAGTATAGAGCCTTCTATTTTACTCGACACGTTACTTACAACTGCTTCTATGTATCACCAAGCTGCGGCCGCGTTCACATTCTGCGTGTCTTGAGATAAATAAATGGAGGGCTTAATACTTAAGAAGTGATAAAATACATATTATTACAGTGAGTTTTGGAATTCATAGAACTCCATCCTATTCGGCTTTTTTGTTATCCGGCCCACCCTTCCGCCACATTAGATTGAAAACTCAATAGTGCATCGTAATACATATTTAAATTAATTAATTAGTTCTAATACAGTGAATTTCAAGACTTATTCAAGGAAATAATACATTAATCAACGTAAATCCTTTATATAATGAATGGCCAATGATAATAATGATTTAATCATAAGTAATTATGGAGGATATTATCAGTTGATATTATCAGTTTTTACCAATTCTATTGAACTAATGCTTAATGAAATTTATTAGTTATATGTGTGTAGGTGAGGATAACCTGGTTGGTTGGGCGTTGGATTCGCATCCCTTGGGTTGTGAGTTTGAATCTGCCAGCCGAAGGCTCTCCGTATGTGGTGGTGGCTGGCGCACGTATATATCTGTCGTGGTCACGAAGTCCTCCATACCGAGAATAATATCACTGGAGGTACTGGATCAAAGTTGATCGTTTTGTAGTTCAGGTCTATTGTTGAATGAATGACTGAAGTCCGTCCTGCAAAAAGCGTTGTGACACGTGAGTAGCTAAGTCGTGCTGTTGGCCCTAATTGACACTCTTGAAAAACAAGAGACGCAAAAATTTCGGCTTAAATTCGCTAAATTAGTCAGAGGGCTTGTCTGACAAGTGCCATCAGAAACAACAACATTAGTTATGTTTTCCCAACATTGAAAGCTTTAATTAAATTTCACTCAAGCAGATTTAGGCGTTATTACTCAGGCACAAAAACACATTCAAGTATTTGCGTCCACAATGAATGCACATTTTGTGGCCCCTCTTTTAATAATTAATCAATTTAGTTTTATATTTAAACACGTTTTTTCACTTAATCAACATATTACAATTCAGCTTAGTCTAATTTTTTTTTATTTTAATAATTTGATGAAAAAATATTTTTCTTTAATTTTTAAACATACATATCATAAAAAATAAATAAAGTAAAAAAAGTCCTTTTGTTCACAAACATAACCCTTTATTTAAAATACGTAAGACTATATGAGATTAATATTTTCAATGTGTTCCAAGAAGAGGTGCAAAGAATGGAAAAGGAATTTCATATATAATGACGGTGGCAATTTAGAAATTGAAATTTTTTTTACTTCAGTTATGCTTAAAAAATTGGTAATTGGATTTTGGACACATGTGGTCCATCTCAGAAAAAAAGTTTTACTTATAGAACCGATAAAAAAAAATTTTATGATTGTTTTTTCTTATTTTAATCTTTACTTCTTAAAAAACTGATTTCATTCTTTAGAAGATAAATGAACTTGCCGTACATCGTAAAAATGTTTCGATGCCAAAATTCAATGGCATCCAATCATTTTTCAGTCAAAATTAATCAATTTTTACTACTAAGACAATCTACATTTTTCATAGCATTAAACATTATTAAGCTATTTTTGGAGCAATTTATTGATGTACTGCTACTTTTTCCAATTGATGTCAATAGCATCTAACCATTTTTCTATCACTGTTAATTAATTTTGTTTAACTTTTAAGCCAATCTACATTTTTCATAACTTTATGTATTTACTAGGCCTTTTTTAGAGCAATTCATTAATATTCGAGCATTTTTCTTTATTGTTATTAATAGCATTCAACCATTTTTTCCATCTCTGTTAATAAATTTTATTTTATTACTATAACGATCTACATTTTTCGTAACATCAGATTTTACTACGCAATTTTTAATCTATCGACACTTCATGTTAAATAACCTCTAAAAATAATTTACAGTAACGCCGATTAAATGCAGAACTAAGGATATGGCGAACAAAAGAATTGTTAACTTTGAATCGATTCTGCGAAATTCAGCACTAACAATCCATTCATTTTACTCTGTGGATGATTTTTCAATCCTAATTGTAAACGGAAGGTCACGAATTTGCATCAGCAAATTTATTGTTATGGAAGTTTGGCCTGTATATTTTCTTTTAATGCATTGAGCCATTGCGCGTTAGATTATCATTCCTAGTAATTTATTAGTTGTCGCGCGTCAGTGAAACAGTGCGTTTGTCCATCGTTAGCTTTATAACAATTTTTATTTATTATGGACTGTGATTTGTGATTGGAGAATTTAGTTCAAGGTCTATTAATGGAAGTAGCCGTGTCAGTCACTTTAATAAGTCAATGTTAAGAGAATTGAAATGCTAAGATAAAAATTTTAACTTCACCTTAAAATGCATTGGTAGAATTGGTAGAATTTTTATCGTTGTCTATCGTTTTCTTATCAAACATAACCTTGTAAGAAACATTGAACTAAACGACATTGTCTGCAGCTATAAATAAATCTTAAGCATATACGAAAATATGTTTTAATTTAGTAAAGATAATAATAATAGTAATTTATTTACCTAAAAAAAAAATACATTAAACTGAAGTAAAAATACTTTTAACGAATGATATTCGTTCAAAGTATTAAATTATTCCAAACGACTTACTTTTGATATGCAAATCAATTGAGGCGTTGCCAGCCAGGAAACAGTAATTCCGTTGCGGATTATTGAATTAAGAATACTTTTAACGAATGATATTCGTTCAAAGTATTAAATTATTCCAAACGACTTACTTTTGATATGCAAATCAATTGAGACGTTGCCAGCTAGGAAACAGTAATTCCATTGCGGATTATTGAATTAAGAATACTTTTAACGAATGATATTCGTTCAAAGTATTAAATTATTCCAAACGACTTACTTTTGATATGCAAATCAATTGAGACGTTGCCAGCTAGGAAACAGTAATTCCATTGCGGATTATAAATAAGAAAAAAAAGTTAAAGCGCGACAATAAAAAAATGATAATCTTTCTTGGGTTCAAACAACATAAAAATAATATAGTATTAATTAATATTATTTTATTGATGGTATATAATCCAAATTCCAATAAATAATTTACAAATTAAATCTTTAATAACTACAGTACACTCCCGATTATCCGCGGAATAGGGTGGCGCGGCCGGCGCGGATAACAAAAATCGCGGATAATACGAAAAAAGCTAAAAACGGGTATAGCAAAAAAGAAAACAGTCCTTCCAACTTTGAAAAATCGTTTTATGTACAATAAAACGTAAAATAAACAGCAGGAAATGTTTAACTAAGGCTTCATATTTAAGTATATAACTCAAAACTGACCAACCTAAAATGCATCTTGTTAATAAGAAAACAGAAAAGTGCTTAGTATTTACAAGAGGCGTCAAGGATACACAGAAAAATTAATACATATGTACTGTTTTAATACTGTAATTTATTATGTAATTACAAAAGCATAACTGTAAAACTGCATCTTTTTAAAAAAATCAGTCAAAAAAAAAAAAAAACTTTGTGCGGCAGGCGCGGATAACCCGCCCGCGGATAATCGGGAGTCTACTGTATTTTCATCTAATTGCACAGTGTGCACATCCTAACTGCGATTATATAGTTAAGGTTAGAGGTCGATATATACTTATAGTTAGAAAAACTCTCTGAACGTCTTAAAGAATTACATTGTGTGTTGTTTGAAATCACTAAATATATGTTTAAGAAAACTGCGAATTATAAATCTTTGTGCAGTCCTGAGGTTCTAAAAGTATAGGTCGATTATAGAAATATCAGTAGATGGATAATAAAAAGAAAAATCTTCACTTTTCTGCGATATTCACTAATCAAATTATGAAGGCTTTTATTTCAATATTTTATGTTAAAGACTGATTTTAGAATGTTCCATTAATTATTAGGTGGACTTTTCTCTAGGAAACTCTTGAAATGATTTGAAATCGATTAAAACAGCGGTATTCGAAATTATATACTGCTTTTTTATGATTTTAGACAATTTTAATGATTATCTTCAATTAAACGAATGATATTTCCTGAATACGCTCTTTGATTATTATGAGATAATGAAATTCAAGCCTTCAGAATTCTTCTTTATTAAGCCAAGAAGAATAGAACATTTTCTTTTTTTTACCTTTAAAAACAGCATTTTATTACGATTATTTTACTATCTCTAATTAATACGTCTCAGGAACTGTACAAATTCAAGCCGTATTTTTTTGTATGTATATTTATTGGTTGAAACAACATAAAATATAATTTTTTAAGTCATTTAGAGCGCTTTTCCAATAGAAAGTAAATTTAGATCTTTAACAAATTAGATATCCCTATTGAGTCCAATTAGAATATTGATTTCTTATTAAGATTGTGCTATGAGATTTTATTAGTGTAAAACAGGACAGGCCTATTTCCGCTGTTCGTGCAAAATGTGTATGTAGTATAAATTCGATCGGACATAGAGAGTGGCCCAAGCAATATCAACATAACCCTACGATCGTATTTTCACGTGGAATATCATTGTAAGAAAGAAAAATGGTAAATCACAGTACGTGAATTGTGGAAGCGTAGATACGCAACGCATAAAACAAAAGTTTTTTGTAGCGCTTAATATTTGTTTCTACTTTTCTTGTTTATATTTATTGCACTTCTATTTTTCTTGCAATTGTACCCCTGTTTTCTTTTTTTCCAAAAAATTGTTTATAATAAATAAAAATTTTATAAACTGAACTTTTTTTTTGAAGAATAAATCTAATTTATCATTCATTAAAGGTGCAACTCTTTTCCTAACTTCAAAAAAATTTTCCTATTTTTTTTTTTTAAGATTAAGGGTAATTGTAAAATATTTCATTTTAAATACAATGATTTAGAAAACGATCAAAGGTATTATGGGGTACAGCTGAAATAAACAGCTCGATTGTAGCTTTACCTCTAAAAAAATGTCGTTCTTAAAAATTGTCATTTTAAGGATGCCATTTTCATTGCAAGAAAATGATTAACTGAACTTCGGGAAATTTTTTTAAGAAAAATATTTTTTTGTTTAATTTTTAACAATAGATTTCATAGTTGCATACAAATTTGCTTTAGATTAGGGCTTTGCAGAGCCCTTATAATCCGTCACTTGTGCAATAGACACTTCTCATAAGAATAAATGGAAAAGCTTGAAGAGGAAAACAAATGACTGCATGTCATTGTCAGTGATCTTGTTTTGATATAAATAGAAGATTGCAGCTCACTTTTTAAATATTATTTATTGGTAATTTCTATCTGTATTAAGAGCAATGCGCGTGTGTGTGTTAGCTCTCTACAGGTTAGATAAATTAATTTAAAGCTATTAAATTTGGCACATGTACACCTAGGAGATCGGGAATGTGCATCTCAGAGTGAGGTTTTTGAATTTTTAATTAGAATTTTAATTAATTCCAAATTAGCTAAATATCGGCGATTTATCGCGATAACTTCCAAAAATGTTATATCACAAAAATAATTTTTTCGTCAAGTTAAAATTCAAAAAATTATCTTTTTAATGATATCAATGTTTTCGCCAATAAATTAATTTTCTATATCCAATGAATTTTTTAAAAAAAATATTTTAATCATATTTTTTAAACAATTTATTTCTCACAAAATGAAAATAAAATTTAACCTGAACAAACACGTTACGCGCAGATGGAGTAAAATTGAGCTCTTATCATCGTGTTACCATCACATTGACAAAAACTCAAATTAAAAAATAAGTTAACTATTACTGAAAAATAACCTTAAAAATGTAATTTTCAATACCTGTCTGTATGAAATGAAATAAATATGAGATAAAAAATAATCACAAGAAAAAGTTTTCTATGAACTTTTACATTATCTATATTACTAATTCAAAAAGATATATTATTATGTTGTTGCCATGTTTTATTTAAGACAAACATAGTTTAATATAAAAAAGGATATCCATTCTATTCAATATTATTGTACAAAAATATTTTTTCTTGATTTTAAAAATGGTCGTTTTAAGGATACTAATTTTATTGCAAGAAAATCATTACCTATACTTTCAGAATTTTTTTTTTTGTATAAAAATATTTTTTGGTTAGTATTCAACAACAGATTTTACAGTTGCAGTGGATTTCAAATCGTTTCTATAGCTGCATCACATATTTAAGCTCGAAATTTTCTTCCATTGTTGAGAGCCAAAGAAAAGAATTCTGGTAATTTGCATAAGAAATCAAAAAATGAAATTACATTACAACTAGAAAAGATAAAGTGCAATCTGAAATAGATTGTCTTGTTTGTTTAAGATTAAATGAGACTGTCATGTCATGGGACTTGATTCCAGTAGGAAAGTTCATGTACTGAATCAAAAAAGCAGGAGTAAAGTTATTAAAAACGCAATTTTAATATCAAATATACTTTGATGTTTAAAAATACTTTAATGAAAGAATCATGAATAAGTTACCAAAGCAATTTTTATGAAACTATTTTAAAAGTAAAAATTTCCTGTATCAGAACTATTAAAAGGAAGATACGAGGGGTCGATATTTGAATGAAAGTCAGAACCCTCACAGAAAAAAATCCCTGGTTTGAATCCCAGCTTGAGGGTGACCCTTGAAAAAGCCTTCAGCCCGGATTCATAATTTCCTTCTTTTTAATTCCTTTAATTCATTTTTTTTGCATTTAAATTTAATATTTATTTCTAATTTGGTTATGGAAATTAAAATTATTTAATTATGATTATAAGTTATTTAATTGAAATTAAATACAACTAATATTCCTGGAGAATACGATAATCTCCTAAGGTGTGTAATATTTTTATGATATTTTTTTATTTTATAGATTAAACATGGAGTTTCGGAAGTAAAGTTTTTTATTTATTTATTTAATTTCGATTTTTTTAAACCGCCTGTTTTCTAATATAATATCTTCGGAATTACTGAAAGACTGTTCTATTTTATTCTGATTCCATAATTTTTATTTCATTTCATTTTTTTTTTCACTCAGTCATTCCTTGCACCTACCGATATCTACCATCTTATCATCATTTATATCATCCTATTTCGTGACCTCAAGCAAGGCTCGTCTCTCAACTTGACCCCCAAGCCTTTGCATATTTCATCTTTATTCCACAGTTTAAATTTTAAAAAGAAATGATGATTCTCATAATTTAAGAGTTCTCTAACTCTATAAATAGCTCAGCATCTAGATAAGACTAACCGGAAATCCAAACATATTAAGATACAGACTCACCAGCTAAGCAATAAAACTCTGAAGTTAATGGAAAGTGCAGTAGGTATTTCTGTCCGAGTCCTTGGTATAATACACAAACACAAGTGTAAAAATTAGCATAGAATGTCAATACAATGTACACGTGTGCAGGCTACTCGATGTGGAAGGAAGTGGTCGTATTTTCTCACATCTGTTGCCAAACCTTGTTCGGGGATTGGTGGGAAAGCAATCTGAGACGCGAGAATTGTTCCATCAAGTGAAAAGGGCGCGAAACATGTGCGCGTGAGATTGTTTGATTAGCAAATTTGTTTCAAACCGTGACTGGACCAGCATGTGGAGATTGAAAAGGGAAATTTAAGAAGTTAAGAATGGAACTGAAAAAAATAAAAATAGGAATGCGTTTATTGGCGATTTCGTCATTTTTTTTGCCCAAGTCAGCGTGCATTACAGTAAATTCTTTTTATAAATTGGTCAATAAAATTTCACATTTCAACAGATTTTAAATTTTATCCCCTTGTTAATTACCTATTTTAGATTAGTTTTTTTATTACTTTCTCCAGTATGTAATAAGGAGAAAGTACAGAAATCGTTAAAAAAATTCGAACTCGAGATTTTGACCTAATCGCCACGTTTTAGAATTTTCTGAGATCGAAAAACACATTTTTGGAAAATATCCGTCTGACTAATACAAAGTTAACTCAAAAATTCTTTGACTTGGACGTTTGAAATTTGGCATACGGTCTTTACATAAAATTTGCAGTTTTCTATCAAATTTTGAGTAAACGTTTTCAGAGGAAGGTTGCTCAAAAATAAGTTAACATTATAATTATAAAAAAAAAAAGCTAGATAGATAAAATTCGGAACACAGATTAATATTTATAGAGTAGATACCTGTCTAATTTTGATCAAATCCAACAATGGGTTGAGTGTCTGTATGTCTGTACTTTTAGAAACGTGTACACGAGGTAATTCAAAACAGCAATGACATAAATATATCACATTAGATATGGGATTTTGTGGCTACAAGTGCAGTTTTGTGTCAAAGTTTTGTTTCAATCGGTTGGGAAAAAAGTGTATAAAACACAAATTCGATTTTTGGATTTTTTGCCAGGGATTAAAAGCCAAATAACTCGCCAAGGATGATACGATAGATTCAGTAAAGATGCCAAGTTCACGCTTAAAGTTAATTCGTAATTATTGTACACCGATTCCATGTAAAGTGTTCTCTGGCAGGACAAGTGTATTAGAGAGTATGCGAGAAAATTTTGGAGAGACCACCCCTGCTGGTAACTTTTATTAACTTTCTGAAAATACACATTCGTTTTCAGACGTTTATTATGGAAGATAGTGATGGAAGACTTCCTTGCATCTACGTTTGTATACAATATTGTTGAAACAAACTATTGGTGTTTATAAACAGAATGAAACTTATAAGACCATCAATTATATTTGATTAAGTGTAATAGTATTCTAATATTTTACAAGGCCTAGAATTTATATTTTTTATTTACAATTTGACAACTAGAAAAATAAAATTTTTAATCCTCTTGCCTGCGGCCTCCTCTATGACTAGAGACAACTGTTAGCAGTATTGTCGGAAAGGTGCTACTTGTTCCATTATTGCTGGGAATGTAACAAATAATGGAAGACTTATGAAAAAAAAATTATTGTTTCTAAACATTTTCAATTCTCGATGTCTTTCATGCATCGAGATTTCTTTTCATGGAGCCTTATATAACACTCTAACAATTACTTAAAAAAAATAATCTGCATTTTTTTATCATTTAAAATAACTGGAGTAGTCTCCCCGAAACTTTCTCGCATATTCTCTAATAAAAGCGTTATCGCAGAGAACGCCTTGCATAGCGTTGGCGTACAATAGTTACGAAATATTAACCTTTGGCATGGATATAGCACTTTTACTGGCTCTATCGCGCCTCCTTGGCGAGTTATTTGGCAATTAATCCGTAGTATGCGATTAACAGTATCCGAAAAAGGAATTTGTGTTTTTGATGCGTTTTACTCCAACCATCTGAAACAAAAATTTGGCATACCACTACAGTTATAATCACAAAATCACATGCCCCATTTGAAATATTTAAATCATTAAGTCATTGAGTTATCGCTTTCACATGTTTCTAAAAGTACAAACCGACAGACGGTCAATCCCTTATTATATTTGACTCAAAATTTGAAAGGTGTCTAGACTATAAATGTTAATTCTGTGTATAGAATTTCATTTATGTAGCTTTCTTCGTTTTGTAGTTGTCGTGTTAAATTATATTCGAATATCCGGACAGACGGACTTCATTTTTAGCGGATTTTGCTGAAAATTAGATAGAAATCCACAAATTTTGTATAAAGACCGTATGCCAAATTTATAGAAAAAGTATAGAAAGTATAGACAGTATATATTAGTATAGAGAAAGTATAGTACTTTCTCTATACTTTATATACAAGGAAGTAATAAAAATCCACAAATTTGGTATAAAGACCGTATGCCAAATTTATAGAAAAAGTATAGAGAGTATATATTAGTATAGAGAAAGTATAGTACTTTCTCTATACTATGTATACAAGGAAGTAATAAAAATCCGCAAATTTGATATATAGACCGTATACCAAATTTCATCCATACATATCAAAGCGTTTTTGAGTTATCTTTGTTACAAACAGACAGACGGACATTTTTCAAACATGTTTTTTTCGAGCTCATAGAAGTCTAATATGTAGAAATTAGTCAAAATGCCTAGTTTAACGATTACTATACTTTCTCTATATTACGTATACACGGAAATAATAAAAAATTAATAAATCATTTTAGATTTTATAAAAATTTAATGAACGAATTCTAATAAATGTGATGCTCAGTAGGATACATGAACCTGTTCACTACTATGTGTTTTCTCAAATCTTGGAATGAAACGGGGCTCGGCTATCCTTTATAACGGCAACTGCCGAAAATCCGGTTTCGTACAAATGAGAAGTAGCAAATGGGATTACAATTCTCTGAGGTTTAGCACATTGAAGTGGTTGAAATGATTTTGACATACATATTTGACATAGAGCCAAAACTCAGTTAGTAATCTCGCTCGGCTAATGAATTGCAAAAGATAACTCGATCGGATTATCTTCTTCTACTGCGATATGCGCAGTTGCATAGAATTAACCTTGAATTCAGGCGAACGCACTTGATCATTTTAAAAGTATGAGACAAGTTATGCTGAATTTTCTACAAATATGTCGCATCCTGTAAATTAAATTAAAGATATGAAAAGAAGTGAAAATAAGAGTCTCGTAGTGCCTCTGTAGAAAAAGTCGATTGAGCACTTTGAGAATATTGGCTTAAGGCTGGTCATTTTCGAACCGAATTCGCGATTCAGAATCAAGGTTTGTAGGATACTTCAATTTAAACCACATTTTGTTGGCTTTCCGTCTGGCAAAAGGGATTCGCACCTCAAATATTGTCATATTAGGGTTAAATTTCTTAATAAGTAAGTTTAGTTTAGTTTAGTTATATTAACGTCTCATTTTAAAGAAACATTAGGGCTATTTTGGGACGGATCTCGTAATTTTGAACCGGTCAGATGGCGAGAGCGAACCTGAGCCGGCACCCCTTCCCCAAACTTCTACAGCACACCAGCGGGAGGGCATTTAGCGCCGACGTATGTAACGTACACCTTACACGATGGTTCTTTGGTAGAATCGGGTCTTGAACTTGAAATCCTCCGGTTCCCATTCCGAGACCTTACCAGCTGGCTGCCTCGGCCTGATAAGAACTAGACCTACTTTGGGACTTTTTAAAAAGCAATCATATTCGTCTATGGCCTACTACGCATTAAATTCGCATAGAGGAGCGATAAGAGGAGGCGAAAGCCCCCCTCCTCCCTTTGAGCTTTATGGTGTAAGAGTTGTTTTCCAACCAGCTCTAGTTTGGAGTGCTGCCAATTAATATTTTTTTCTCAAAAATCGCCCATGTTTCTTCATTTAGATTTTTCTTCACTTCTCTCATTATCTGTTTCAGGTTTCAGTTTCGCTTCATGCTTTTCGATAGGGAACCATCAAACTTATCGAATATTCGATTTCTTTTGTTAGAATTTGCTCTTAAAAAAGCACATAGATAATATCTTAAAATAATATTCAACTAAAAAATTTTATAAAGAGGTATCAATCATTATTATAGGAGATAAAATAATAATACCATAATAACATTAGAGATGTGCAATCAAAAAATTCTACAATAACATCTAAAATTCACTATGTTTTTTAATCAATGTATTTAGCCTGTCACAGAGTGCCACGATATTAAACATCAAATCACAGCTTCTATAAAAAGACTTGCCCAACACATGAATAATACTTCATTCTATGAAGATAATATATATAATTGACAGTATCTGAATTTTCTGTTAAATATAATATGACACAATGTACGTAAAACATTCACAATTAAAAGCAGTGAAGTGTAAAATTTGCAAGGCTAATTTTACAGAAATACCAAGATGTCTAACATTGTTTGATGGGATATAATGACATGTTCTTAAATTATATCTTTCTTCAATATCAATGATTTCTTCAATAATTTTGCGTTTAGAACGTCATGAACCATTTCCTGCCTACGTATTTGAAGATGAAATCAGTTACTATTGTTAAAGCACATTAATTTCTTGAACACTCTAATTCCACAAAATAATTATTGTAGGAAAAAGTAAAATATGGTCCTTTTTCCTATGGAAAGCAAATGTCATTGTATTTATCATTGGTTGATATGATTTAAATCTTAATAAAGAGTAATTACTACCTATTTAGGAAGAGTTCATATTCTAGAATAACATTTTTGATTTCACTTTTTCTTCGGGATTTTCATCGGATATCAGCTTACAATTTCAGATTTTGATAATTCTTGCAATTTCTTCTGAAACCCGAAGAAGTACGTTCCCTTATCCCCGTAACTTTTTAACCGTCCAATAGGCAACTTGCTTTTTCCATAATAAGGTATATGAAAAGGAACCCGTTGCAAAAATCTTTGGGAGGAATTATAAAATATTTTCCAAAGATAAAAAATAAAAGGCATCAAAATAAACATTAAACAAATTTGATAAAAAAAATGTGTTGATTTATATATATATGCTTATTTCATGTTGGATGACATGTAACGACTTTTTGTAGGACAAGACATGTAACGTTTGCATTACTTCTGCTGAGTAGCGTCATAATTATAAATGTTAGTAATTTAATGCACTATAAACTGTCTAAAATGGGACCATAATGGGAGAAAATCTACCTTCACTGTCTTTCTAGTGCATGGTCTTCAAAATTTTTCCACACCCCCTATGGTAACGAATAGAATAATGACACATATAATTCAGCCTGGTTATTCCCAAGTGTGAGAAACAAGTTTCGCAGAACGCTACCACTGAAACGATTTAGCAGAATCAGAAAGACTAACTACAAGTGAAAACGATGGAGCCGAAAGGAATGATGTCATGGATAATTCAGCATGGTCATTTCCAAGTGTGAGAAAGAAGTTTCGTAGAACGTAGCCACTGAAAGGATTCAGCAAAGTCAGAAAGACTGACCACATGTGAAAGTCGTTGGGGCTTTACGACTATGCTTTTGGTGCATCCTCCCACAATAACATTGTGTTCTTTGATTGTATTGGAATCTGTGCTTACGAAAAAAATGTTCGCGAGTGCCATTCAATAAATTCTTGCATTATATTTTAAAAAAACATTAAAAAAGAAAAAAATATATGCTCATTTAGTTCTTGATGACCATAGGGGTCCCTTCAAGTCGTGGGGACTGAGTGCTAGTATAACTGGCAGCTGGGCTATTGCATCAGATTTTGACTTCCTTTTGTTACTCTATCTCCATGGCACTTAGAACTAGGAACTTTTTATAACGGCCTCTCCTTTGCACTGCCACTAAGAAATGAATTAAAAAAAAGACAAGACCTAATAGTAAAAGCATCTATTGACTATGAAACCAATGTAAGATGTTTAAAAAAACTATTTATTACTATGTTCATTAACACTGATGGCCATACAACGTGGTTGATAGTCCTTATTAAGAAACGCGCTCTTTCCAGGAGATGCAAACCTCGGTGATGAATTCTGAACTTGCGCAATTCACTTGTTTAAAATATCCTTAATGTAAGATAAGCAATACATTCCGTCAATTGGTGTACTATATTAGAGTATTGATAGAACTCAACTTTATAGTAAATAGGATTTTTTCGTTATTTTGATGAGGTAACCTCGGTTACAAAAGTCAAATTTTTAAAATAGTATTAATTCATCATTACTATCTCCCATTTATAAACTTTTGGTTCTTCGTAAAGTTTGTTGGGGCAAGTATTCTTGAAAACTAGCACAGCCATGGTGTAATAAGAGTCAGTGGAGCAACTCGCAGAAGTGACACTGACTATAGATATTTGTTTTTGCTCTCTAGTAGCATTTAGCATGGAAAAATGATAAATATGTATGGATATATCGTGTCTCTATGGTTTCGCTTAAAATTGGCACCCGGGCCTTCTATGCTTTCCTTACCTCCTCCACTCCTTTGCTATGCCATTGAGAAAAGTAATAAGATACATCTATAAATGGAGATAAAACATCAAAAAATCGAACTGTATGATTAATGCCAGACATTTAACAATATTGTACAATATTGCGAATATTGTTTAATGTCCTACAGTATTGTATGTATAAATTGTATACAGTATTGTATATAATATATATGTGCTACTTGAGATTGTCTTCGCTTAAAAAAAAGTTATTTCTTCGGTACTGACCTGCCTCGGCTGTAAAAATCTATATAAATCATATTCATTTTAATATATAGCAATATTTGTTCTTCTTTTTGGCCAAAGTTTTCCATTAATAAATGAAGGATTGTTTGATATTGAATCTTTTATTTTATTAAATCCACTCTTAGTTTCTCATGCAGTTCGGCAAATATTCCAGGAAGCTAGGTCATCCTTGATGTACGATGTTACATTACGTCATTCTTATACTACATTACATAGGAATGCACTACGTCAATTGCCGCGTTATATTGGATTGTTGATGGAACTCAACTTTACAGAAAATACGATTCTTCCGATATTGGGGAGGGGTAACCTCGGCTAAAAAAGCCAAATGTGAGCAAAATATTAACGTCTGAAAATAGCGTTACTTGATCATTAGTATCTTCCATTAATAACTCAAGGAATATTTATATTTAAATAAACTTTTGGTTCCTCGTATAGTTTGGTGCGGCAAATATCCCTGAAAGCTTCCACGGCCTTGATACAGAATGAGCCAGCGGCGCTTAATACAGATATTTCTTTTTGCTCCCTAGCAGCATTTAACTTGAAAAAATGATAAATACGCACTGATGTTTGTCTCTATGGCTTCCTTTAAAATTGGCATCTTGATTTTCTAAGCCTGCTTTGCCTTCTGAACCTCTTTGACACACCACTAAGAAAAGTCATAAAACATATCTATAAAAAAGACAGAACATTAAAAAACCTAATTGTACAATTAATGAGAGACCTTTAAATTTTCTTAATTACTCCGGACTTGCCTTAGTCATAAAAATCAAACTTTATATAAATCATATGCATTTTAATATACAGCAATATTTGCTCTTCCATTTTTACCAATGTTTTCTATTTATAAATGAAGGATTGTTTGATCGTGAATCTTTTCTGTTATTAAATCCTCTTTCAGTTCCTCGTGCAGTTAGGTATGGCAACTATTCCAAGGAGCCAGCTCATCCTTGATGTCGGATGAGTAACGCGTTGCATCAGTAGGCCTCGTATCGCAGTAGATTGTTGACTGATAGCAAAAGTGATTCCGGTGCGAGTCTTTTCTCATGCCCACTTGGCCGAACACTTCCTGGGTGTGAGCTTCCGCTAAGAGGAAATCCAACAGTCTTAGAATTCAAATGAGGAAATGCGCATCAAGGTCGCCCGGACTGGGAGATACAACACAAGCAAAAACTGTTGTGTGGTTCTCACGTACGACCCAACAAGAGGGCATGATTAAAATCCTCGCTATTTTAGAATAAAGGTTTGGGAACTGCTCACAAACGTCTTTGAGCTATGCTACGACTACTCTTGTAAAGCGTTTTATGCAACGTGATTTGTTGTATGTGGCTAGTGAATCAAAATTTCGAACTCAGCGTTTCTGATCGTTACGTTTATTTCTAGAATCGATTATAACTTAAAATGTTAGAATGATTATATAGCTTGAAAGGTCATTTCTTCCGCAATAAAGGATTGTGAATTTCAAATTGATCTGTATGTTATACTTGTAACGGTATTTCTTATTCAATATTCTTTGCGTATAGGATATTATATCTTAGTTTCGAAGTTAGAATCTCTAATAGCCACGCTTCTATCAGTGTAGTTTGTTTTTAATGTTGTTCTCTTATCGCTCGTCAAAATAGCTAACTTCTTTTTAGTGTAGACTGTGAATTATTGACTTGTCATTTTTTTAAAAACAGTAAGGATTTATTTTTGTTAAGAAAAGGTTAGGAAATGTTCACAAGTGTTTTCAATTTATTTCATTTGGCGTGTGCCTTGCACTTAACAGGTGTTTTTTATTCAACGTGCTTTGATCGTTGAGTCATCACATTCAAAGTTACTGTTTTTATTATCACGTTTTGTTCGTTCTGGATTGTTTTTAACAGTGAATATATTTTATACACGGTTCAAAGGAAAAAAGTTAAAAACCGATTAAAAGAGTTATTTTTTATGCATGGAATACATAGTTTTAAATTTTGATATTAAGTTTATTTATGACTAGAGGTTGTGAATCTTTGTTCATCTTATAAGTTTAAACGAGCAATTCTTGTGTATATATAAATTTATTTTTAGGTTTTCTCGGAAATGGCTGCAACGATTTGGATCAAATTTTATATTTAGATAAGATTTTGCTTTTTAAGTTTATCTATATAGGTGCCTTTCCTGAAAAAAGTGCGATTTTACACATAATTTTTTTATAACTAAATATTTGCAAGTGGTAATACATGACAAACTCAAGCGTATGAGAGGTGAAGTCCTGGTTAGGGCTGCGGACTCACATGCATTTTTTTTCATGTTCGATACCGCTTTTGCAATTCAATTAGATTTCTCTTATAACTTTTAAAGAACCCTAGGGTAGGATTTTATTTATGATTTCACGCACACACACACAAACCTGCCGAGCGAAGCTTGGTCTTTCAGGTATTAAGTTAAATTAATCGTCACAATATTTTAATTAACTCTATAATATTTTTATAAAAGAAACAGCTGCTTAAACGAGTGTTAAAAATTGCTTATAAATACCTCTTTTTACACTTTTTTTTGTTGTCCAGGAGCTTTATTTAAATATTACAAATCAACGGTGAATTTAAGTATTTTACAGCCCTAAACAGTGCACATAATAAGGTCTCTCTTTTAATAAAAAAATTGATTTAGTTTCGTAATTCAGGCACATTTTTAACATATTAAGGATTTATTTTTTAGACTAATATATTTTTATTTTATCAACTATGTGAACACGTAATATTTTTATTATCTATAAAGATGGCTTACTTTTTGGCTTCTATATTTCTAAACAATATCATTGAAGCAAATGTTCGGTTTTTATTAATATTCTGATAATTAAGTGAACTTAATGAAGCATACAGATCCCTACAAATTGTATTTGAAAAAGTGTTAATATTATCCTAATATTTTATCATTCACATAATCTGTATACCCCATAAACTTATTTGTTTGGTAACTAGGAAACTAAAGTTTTTACTGTTTGTGGTTTCCTTTTCAGCCCCAGGCAGTTGCCTAACCTGCCTAATTTGTAATCTGACACTTTTAGAGGAACTCAATATTAAATTTGTAATTTCAGCTGTCACTTTAGTTCATTCTCATTATATTTTAATAGTGAAAAATGTTTTCCAAACGGTTGAAATTTTTTTAAATATGCATCAGTGAGGCATTTTATGTAATTTCGTGCAGCATGCGTTATAGTACTCCTATATAATATTGAAATTTTATTTACAAAATTAATATTTATATACTAATAGTTATAATGTTAATGTTTATATTAATGTTTTCAAACTTTCATTTTAGACAGCTTTTCAGGAAGAATACATTTTACGTAAGAACAATTAATTAGAAACGCTTTGAGAAACATTCAAAAGAGCCAAACTGGCCTCTTGTCATATATTTTTGATTAACGTGATATGCTATATATATATATATATATATATATATATATATATATATATATATATATATATATATATATATATATATATATATATAATATCTCTAAATCTAATTTAAAATTTAATTGATTTCCTAATTTTATCTTAATTTAGTCCATAATAACTTTTTTGTAAAATGGTCTCTTATTTTCTGATCCAATTCCCACTTTTTTATTTAATTGATTTTACACGCACTCTAGAAAACTGCTCACTTCAGCATTTTCTCACGTTCCGAGAGAAGGGATGAAAGTCCTTAACGTGTATAACATTCTTTTAAAGATGCCTAAGATTCCCTTTCCTAAATCGACACGTGTTAAAGAAATCCCTATCAGAATATCATAGTAAAATCACTGAAGGGAAAAATTTCTATCTCTTTTGCTTTTGTGTCCTGATATAGACTGACGCATCTTTTAGGATCGTTGTTTGTTTGTTTGTATAAATTATGCCTCCCGGGATGAAATAAATCGGTTTTAAAAAATTCAAAAGTTTCTTCTTCTCGGCCAAGAATCTGTTAGAATATATTTTACATATATATATTACAGGGATCTTCGTTTCAGTATTAGGGATTCTGAACCAAGAATCCATGTCTTATCTCCACCACAATCGTTTTTCATAACTTACCCCATATTCACATTATACATATCCTTAACCCCAAGTTTAGTTTTATGTAGTTTATTTATACTGCCATTTAGTTAGAAAGTGGCATGAGGGCTATTTTGGAAGAACCTCTTCATTGTAACCTGGAGATGGTTAATGAAAACCTGAGCTACCCTCCTCCTCCTTTCCTCTTTAAATCCTATACCATTTAAGAGGATGGACCTGAAACTACCCAACTCCAAAGAAATCTGGTTTCTCCAATATTGCTCCATCTTATCTATTTGACTGAATTCTTTTTCGACAGTTATTCATCTACGAATTTATTCATTTTTTTGTATGACTTTTTTATCCACCTTTTTCTTTAAATAAACATCCTGTAGTTCTAGGCAATGATATTGTTGATCAGATAGAAAGGCAGATCAACGCGTTCGCTGCCATGATTGCTACCTGTGATTCGGACCACTATTCAATAAGATGCTTATTTATCTGATCTCTTTTCATTGTAAGGGAGAAAAAAATATCTAATTAGATAGCATGCATGAATCACAGGTGATTCACGTGCTGAGCAATGTGTTAAACCAAGGAGATATAAACTAAACATAGGCTTGTTTTATTCTACATTGACTGTGAACTTTTGTTGTCACTCGAATGTGAATGACACGGCAGTCAATGTGTAAATCATAAGTGTACTGTGAATATCATCTCTAAATCCTACCTTAAGAAAAATCTCAATAAGCGTGCGTTCTTGATTGAATTCGATAAAATAGATGAAACATTTTTAGAGATGGACGTCGGCCTTTATTATTCTTCCTCCTGATTATATTAACAGAGCTCATAGTAATCAGTTCATCGGAGGACATGGGACCGCTGTGACCTTTATGTTAGGCGTGTGCTCTCGAGATAGCAGCATTTGTGAAAACAAATCGCTGCATCATTGTCTGTCCTGTGACAAAAAATCGCCCCTATCAGCAAGACTAGCGTCAGAGCCGCACCAACCTGATGCCAACACATTACTCAAAATAATCGATTCGTGATGTGAATAATAAAGATGAAGTGGATTTTTACAAGAACGAAGGACTAAGAATGACAATAAATGCCTTCATTAACCACTTATACATTCATTGCGGATTTTTTCAATTCAGCATTGAGCTCCCTTTTTCTTTATTACTTTCTCATATGCGTAGTATAGAGAAAGTTTTGTAAACGTCAAAAAATTGGAACTCGAGATTTTGACGAATCTTCGCGTCTCACACCTCCCAGAATTCGAAAAAGACATGTTCGAAAATTGTCTGTTTATGATAAAGATAGCAGAAAAAATGTCTTGAGCCAGATAGATGAAATTTGGTATACGGTCTTTATATCAAATTTGTAGATTTTTTAAATCAAATTTTGAGCAAAATTCACTCAGAGGATGTCTGTCTAGTTGGCTGTTCCAAGTATAATTTAACACAATAGTATAATCTGAATAATGAATAGTTGGCTGTTCAAGTATAATCCAACAACAGAATTTGCAGAGGGCCAATAAACGAAGAGATCTGTATAGATAAAATTCAATAGCTAGCATTAACAACTATAATCTAGATAACTTACAAAATTTGAAGCAAATCAAACTAAGGATTGAGCCAAATCAAACTCAGTCTGTACTAAAATATATAAACGTGATGACTCAAAAACGTAGAGACTTAAATGTATCAAATTTGGTGTCGGATTTTGTGACCACAACGGTAGTTCTAAGTCAAATTTTTGTTTCAATCGGTTAAGAAAAACGCGGCTAAAACACAAATTCGATTTTCGGATACAGTAGACTCCCGATTATCCGCGCCTGCCGCACAAAGGTTTTTTTTTTTTTTTTGACTGGTCTTTTCAAAAAGGTGAAGTTTTACAGTTATGCTTTTGTAATTACATAATACATTACAGTATTAAAACAGTACATATGTATTGATTTTTCTGTGTATCCTTGACGCCTCTCGTAAGTACAAAGCGCTTTTCTGTTTTCATTAACAAAATGCATTTTAGGTTAGTTTTGAGTGATATACTAAAATATTAAGCGTTAGTTAAACATTTCCTGCTGTTTATTTTACGTTTTATTGTACATAAAACGATTTTTCAAAGTTGGAATGACTGTTTTCTTTTTTGCTATACCCGTTTTTAGCTTTTTTTCGGATTATCCGCGATTTTTGTTATCCGCGGCGGCCGGGCCACCCAATTCCGCGGATAATCGGGAGTGTACTGTACTTTTAATTGCACGCCAGGAATTAATCGCCCAATTACTCTGCAAGGATAACACGATAGATTTAGTAAAACTTAATCAGGTCGATTCATTCAATTCATTTCCTTGTTTCTAAAGATAATAATTATCTAATAGTAAAGATGAAAATGTGTGCATTCGTTTGTTGGCCCTCTGCAAGACAGTCACCGTTTGATTTAGAGTTTCCAATCTGGGCACATGTATTCTTGGAGGATGGGAATGTACACATAGGAGGAATGCTTTTGCAATTTTAATTAGAATTTTAAAAATGAAAATTTTAAAATTTTTGATATTTTTCGTGATAATTTCCGAATATATTATTGTAAAAAATTGAATTTTACCCAATTTGAAAATTTAAAACAATGTTTTTTTAATGATGTCAATTTAATAGTCACGCGAATTTTTCTAAATTTGAGCAATTTAAAAAAATATATTTATTCTCTAATTTCCAACAACAGAATTACATTTCTGCCATGAAATCCAAATCGTTCTCATTGTTCATCATATATTTAACAGTATGAATTTTTTTTCCATTGTTGAAAGCTAAAGAAGAAGGATTCTGTTTAATATTTGTATAATTTACAAGACAAAAAAAAATGATGTTACAATATCGCGAAAGTCAGAAGATGGATACATGCATTTACGATTTTAAAAGAGATATGATGTAATAGAACTGGTCTCTATAAGAAAGTATATAATTAATAGAACTTATGTAAGACGATTAAAATAACATGATTTTAATGTCAACGATTTGGCGTAAAAACAAACATTTGCCAAACAATTTGGCGTAATATTAAGCTTTCGCCAAACAATTTGGTGTTTGGATATGAAGTTATATTTAAATTGGTCGCTATATGTGTGTGTGTGTGTGTGTGTGTGTGTGTGTGTGTGTGTGTGTGTGTGTGTGTGTGTGTGTGTGTGTGTGTGTGTGTGTGTGTGTGTAAAACATATAGTTTTGAAGCAGTTAAGTGGCCGGAGAGAGAGAAGATGCTTTGAATTTTTAACTTCGCTTTATTCCATCCTGGGAGTACAAGCAAGAAGCGACGAGGTACGTCAATCTGCATCACAACACAAGAACGAAAAGAGAAAAGAGAGAGAGAAATATTTTCCCCGATGATTATATACCATGAGATTCTGATAGGGATTTCTTTACAAGTGTCAATTTAGGTAAGAGAATTATAGGTATCTTTTAAAATAATTTGTTTAGATTGACAGATATTAATCCCTTTCCTCGGAACGTGAAAACCTCTGATTTAAGAATTTTTACAGAGCTTCTGTTGCATTAATTAAATAAAAAAGATGGAATTGGATCAGGAAATAAGAGAACATTTTAGAATGAAATTAATATGGATTAAATTAAGATAAAGATTAGGATATTAATTAGGATTTAATTTAGATTTAGATATATCATTACATATATATATAATTAGTCGCTATAAGTGACTAGGGTACTTGTCAGTTGTAACGGCGACCAAATAGCAGCAAGAAAAAATTTCGCCAATTTGGCGATTTTATAGCATGTGATTCGCACTCTGAAAACTTTTCGTAATAAATAATAATGCACTTGAGTATATATTTATAACTTGACGAAATGTTTTCTTGGCGCTTTTTGGACGCCGTTAAAACCGAATTGTACAACGACTAGCAATAATAACGATAATGATGATAATGCTCAACTTTTTTCTTTCTGTTGAGCTTTTATTTTCTGTCATCAGTTGTTTATGCCCCGAGTTCATGGACTTCGTAAACTTACTTTCAAACTTAATACTTTTCTTTATATCTTGAATAAGATCAAGTCAAGTTCCCACCATTGTTTTCCTGCGACAAGAGTTTGATTCCCTGCAGGTTCAAGGCACCCACTGTTCACCTCGCAGGACATTGTGTTAAATCAAGTTTTACGCAAAACTGAGCATCTGGAGAGCAAATGGTAAAGCAAGGTTAGGCTCAGTTGATAAACAAGCAAAGATCTTTCCACTTTTAGGCCTTCTTCCAATGTTTTGTTAGTAAGCACAGTACCGGGAAACGCTCTTAAATTTTTCAACGAAGTCATCCTCTTCGTGAACTTTTCTACAGATTGGCACGATCGACAAGATGCCGAGAAGTGAATTTGCATTTTTTGCACGTGTTTCTGAAAGGGTAACGTTTTTGGAATCTCTCCAATCTTAACGCGTGAGTGTTTTTGCATTTAGCCAGTTTTCCTCGAAGCTTGGATAATTAGCACGCGTTTTTCGCGATGTCTTAGGTAGAATAAAGGAGGGGGGCAGGGAGGGGAAAATTTATTTTTCAATTTTATTTTTTAATTCATTATGTATTAATGAGAGTTAACAAGAAATGGGGAAAATTAATTATGCTATCTATTCACATCTTGTGATCTCTTCAGATTTAAATATCGTAAATTGCGGTGGTATGATGTGATTAGCAGTCATATAAGGTAAAGAAAAATGACTTTAAAAAGTGAATAAAAGAATAGTACGTACGTCGTTGCTTTTTAATATTCTCTTTCAGTTTTTTAGAAAGAGCGTTATTTATCAATTGACAGCATGGAAGATAATTTGCGTCATAAAGATAATTGAAAAATAATGAATTGAATACAAAATGCGATAAAATACAATATGTTTCTATACTGAAAGTCATTATTTTTTTTATTGAAAAATAATTATTAATTATGAACGAATTAAAAGATTATTAGAATTAAAACTACGAATAGATACTTTGAATGTCAGTTATCAAAAAAAAAAAAAACGGATGTAGAATTGTTTAAAAATATTATTCATTACACATGTCGTACTGTAATATTTTAAACAAATAATTCAGTTTAATTTTAAATATATGTGGGAAAAGGCAACGACCAGCATTAATATTTGAAATATATTTATTAAGATTAAAGTACAAAGGACAAAACATTACTACATAGAACATAAAAGATACTTGAGCGTGAGCTACACGTCTTGCAGTCTCACTGCCTAACTCTCGTCTGCCAATAATGGCGGGAAAGCATCACGTGATTAATGACGTGACGCAACATGGCCAGCATGGCGCCATACAGGATACGGGATCTGTCAGCGCTTCCCACATCGGCCATCATGACAGGATAGGCGACCTCGCCTTATGGTATACAGTACATTGAAGTAAATATATAAAACAAACACTCAAATACAGGAAAATAATAATATGTAAAATTGAAATATTCACAAGATAAAACAAATAAAATAGTCATACCATCCGTGACAGCATAAGTATATAGCACTGGAAATATCGAATAACTAACTAAAAATAAAAATAATATTAGTGTTGAACATATAAAAATATAATAACACAAAATAAACAGAGAAAAAAAATCAAAGTCTATATCGTCCAAATATACACACACAAAAAGAAGGAAAATAGTTTTTTTTTCTTTAAGTAGTGTTCAGTGTTTTCTTTTGAAACACAATTCAAGTGATATGTTCTATATTGCTGGACCATGGTTTCATATATTCTGCACAAGTTGAAGTTTTTGATGGTCCATCGAAGAAATCATACTTTTCAACATCGTATGTGTCGTTTGCTTTAATTTTGATCACTTTATATGGTCCGAGAAATTTTTGTTTCAATTTCAGACCAGGGCCAAACTGAGTGCGCTTGATTGCGACGAGATCATTCAATTGAAATTTTTGAGCATGTTTCCTACGCAGATTGTAGGTACGGCGATTTTCTTCTTGGATTTTGAGGATTTGTTGTTTTGCATCTTTACGGAGCTCATCACGCTGTTGGAGAAATGCAGACTGGATCTCTTCGTTGACGATTTCGAGGATTTTTATATCATGCTCAGATTTCATTTTAGTTCCAAACAGAATTTCGAATGGAGTAGAATTGATACTTCGTTGAAATGTAGAATTAATAATTTGCTGAACGGAAGCAACATGGCTATACCATTTCTCAGGGTTTTCTATGGATAGCTTGGAGAGTACAGATATGATAGTAGAATTAAGTCTTTCTACCTGACCGTTTGATCTAGGAAGTCCAGCTGTAATAGCAATGTGGGTGATATGCTGATGTTCACAATATTCTTTGAATGACGTAGATGTGAAAGCGGTACCTCTGTCCGTAATAATCCTTGAAGGATTACCGAAAACTGATCTTTGGCATTCGAGCTTATTGAGAACTTCAGCGGTGTCGGTGGACTTGGTCGGGTAAAGCCACACAAACTTCGTAAAGGAATCGATGATCGCCAGAATATGCTTATATTTCTTAGAAGTGCTGGGAAGAGGACCCAAATGATCAATATGATATGTATGAAAGGGAGTATCGTCTTTGTCAAGTGGATGCAAAGTGCCATCTAATTTGCCACGTTTTCTGTTATTTAGAATGCATGTTACACAGTTGCGTATGCATCGTTCAATTTTCTCTTTCAAGTTCGGAATAAAGAATTCTTTGTTCAACATTTCCTGCGTGCGTTTTACTGCAAAATGGCCTCGTTCATGACAGGATTTAATAATGTTGGCCTGCATATCATCAGGTACGACAAATAAATCGATTCCGTCTAAGTTCTTATATAAAATGTTGTTTTTGACTATGTAGTTCTCGTAAGGTGCATTTTGAAGTAATGCTTTTATAGCTGTAATATGCTCATCTGTCTGTTGAGCTTTGAAAATTTGAAGATTGACACAGTCTTGAATGATCATGCAGCATGGGCTTCGGCTAAGAGCGTCGACATGAGTCATCTTTGAACCGTTTCGATGCTCTATTTCGTAGTCAAAATCCTGAAGGTATAATGCCCATCGCGAAATGCGGGAATTCATTTCTTTTTTATTTAACGTTTTGACGAATGCATTACAGTCAGTGATAATTTTAAAGTGTGATCCGAGGATGTAAATTCGGAATTTTTTAAGAGCTTCTACAATGGCGAGTACCTCCAGTTCATAGCTGGTGTATTTTCTTTCGCTGTCAGACGTTTTCTTGGACATATAATACACTGGATGGAATTTGTTATCATCTTTGGATTTTTGTAGTAGGACTGCCCCCAAGCCATCAATTGACGCGTCTGTATGAATTTCAATGGGACTGCCTTGATTAAAAATAGTTAAAACGGGTTTATCAGAAAGTAACCGTTTTAAGCGTAAAAACGCAGTTTTTTGCTGAGCTTGAAATAGAAAGGGGCTGTCCTTACGAAGAAGATCACTAAGTGGTTTTGCTATAGTAGAGTATGAGGGAATAAATTTTCTAAAGTATCCCGTAAGACCTAGAAAACGTTGTACGTCTTTTGCATTTTTTAACTCAGGATAATTAAGAACGGCTTTAGTTTTGGAGGGTGAAGGGAGCAATTTGCCGTGTTCTACTACGTGACCCAAAAATTCAATCTGACTATGCAAAAATTGACATTTTTTAAAGTTTATATCTAGTCCATAATCGCGAGCTACTTTTAGAACAGTGTTAAGGCGTTCGAGAGCCTCAGATTCATTATTTGCGGGAATGACGATGTCATCCATATACGGGAGGACAATGCCTTTTGCAATAAGATCACGAAAAACGGCATTTATGTATCGCATAAAGACAGGAGGACATGAACTTAAACCGAATGGCATATAACGGAATTGAAATTGATCTGTATTTGTGACGAAACTGGTGTAACAACGACTTTTTTCTTTTACCGGCACATGAAAAAATCCGTTACGCAAATCGAGAGTACTGAAAATTTTAGCATTTTGAAGACGATCTAAAATGTCATCAATTAATGGTAGTGGATAATGGTCTTTAACTAATTTACGATTTAATTTTCTATAATCTATACAGACTCTATGTTTTCCATCTTTCTTACGAACTACGACAACTTGACTAGCATAGGGTGAAGAACATGGTTCTATAATTCCATTTTTTAACCACTCGTCTATCTGCGCATTTACTATATCACGTTCGGCAAAGGGTAAACGTCGAGGAGAGTGGAAAATTGGCTCATCGTCAGTAAGCGTTATATCAAGTGCGATGTTCGTGGTTTTAGTTTTGTTAGGTTTATAGGCTAACAAAATCTGTTCAACCTCATTGCGAGTTTGTTTAGAAATATTCGGACCTATATCAAACGTGGGAGTTTCGGCAGAAATAGCCATTATAAAACTGTCAGTTTCAACAGGATCATCAGATTTAGAAATTTTGGAAAATACAACACCGTCAGGTTTAATTGTCAAATTTGCCTGATTTATTACGTCGCAACCTATTATTAGGTCATAAGTAGTACAATTATTAGGTACCACAGAAATAAAAACAGGAAAACTTTGTTTGTCAATAATAATTTCAGATTCAAAGGAACCTATTATTTTAGTTTGGGAAAAACCGAATCCAGTTAGTGTCATCTTGTTATTCGTCAACGGCGGCGATCCTAGTTTAATCCATGCAGAATGTTTGAGAAGTGTCGAAAAACTACCAGTATCGACTAATCCGGAAAGTGTATTATTAAGAATAACAACCTCTTTATGCATATTCGACGGAGAATGCAATAAATGTAAAGTGTTGACATTATCCCGTGGGGTAGAACTGTCATTCCGAGTAGTACGATGACAATCGGAAGATTTATGTCCGAAAAAATTACAAGAAAGACATTTAGGACCACGTTTACGATTAGGGCAAGACTTTGCGATATGTCCAAAATCGTTACAGTTAAAACAACGCGTCTTACTGTTAGTCGGATTACTAAGATTCGATTTTGATTCTCTTTGTTGGACAGGGATTTTATGTATTGTATCACGTCCTTGGCCGTCATTAGCATATCTAGAATACGACATCTTTGAATTATTTGCGTTCATTGCACTTACGATAGTTTCGAAAATTCGTAATTTTTCTTTAAACTCAGAATAACATTTTGCACCGTAAAGAATAATTTTATCAGAAGGGGAACCCTGTATCCCATTTATTGTGTATTGAATAACAGAACATTCATCAATAAGGGTTTCAGACTGATTCGCAATTTCACGCATGGCAATAAAATATTGCATAAAAGTTTCATTCGAGTGCATTTTACGTCTTTCTAGTTGTTTATGTATTTCAATCGAAGTTACTTTATCGGAAAATTCATTAATGAATGCACTTTTAAAAGCATGATAGGAATTTAGATTTCTTTGAGAGAATAAAAAAGATTTAGCTGCGCCGGAAACTAATCTCTTTACAAAGATTAATTTTTGTTGTTCGCTTAAAGAAGGAAAAAGAGAAAAATTCTCTTCAACATCATAAAAAAAACTTTTAATCGAATAGGAATCATTTCCTGTGAAGTTTCTGCTACTACCACAGAGATCGCGTAATAAAAAACAAAACTGAAGGTTTATTTCATTCATCGTTTGTTTATTCGAGGGATCATTTTCGAGTGATTCCCTTTTGGCGCCAGTAATTAATGCCTGACTGTTATTTATTAATGTTTCGTCTGAAGTTACGGGGATGGGGAAGGAAGAATTATTACCCGTATTACTCATAGAGCTGTTATTAATAGATGAAGTTTCGGTTTGAGAAACCTTTTGAGGAGACAAAGGTTTTTCTTCTGTTTCCGATAAAAAACTAATATCTAGCGAGTTCTGAAATTCATTTAAATTTGTTAGGGCTTTAAAAATATTTTCACACAAATCATCTTTGTTATTTTCGTTTACTTCTAAATGTAATAAATCAGAAACGGAGATAAAATCAGATAAAGAAAAATTATTCAACAACTCTTGTTTATGTTTTTCTACATCTAAATTTTCAAATCTTTCAAAATTTCTCATTCTTTTTCGAGAAGAATGGTCAAAATTACTGTAACCTAACACAGAGTTAAGCAATTTTACTGAATTAGTTTTTGCATATTTAAGGGAGTTAGCGATTAATTCAATATCGCCTAGTTTTAAAGACATTGTAATGAATGAAAACAGAACTAATGCACATTCACTCGGGATTAAAATTTAAAGGGAGAATGGAATAAAGTAACGTACTATACTATAAATTACAAACTTGGGAAAAAATTGCGCCTACCTGGTTGGGAGCAGTCGAATTATTCACTCTTAAAAGTTCCTTTTTTTTTAAAGCAGCCAGTATATGTCAGCACAGTTGCACAAGAACACGAAGTACTTGAACCTTTAACGTTTCCACTTGAATCATATCCATCCAAAACGTGCACTAACGTCCATTAAAATATCCACGGCAAAAATCCACTCTTATCAAAATTCTTAGCATCAATTTAACGTCTTAAATTGTACTAACGTCCACAGCTTTTCAACAATTTGGCGGGATTTGCTAGGGGTATTCACGAGAAAGGCCGAGCCCCCAAATGTGGGAAAAGGCAACGACCAGCATTAATATTTGAAATATATTTATTAAGATTAAAGTACAAAGGACAAAACATTACTACATAGAACATAAAAGATACATGAGCGTGAGCTACACGTCTTGCAGTCTCACTGCCTAACTCTCGTCTGCCAATAATGGCGGGAAAGCATCACGTGATTAATGACGTGACGCAACATGGCCAGCATGGCGCCATACAGGATACGGGATCTGTCAGCGCTTCCCACATATATTACACAAATGAATTTAAAAAATATGCAAAAAGTTATAAAAAAGGGAGTCGTTATTTTTTATTAAGCTGCGAATAGATACTCCGAATATTGGTAATTTAAAAGTACCAACTTTCACTCCTCTAGTTCTCTCTATTATAGAGCCATCCTTTTCTTACTCCGACCAGAGGGTAGGGCAGCCCAGAAATGAGGTTGAAAAGCTTCCGGTATGTTGGTTGGTTCTCGCCACCCTGGTGAGTACAGAAAAAAAGGGGAGTCGCTGCCTCCCATCGACGACGGGACGTACTTCGCAAGAGAAGGGTTGTACCGTGGCCGATGATGGCCCTTAGGACTCAACCACAGTTTCCGCTAATGTTGCAGTCGCGGAGGCCCGGTCATTCAGATTTTTCTGTGTACCTTGGGGGGGGGGTGTCGGAAGTTATCGTTTCTTATAGAGACGCAATTTAAATAATATTTTTTCGAACTCAAGAGGTGCATCTAAACCTTAAAATCGAATATTTTGATGATTATTTTGCTTCCGTGTAATATAAAACGGGCTTGCTAATCCATCAGTTCGCCAATCCGGCTGAAGAAGAATTTTCAAAAGGAGCAGCATGGAATGTCAAAGAGAAAACAAATCATTAAATATGAATGTTAGCTTCCTTAGGGCATAGGGGGTACGCTCATTAAGTTGAAACATACCTTTAAATTATTTTGAAAGCTTGATGTCAGGTTTTTAATCTTACTTGGCTATTTTTCCCACATCGAAAGTCCGATAAATGACGAACACGGAAAAAAAACTAATAAAAATAACGTGAGAAGATCGTGAATGAATCTATAAATCGAATATGCACAAGTTGGATCTGCTTGAAAAACGAGACACATAAAAAATTGCTATCTATCTAATAGATGTGCAACAGCAGAAGGCGTAAGCCGAAGTTTCCTCCCATTGAATTTCGAGGTGGCAGAGCTCTCCACGTCACAGACCATGTTGGGTGCAGAGATGAACTGTAAAATGCACTGCGCATTCCCTTTCTTCCGAATGTCAGCCTTTTGGGCTCTTAAATTTTTTTTTTTTTTTTTTTTTTTTTTGCTAGCTATTATTTTGGGTTTTATTTCGCTGTCACATTTTCCCAGTAGAAACTCTTCAACTTTAATACATATCGGTTTTTTTTTTGTTGTTAAAAGTCCTTCATTGTAAAGAAGATGCGTTTACAATTTTCTAAAATACAGTTCATGTAATCACAATAAATTTTTTTTGTATTATTTAGAAATAAAACAGTTTTCTAAAATTGTTCTCTGTTGTAATACTTTTTGCTCCACAGCTTATTTCGGAGTTGACGAGTCGACATTGCCTTAGAGAGCTAACCAATGAGCTGCATTTTAGATCTTATATTGTAGCTAAAACATTTAAATCATGTCTTATTATTTGAGCCGCCTTTGGCGACCAGCTACTCATCCCACCATATTAAGAATGTTAATTTAATCATGCCAGCCAACTTAGATTAACTATATTTATCCTAACAAAAGAAAGATTTATTTTAAACCTTATATGAACAATAAACATTCAGCATTTTGATTGATTAACAAAAAGGCGAAGTTAATCGGAGAATAAAAAATGGTCATGAGCCGTGTTAAAGTTTGATTTTGTCATGGCTATTGAAATATAACATATTGGTGGACAGGCGATTGTCGATGACATATATAGAATTCTCGAGCTTTCATAAGAAATATAAATAAACTAAATTGGCGAAATGGTTAGGTATGCTGGATTCAGCTTAGTTTTCACTACGTAGAATGAACAGAAAAATAGTGTTTTTCAGATTTTTCTTGAAAGGGGGAATACGGAGATGCATATCTGGCGGATAATGAGCATTTATATGCTATGTAAACGGCGGCAGTGATCGCCGAGAAATTTTCTTATATTCCCTATAAATATTCCTTTGTTAATGCTATTTGTAATGCTCCTTTATAAAGGTTAAAAATTCCTTTTGTTTTATTCCCGGCATGTCATTGGCAAAGATGTGGTTGGCTGATGTCATTGGCCACCTATTGGAGTGCAATCCTTGGCGATGAATCGCTAGGATGTAGTTAATACATAACAGCCAGAAAACTGAATGTGCATTTTGGGCATCTGTTTCCTAACTGAATGAAAGCAAACCTTCATACAGAACTAATACTGTAGTCACATGATTTACGTACAGATTTTCATATTTTAAGTAATTTCGTTTTTGAGTTATAGCATTTTGTGAACCGATAGACAGACGATCAGCTTCTCGATGAAACTTGATTCCGTATTTAATACAGATCTATATTTATATATTAAATCTAATTTTATCCATCTAATTTTTTTACATTTTGCAGTTAATATGCTCACTTATATCGACCAGACGGATAGACAGACTTTCTCTCAATAGATATAGTTCAAAATTTAGCAAAAGTGTACAGATTTGGCGTAATATGATGTACCAAATTCCATTCTTCTAGCTCAAAGCGTTTTTTGAGTTATAGTTTTCACAGACAGACACAATTCCAAAAGCTCGTTTTCATATTCAGAGGAAGATCTGGAACATGGAGATTCGTCAAAATCTGAAGATCGAATATTTTAATAGTTTCAATATTTTCTCTCTGTATATTTTATATTCGAGAAAGTAAAAATTGAAAAAATCGGACCAGTGGTTGGGATTGGAGGATTGGATACTAAGGTTTTCTTGCTTATTTTTATATTTTGATGTTTTATAAATTAAACACATATTTCGTTGGTGAAATGCGTTTTTTGAATGTATATAAACTAATCCTGTATTTTGATATCTCCCGTATATGGGCTCTATATCATCGACTACTGTATTTATTACACAAGAAAGTTAAAAAAAAGAATTAAAGTCACCACAACCATATGGAATGAGATCTGAAAGACTCACTTACAAAACAAACAATATAGTCTTCTCCTTTTTTTCCCCTTCTAAATACAATATGTATACTACAACTTGCAAAAAATTCGATTTTCATTTTAAGACTATAAAAAATGTGTAGGCCAGTGTCAATTAATAGAACTGTCAACCCGAGATGCCTAAAATGACACGTTGCTACGAAGATTTCATTCCAGAAGCAACGAAACGTCGTGACACGAAAAAGGGACGGCCCCTGATGAAAAAGCACAGATGCCCGAACTCCGTCACATTGTCGAGAGCGTGACGCTCTCGATTCAAGGTTGCACAGTCCTCATCTGGGGTGATTTTTAAATTTTTATTGCACGTGTGCCTTCTCTTTGCTTGCTTTCTTTCTTTTTTCATCCATAGATGACTCTTTTCTTAAATACCGCATTACGTAGCCTGATTTTCAACTTGGCAAATCTTGACTTCCTCGTGGAAGATGGTGTTCATCCAAACTGATGGTATAGATGGATTTCAAACACTAAAAGGTTGAGAACATTTTTTAAAAATGGTTTGAGGGAGTTACGGCAGTAAAGTTTGCCTAATTTAGAAACTGATAGACGTTCATAACGATATGAATTATTCATTGAAGTGGAAACCAGAACAATCTAGGAGATACAAATTTAAATTCCAAACACCTGTTTGATTTTGAATGGAAACAAAGAATCGTATCGGTTATTCGAAATATTGGTAATTTTATACATAGAGCCGAAGCTCTAATTTGAGAACTGAATTCTGTTTTGTCCAAGACGTTGAATCTAAGATTCCACTCAGGTTTATCTAGGAAATGAAATTGAAATTCAGATTTTTTTTTTTATTCTGGGTAGAAATAAGAAGTATATTGAATACTCTGAACATCGGTAGCTTTATATGTAGAACTGAAGTTTCATATTGAGAAGTGTATTTTGTTAGTCCAACTCTTTGTATCTTCGGTTCCACCCGCGTTTATCTAGGCGATACAATTCAAATTCAAAACCATTTTTCAATTATGCATAGAAATAAGAACTGTATCGGATACTCTGAACATCGGTAATTTTATATGTCGATCTGAAGTTCTACATTAAGAGGAGCTGAATTTTGTTTAGTATAACCCATTGTATCTTTGGCTCCACCAGCGCTTCTCTAGGAGATACAATCCACATTCAGAACCCTCTTAAAACACTGGATAGAAATAAGAACTATATCGGATACTGAAAGTTGAATTTTATCTGGTAGAAAGCAGTTGTATCTTCAACTCCAACAGCGTTTATCTTTCCTATATGTACGGGAAAAAGAGAAGCCATATACTTTTGGAACACTCAGTTTTTCATGTTTTTTTATTCATCTCCTTACTTGTTTACCGTTCTTTCAATTCTGATTAGTAAATCCTTATTAAGTAGTTTCATAAAGCTTTCGGATTTATGGAAATTTTAGATTTCCCCTTGATGTCTATATGTAAACATTTTTCAGGGATCTTATTCTACAATGTATCGTTAAAATATAATTATTGAATTGTACAAGATTCGAACAAATAAACAAAAAAACTTTCAGTTTTGTATAGTATTGTATATTTTGTATACAATTATAGATAAGGTATTGTAATTGTCAAAAAATTCGAACTCGGGATTTTGAAGAATCTCCAATTTTATAGAACTCTCTGAGTCCGAGCAATTCATTTTTCGAAACTGTCTATTTGTCTCTGACGTAGATAACTCGGAAACGCTTTGAGCGAGATGGATGAAATGTGGCACACGTTCTCTTTACTGACTTAATACATAACAATCAAAGTTTGACCACACTCCGTTCGAAGGAAGTCCGTCTATCTGATTGTTCGAATATATGTTAACATGATAATTACAAAACGAAGAGATCTATATGTATAAAATTTGGTATACAAATTTCATATCTATATTGTAGACACTTATCGAAATTTGAGCCAAATCCGTTTGTGGGTTGACTGTCTGTCAGTCTGTACTTTCAAAAATATGAAAACTCAATGACTTAAATATATCAAACTAAGGAGGCTTCGGCCCCTGCTCGCTTATGCTCGAGAACTCCCAAGAGCTGCTAATGCAGTGCCTCTCTGATCGCTTCGCTCGCTCGCCATCTACTAAACCACTTTAGTCTAGCAACAGATCAGATTCAATTTATTCCAAAATGATAAAAAACAATGAAAGAAATAAAAAATGTAAAGCAAGAAGTACACTTGCAAAAATAACCTGCATTAAAGCTCTTTGTAAACACAAATAACCTTTCATTTAAATAACTATATGCATAAACCAAAAAAACAAAATTTTTAAAAAAAATTGTGCTTTTCTCTCAATTTTTTAAATTTGAGAATTATACCATAGAAACAGAATAAAAAAATTGTGCCTTTCTCACAACTGTTCAAATTTGGAAGCTGCACTACCGAAACAGAATAAGAATTTGATATTTACAAAAAAATACATTGTCTGAAAGCAGCTATATTCAAATTCAGTCCATTCGGAAACTTCGCTCCGTACACATAGACGTTTAACCCTATTTCGTTCATTACGACTGGATCTTCTTATGAACGATTCTTGAACATTTTCATTCGACCTGTCTTCTCTTTTTCGACGATTTCGTTTGAAAATCGATACGGCACGACTTAAACTCATCGTAAAAGATTTTGTCCGTTTTTTGACCATTAATTTTTTTGTTTAAAAAATTTTCAAACCGACCCAAGAATAGCGTTTGCTTGAAATCATATCAAACCGAGTGTTAATGTTCTCGGGGGTGGTCGAAATGTTGCCAAACGGCGATTAACAAATTCGGCCTGATTTTGCGTCCATGTAAGCGTTATATAAAGAGAGAGATTTAGTATGGAATTTTGTGACTACAAGTGTAATTTTGTGTCAAATTTTTGTTTAAATCGGTTGGGGAAAACGTGTCTAAAACACAAGTTCGATTTTTGAAGCTATTAACAACATGCCAAGGATTAATCGCCAAAAAACTCGCTAAGGCTCACACGATAGATTCAGTAAAAATGTTTAATTCATGAAAAAGATTAATATTTCGCAACTATTGCCTGCCAGGCTTTCTTTGAGCTGAAACATTTTTTAGAGAGTATGCGGAAAAGTTTTCGAAAAACCATTCCCACTTAATAATTTTTTTTTGATATCTTCTATTTTCTTGGAAATAAATTTGAAAATGATACGGAACATAGAAACTTCGAAGAAATTCGCCGGACGACTTTTCAATTCGAATGAAATAATCAAAATTCCAAACATTCAGAGAAGTTTAAATTCAAGACAAATCCGAAGCAAGGAGTCGAAATTCAGAACTATTCCAGAAAATCTGAGACGTATGGTCGCCGTCGTGAAACTAATATTGAAAGTCGGTCACAATTGCTAAAGACCCATTTTGGTTTATGTAAGTGGGTATCGATTTTTATGAAGTTGTTCGTCTTCCAAAAATATTCTTAGCAATTCCGAAAATTCAATTCAAATTCGGGGAAAATCCGGAGCAAGCAGCAGAATTCCGGCACTCATTCAGCAAGCGCGAATATCTGATTGCTTGGTGAAATGAATACCAAAAGTTTGGACCAAATTGCTATAAACTTATTCTAATTTAAAAACGAAGTTGGATTTTCTAATCAGCTATTCATTTATAACTAAAATGAGGAACAATTGATAAAAATGAATCAAAATTCAGAACAAATCCAAGACAATCAACCGAATTTCGAGACTATCACCGCAAACTCGGGACCTCCGATCGCTTTGGTAAAACTGTGATTGGAAATCTAGCCAAAATTACCATGGGCTTAATCTAATTTAAGTGAAAGAAGACAGATTTTTCTAATCAACTATTCATTTATTACTTATATGATTTATCTGACCATCTTAAAATCCAGGGGGAGTAGTCTTCCTAAAACTTTCTCGTATATTTTATTCGAGAATAAAGGTTATATCTCAGAGTGTTATTATTTAGCGTTTTTCCCAACAGACCGAGCAAATAAATTTGAGACACAACTACAATTATAGTTACAAAATCTCATACGAGATTTGATATATTTAAATCACTGCGTCTTTGAGTTAATCACGTTTACATGTTTCTGAAAGTACGGACGAACAGACGGTCAATCCCTTGTTGGATTTAGATCAAAATTTGAATGCTATCTATAGATGCTAATTCTATGTAAATCTCAACTATCTAGCTCGCTTCTTTTTATAATTGTCGTATCAACGTATATTACAACAGCCAGACAGACGGACTTCTTCTGATCAGATTTGATAGAAATCCCCAAAATTAGTGTAAAGACCATATACCAAATTTCATCCCTCTAGCTCATAGCATTTTTGAGTTATCTTTGTCAATTTGGTTTAAAATTTGAATGATGTCTAAACTATAGAATGCTAAATCTGTGTATCGAATTTTATCTATTCACCTCTCTTCGTTTTGTAGTTATCGTGTTTACTTATATTCGAACAGCCAGACTGACAGAGCGGATTTTGCTCCAAATTTGATAAGAAGCTAAAAATTTAGTATAAAGTCCGTAAACCAAATTTCATCCGTCTAGATCAAAGCGTTGTTTAGTTATCTTTGCCACAAAATTAAGTATAAAGTCCGGTAAACCAAATTTCATCCGTCTAGATCAAAGCATTATTTAGTTATCATTGTCACAAAATTTAGTATTAAGTCCGGTAAACCAAATTTCATCCGTCTAGACAAAGCGTTCTTTAGTTATCTTTGTCAAAAAATTAAGTATAAAGTCCGGTAAACCAAATTTCATCCGTCTAGATCAAAGCGTTCTTTACTTATCATTGTCACAAAATTTAGTATAAAGTCCGGTAAACCAAATTTCATCCGTCTAGACCAAAGCGTTCTTTAGTTATCTTTGTCAAAAAATTTTGTATAAAGTCCGGTAAATCCAGTTTCATCCGACGAGATCAAAGCGTTCTTTACTTATCATTGTCACAAAATTTAGTATAAAGTCCGGTAAACCAAATTTCATCCGTCTAGACCAAAGCGTTCTTTAGTTATCTTTGTCAAAAAATTTTGTATAAAGTCCGGTAAATCCAGTTTCATCCGTCTAGACCAAAGCGTTCTTTACTTATCATTGTCACAAAATTTAGTATAAAGTCCGGTAAACCAAATTTCATCCGTCTAGACCAAAGCGTTCTTTAGTTATCTTTGTCAAAAAATTTTGTATAAAGTCCGGTAAACCAAATTTCATCCGTCTAGACCAAAGCGTTCTTTAGTTATCTTTGTCAAAAAATTTTGTATAAAGTCCGGTAAATCCAGTTTCATCCGACGAGATCAAAGCGTTCTTTACTTATCATTGTCACAAAATTTAGTATAAAGTCCGGTAAACCAAATTTCATCCGTCTAGACCAAAGCGTTCTTTAGCTATCTTTGTCAAAAAATTTTGTATAAAGTCCGGTAAATCCAGTTTCATCCGTCTAGACCAAAGCGTTCTTTACTTATCATTGTCACAAAATTTAGTATAAAGTCCGGTAAACCAAATTTCATCCGTCTAGACCAAAGCGTTCTTTAGTTATCTTTGTCAAAAAATTTTGTATAAAGTCCGGTAAATCCAGTTTCATCCGTCTAGACCAAAGCGTTCTTTACTTATCATTGTCACAAAATTTAGTATAAAGTCCGGTAAACCAAATTTCATCCGTCTAGACCAAAGCGTTCTTTAGTTATCTTTGTCACAAAATTAAGTATAAAGTCCGGTAAACCAAATTTCATCCGTCTAGACCAAAGCGTTCTTTACTTATCATTGTCACAAAATTTAGTATAAAGTCCGGTAAACCAAATTTCATCCGTCTAGACCAAAGCGTTCTTTAGTTATCTTTGTCAAAAAATTTTGTATAAAGTCCGGTAAACCCAATTTCATCCGACGAGACCAAAGCGTTCTTTAGTTATCTTTGTCAAAAAATTTTGTATAAAGTCCGGTAAATCCAGTTTCATCCGACGAGATCAAAGCGTTCTTTACTTATCATTGTCACAAAATTTAGTATAAAGTCCGGTAAACCAAATTTCATCCGTCTAGACCAAAGCGTTCTTTAGTTATCTTTGTCAAAAAATTTTGTATAAAGTCCGGTAAATCTAGTTTCATCCGTCTAGACCAAAGCGTTCTTTACTTATCATTGTCACAAAATTTAGTATAAAGTCCGGTAAACCAAATTTCATCCGTCTAGACCAAAGCGTTCTTTAGTTATCTTTGTCAAAAAATTTTGTATAAAGTCCGGTAAATCCAGTTTCATCCGTCTAGACCAAAGCGTTCTTTACTTATCATTGTCCCAAAATTTAGTATAAAGTCCGGTAAACCAAATTTCATCCGTCTAGACCAAAGCGTTCTTTAGTTATCTTTGTCACAAAATTAAGTATAAAGTCCGGTAAACCAAATTTCATCCGTCTAGACCAAAGCGTTCTTTACTTATCATTGTCACAAAATTTAGTATAAAGTCCGGTAAACCAAATTTCATCCGTCTAGACCAAAGCGTTCTTTAGTTATCTTTGTCAAAAAATTTTGTATAAAGTCCGGTAAACCCAATTTCATCCGACGAGACCAAAGCGTTCTTTAGTTATCTTTGTCAAAAAATTTTGTATAAAGTCCGGTAAATCCAGTTTCATCCGACGAGATCAAAGCGTTCTTTACTTATCATTGTCACAAAATTTAGTATAAAGTCCGGTAAACCAAATTTCATCCGTCTAGACCAAAGCGTTCTTTAGTTATCTTTGTCAAAAAATTTTGTATAAAGTCCGGTAAACCCAATTTCATCCGACGAGACCAAAGCGTTCTTTAGTTATCTTTGTCAAAAAATTTTGTATAAAGTCCGGTAAATCCAGTTTCATCCGTCTAGACCAAAGCGTTCTTTAGTTATCTTTGTCAAAAAATTTTGTATAAAGTCCGGTAAACCAAATTTCATCCGTCTAGATCAAAGCGTTCTTTACTTATCATTGTCACAAAATTTAGTATAAAGTCCGGTAAACCAAATTTCATCCGTCTAGACCAAAGCGTTCTTTAGTTATCTTTGTCAAAAAATTTTGTATAAAGTCCGGTAAACCAAATTTCATCCGTCTAGACCAAAGCGTTCTTTAGTTATCTTTGTCAAAAAATTTTGTATAAAGTCCGGTAAATCCAGTTTCATCCGACGAGATCAAAGCGTTCTTTACTTATCATTGTCACAAAATTTAGTATAAAGTCCGGTAAACCAAATTTCATCCGTCTAGACCAAAGCGTTCTTTAGTTATCTTTGTCAAAAAATTTTGTATAAAGTCCGGTAAATCCAGTTTCATCCGTCTAGACCAAAGCGTTCTTTACTTATCATTGTCACAAAATTTAGTATAAAGTCCGGTAAACCAAATTTCATCCGTCTAGACCAAAGCGTTCTTTAGTTATCTTTGTCAAAAAATTTTGTATAAAGTCCGGTAAACCAAATTTCATCCGTCTAGACCAAAGCGTTCTTTAGTTATCTTTGTCAAAAAATTTTGTATAAAGTCCGGTAAATCCAGTTTCATCCGTCTAGACCAAAGCGTTCTTTACTTATCATTGTCACAAAATTTAGTATAAAGTCCGGTAAACCAAATTTCATCCGTCTAGACCAAAGCGTTCTTTAGTTATCTTTGTCAAAAAATTTTGTATAATGTCCGGTAAACCAAATTTCATCCGTCTAGACCAAAGCGTTCTTTAGTTATCTTTGTCAAAAAATTTTGTATAAAGTCCGGTAAATCCAGTTTCATCCGACGAGATCAAAGCGTTCTTTACTTATCATTATCACAAAATTTAGTATAAAGTCCGGTAAACCAAATTTCATCCGTCTAGACCAAAGCGTTCTTTAGTTATCTTTGTCAAAAAATTTTGTATAAAGTCCGGTAAATCCAGTTTCATCCGTCTAGACCAAAGCGTTCTTTACTTATCATTGTCACAAAATTTAGTATAAAGTCCGGTAAACCAAATTTCATCCGTCTAGACCAAAGCGTTCTTTAGTTATCTTTGTCAAAAAATTTTGTATAAAGTCCGGTAAATCCAGTTTCATCCGTCTAGACCAAAGCGTTCTTTACTTATCATTGTCACAAAATTTAGTATAAAGTCCGGTAAACCAAATTTCATCCGTCTAGACCAAAGCGTTCTTTAGTTATCTTTGTCACAAAATTAAGTATAAAGTCCGGTAAACCAAATTTCATCCGTCTAGACCAAAGCGTTCTTTACTTATCATTGTCACAAAATTTAGTATAAAGTCCGGTAAACCAAATTTCATCCGTCTAGACCAAAGCGTTCTTTAGTTATCTTTGTCAAAAAATTTTGTATAAAGTCCGGTAAACCCAATTTCATCCGACGAGACCAAAGCGTTCTTTAGTTATCTTTGTCAAAAAATTTTGTATAAAGTCCGGTAAACCAAATTTCATCCGTCTAGACCAAAGCGTTCTTTAGTTATCTTTGTCAAAAAATTTTGTATAAAGTCCGGTAAACCCAATTTCATCCGACGAGACCAAAGCGTTCTTTAGTTATCTTTGTCAAAAAATTTTGTATAAAGTCCGGTAAATCCAGTTTCATCCGTCTAGACCAAAGCGTTCTTTACTTATCATTGTCACAAAATTTAGTATAAAGTCCGGTAAACCAAATTTCATCCGTCTAGACCAAAGCGTTCTTTAGTTATCTTTGTCACAAAATTAAGTATAAAGTCCGGTAAACCAAATTTCATCCGTCTAGACCAAAGCGTTGTTTACTTATCATTGTCACAAAATTTTGTATAAAGTCCGGTAAACCAAATTTCATCCGTCTAGACCAAAGCGTTCTTTAGTTATCTTTGTCAAAAAATTTTGTATAAAGTCCGGTAAACCCAATTTCATCCGACGAGATCAAAGCGTTCTTTAGTTATCTTTGCCACAGTTACCTTCCTTTCTTTTTTCACCTGTTCAGCACGATACACGTTTAAAAACATTGTTTATATGTTAATTTGCATACTGCAATCCTTACAAGAAATGCAATATTGTCGTAGTTTGGCTCGAAAATTTTCCCCAGAATCTTTTCCGGGTTCTGATGACCAAGGCCGAGAACAGGAAAGGATTCTTCCTCCGCTTGTCCACGTGGAGGGCCGCTATCTGTAGGAGCTGTTCAGCAATGAGTCATTCATTCATATTCGATGGCAGATAAAAAATAAATAAAGCTTTTCTGTTATCGAAATCCGCTTCGAAAAGATATCTATTTCAATATTTCTTCACCATAACTGCCACAGTAAACTGAATTTTTTAACAGCCCTGAGGCAAGAGAGAAAATGCGCGAATTTTCCATTCAAAGATCTAGAAAAAAGCGACATTAGAATAGTATTCATTTCCGTAAACTTCGCAATGATTTTCCGAAGAAAAGCCATTTAAAAAACATTTTGATTCTTTTTAAAAGATAAAAGTAAAAGAAAACAAAATAGAGGGAATGTTTTCCTAGAAACTTTATCGCATGCTCCAGAATAAAGGTATTATACTCCTCCTTAAGATTGTGCACTTTGGACATGGCCGTTAACGCCATAAGTGCTCAGATTTTTATTTTAACGCATGACAGTTTGTGCTTTATAGAATAGTAAAGGAACAGGTACTTATGCAATAACAGCATGCGATTGGCAAGCAGTAGTTACGAAAGATCGATCTTTGGCGATTCATTGAATATGCATTTTGAACACTTTTTTTACAAACCGATTTAAACAAAAATTCCACTAAGAAACCACAATTATAGTCAGAAGACCACACACTAAATTTCATTTATTTAAGTCATTGCTCTTTTGAGCTATCGCATTGACATGCGTGCAAAAATACAAACTGAGAGACGATCAGTCAGCCACTAGACGCATTTAGTTTCAAATTTAATAGGGGCCGCGGTGGCCTGGTGGTAAGGTCTCGGCTTCGGAACAGGAGGGTTTCAGGTTCGAGACTCGATTCCACCGAAGAACCGTCGTGTAAGAGGGTCTGTTGCACGCTAAATCCGTCCTGACCAAACGTCCTCCAGCTGGTGTGGCGTGGAGAGGGGGGTGCCAGCTCAGGTGTCGTCCTCGTCATCTGACCGCGGTTCAAAATGACGAGGTCCGTCCCAAAATAGCCCTAGTGTTGCTTCAAATGAGACGTTAATATAACTAAACTAAACTTCAGATTTAATATGTTGTTGTTTCTAATGGCACTCGCCCAGATTTTATAAATCTACATAATAAATACTAAATCTGGAAAACAAATTTTATTTACTTAGATCTTTATGCTTTGCAGTTACCGTATTCACTTGTTTCAGGCTTCCGGACGGACAGACTTCTAAATGGTATTTAGGAGCAATAGCTACGAAATGTTGATAATTAGTATGAATCTAACGTTTTTATTGAATCTATCGTGTGATTTATTAAGTTTGCAACAAGACAGGACAGCAAACGATAAAAGCAATTATAATATTTTATAGAAAAATAGTTTCTATATGTAAAAAAGGAATTACACACGAATCCTGGGCATAGCTGGCTTTATCATTTAGTTATACACTAAAATAAGGACCCCGTATAGTATAAGTAACAAAAAGCGGGAAAAGAAATTATCTGTAATTTATTTTTTTAATAACAAAACGAGTTGTTTTTTTAACTCATAATGATAAATCTTTATTTGTAATTAATAAACAGTTTAACCCGAAATTTTTCATTCCGAAGTGGAATATTTTTCCAAAAAGAGAATTGATAAGTTAGTTTTTAATGTCTGGGTATTCAATCTAGAAGCAGATTCGAACTGAAAACTAGTTTTAAAAAACTTATCAAACTGTACTCAAACTTAAAAAAACAAAACAAACATATGAATTATGTTTAGAAAAACAGCTTACAATTTAAAAATTTTTAATAATCTGAAATTCTGGAGTTAAAAATCAAAGATCCATATATGTTGATTGGATTCAAATTAAATTCTCCATCTTGATTTGGAAACATTAAAAGTTGATTACCACTTTCAATATTTGGCTATGTTTCAAACTGAAGATATTTGTCTCAAATATTCCCCTCGTAAAGCTCCTAAATAAAACGATAATATAACTGAACTAACAAACCTTGTATTTTATCTTATTCAAAAATATAAAATAAATATTTATCAACAAAAGCATCAAAACATGTACAAAATAAAATATAAGAATTTTATGCTATGTAATCAAACATTTAAGTGTTCCAGTTCGCGCATTTTTTTTTTTCTGCGTCCCATGGCGCCAAAACCTCAATTTTCAGAAAACTATAAAGAGCAAAAAAATCCTCCGTCGTGTCGAATCATTTCAAGTTCCCGACGGAATAGAACATAAAATATGTCTTTCCATAAAGCAAGCTCTTTTCGATGCATTCTATTTCTGAGCATGGGATCGATTCTCTGCGTGCACGTGTCGTTTACCGGCGAACACGGCATTTCATCAGCTCATTCGTTCAGATTCGGCACGTGTGCGATAACGTCATAAGACATTCACGAAGGGCAACGATGTCTCACGCTGTCGCGAAATCGTCTGCCGCAATAGAATTGCCCTAGTTATTAATTTCGAATTCTCGTGGCAGCGAGATAGCAATGTGTTGGTTAAAATTAAAATGAGATAATTTTATAAACAATGCTATATAATTTACCTTCATATTTTAAATATTTGATGAAGCATATTGCTGTAAAATATACTATATGGAGAAATTTTATTTTATAGAATTCAATTCATTATAAAAATTTAATATAATCGTTGAATATAATTTATTTTTCGTCGTTTATTTTAATTACTTTAAACTGTTATAGAATTAGGATTAGGGTTTGACGGTTTTTCAAACCCAGTTTTAAAAAACAAGTTTTTTAAGTAAATTTGTCACATTCGAAAATCGGTTTATGAAGTAAGAAAACCGGTTTTCCGGAACGCCTGAATATTCCAATTTTTCAAAAAAAAAAAAAAAAAAAAAAATGGTGGGAACTGATTTGAGGCATATTTGAATTTCTGTTAAATGAACTAAAAAAATTGAACACTGAAATAAATTTCAAATTATTATATGCTTTAGAAGAACGAATTCAAGAAAGTAGAATTAGCGACTCTTTTACTGTTTTCGCACACTTCTAGTTCAGTGGAGAAATCTAGTGTACTTTCTTTAGTTTCAAAAACCGAAATTATTAAATTATCTGGAAAGATATTCTCTAGATTATTTCCAAATTCTTATGTGGAAACCGATTCTGATGAAGAGCAAATCTTAGAAACTATTCGTCAGAGTAATGCTTTTTTAAAAGAAGCCATGGAAAAATCAATTCATAAGTTTCTTGAAGACCCTAAAGAAAAACTTGCAAATCCAAAGACACTGAAAGTTTAATTTTCATTATTTGAGGCAACGAATAAAAGAACAAAAATCTTAAATTTGTTATTTGATGCCATGAAAACTATAAAACCGAGCTCAGTAGTTAATGAACGAGTATTTTCAATTTCAGGCAATATTGTGTCCAAAATTAGACTTAGCTTTAAAATTTAGTCACCGTCAGTCGACATTTTATGTTTTTTAAAATCCTATTTTCTTATTAGAAATTAAAATTAGTGAAAACAATACAAATATTATTCAAAATTTTTGTTTAAGTTTTCGTTATTTTGTGTAAATAATATGTATATGTAATCTTTAATTTCATTGAATTTGATATCGATTTCGTTTTTTGTTATTTTATATAACTTAGAGAAAATATTTTTCCATATTCTATTTTTTTGCCAAAAATTCGGAAACCGGCTAAAACCGTTTTTTTTGGAAATATGGAATTCGAAAACCGGTTTTTCAAAAAGTCGGTTTTTGTATAAACCCTAATTAGGATGTGTTTATTGGCGTGTTGGAATTAAAAAAAAATTATCTAAATTTTTGTTTTTTGAATTTAATAGTCACAATTTTTTCACACACTAATGATTGAAAGAAAAAATAAACAATGGTTTTTAAAGTTAAATTGCCTTCATGATAATATCAATCATCCATGAACTTCCAAACTATATTCTAAAAATCATTTTTAAAGGCATTCATTCCTTTTTAATGGCCTCTTTTTTCCAGTATTATTGCAGCGCATAAATATTATTTTAAATTACTACAAATTAATTAGTTTAGCGATAATTGATTTAGTTGCGATATATCCCATGCTGCTTATATACAATATATTCAGTTTTCGTTTGATTCTATTTCTGTCATCTGTTCTACATATATCTCTTGTATCACCTGTTTATTTAAATATGCATTGAGCTATGTTAAACAAGAATAAATTGATAAACGTTTGGTTCCTTTTGAAATAAAAATGACTGGATACAAAGATACTGCATGTCTGGAAATCGGTCAATTCAATTGATAGATTCAATTTACATGCTATCTAATAAATATCTCTATTTTTTTTAAATTTTCTGTATTGTCAAAAATCAAAAAATTAAAAATTCGCTGCGTTGATAGAGATATTTAAAGTAAATTAAAATGTTAAGCCCACCTTTCTCTTTCTGTATCTATCTATATATAAAACATAATTTGAAGATGCAGTCGATAAAGCTATTTAATCATTTTAATTCTTCATATTTTCAAACGAATTATGCATTTTTTTAGTTTTTGTTAAGATGTTTATTATGGCCAAAGCAGCATAGCGATCTGAATAGGATGGGAAAAAGGAGGGGAAAAAGTACTTATTATATTAATAGTTAATCGGGCAGAAAACTAAATGTTCCGATTATGTATTCTTTCATTCTTCTGGGAATTTTCATTCTTAATGATATTCATTGAGGTATGAAAATGTTATTGTAATGTTTTCAATGCCCTCGGCGTTGTTTTGACTAGCATATTTTTGATAAAAAAAGAATACTTTACTTTTAAATTTCTACTAATAATAAAGGAGAGCATGTGCGTGCGTATGTTGGCTCTCTACAGGCCAGAATGTTTGAGTTAGAGCGACCAAATTTAACAAATATATACTTTGAAAGGTAAGAATGTCTACCTCTCAGCGATTTTCTAAAAATTTCAATTAGAATTTTAATTAATTGAAATTTGCCGGCGTTCTGGCATAGGGGTAGCGTGTCCTGCCCGTGATCTGGACGTCCCGGCTTCGAATCCCGGTTCGGGCATGGTTGTTCTTCATCTGTGTTCTATCTGTGGGGTGTGTGAATGCGCCTCCATGTAAAAAGGGGTTGTGCAAGCGAATGTGTGTGAGTTTCATGAACTAGAAGTCAGACTTCTGCCCTCGGGTGCTCAGGGGTCTTTACCCTCAAAAGCTACTGTAACCCCTTTCTGTGGTAACGCGGACACGACATCATCATTAATTGAAATTTAATCGAAATTTTGGTGTTTTGCCATGATAATTTCTGATAAAAAAATTTTTACATCACCTTAATATAAACTATCTTTTTAGCGATGCCAATTTTTTGTTATATAATTTTTTTCACCTTTTTATAAATTTTTTTAAAAAATTTAGTCATATTTTATAGTTATATAATTTATTATTGAAGTGAAATAGTTGAATTTTTATTTGGGTTGAAGTTTTTATCCATCCAGGCATTTTCTTAAAATTATTCATGATTAAAATATAAAGATTCGGCGTATTTTCCAATAGTGAATTAGTTTCAGCATAACAGAATGCTTTTACTTAAATTTTTGGAGTACTTGCAAAAAAAATGTTGAAAATTTGTGGTGTACTTGCAAAAAAATTTTGAAAATTTGTGTTGTACTTGCAAAAAAATGTTGAAAATTTGTGTTGTACTTGCAAAAAAATGTTGAAAATTTGTGTTGTACTTGCAAAAAAATGTTGAAAATTTGTGTTGTACTTGGAAAAAAATGTTGAAAATTTGTGTTGTACTTGCTTACTTGTACTTAAGGTTTAACTTCAGAATCAAGCAACGGTGAAAAATGTTTCTCATTGTTCTTTCCTGTAACAGAATTGGATGTAAAAAGATAGGGACAGAAAATTAGGAGAATGCATAGTATAATGAAGAGAATAGCGTAAAGGTTCTAAAATAGTGGGAGTTATATCTCTATAAGTTAATAAATACAGGGTGTGCCTCAAGATATGCAGTATATAATTTTTACAGATTCTGATAGAACTCCTTAAGGCAAGTATTTTGATATATAACATGTGGGGTCCTCGAATATAGCGTCAGAGTCTGATTACACGAAAAGTGTTAATTATGAATCCGATAGTTTGTATTCCAACTTACGATGCATACGACAGTTGCCCAACATGCAAACTTCCGTAGGTTATTATGCAAATTCGTGGCAACCAATGAAAGGAAAAGGGAGTCTGCAAGTAAATATGCAAATTCCTTTAGTGGCATATAAGGCTATTAAAATGTTTTGATGAGAATGAGTCGTGCGTTATTCACTAAAAAAATGTGTGTGTAATGTGCATATTCGTTGTAGTTCTGAAATGAACAAATATTCGATTGGACATGTTTTCATGATGCTGGCTTATCATGAATTGCAATCATATCACAGTGTGGTGAAAAAATTCCGCAATCACCACAACATAAACGGCACAACGATCAAAAGAACGTACGGAAGAATTGAGGAAACCGGCACTGTGTTGGGCAGCATGTTGTGATAGCGAAAATGTGAAGGGAAAAAAGTGATGCGTGCAAAGAACAGAACCGAAAGTTCAGAAAGTGAAAGTTTTTGAATGACAGTGACATTCTATTCTTGCATGGCATAGATAAGACAAGCGATTATTGATTTATGCAAGATAATGCTAGACCTCACCGCACTCTCGAAACTTCGATCTCTCAGCTCAATATTTTCACGATAGAGTTGGATTCCATTACGAAACAAATAATGTTAGAGAATGGCCACCTTCCTCTCCGGATCTTAACCTCGTGTGACTTTTTTTATGGGAACGTTTGAAAGACACAGTGTATATATGTGTCTTTGGATGACTTGAGAGCGGCAATTGAAAATGAGATCAAGGAAATTGGAAAAGATATTTTGCAGAAAACAATCGAGAACTTCGATTCCAAACTTCGCCATTTTATTTGTTCGAACGGACGACATGTCGAAAATCTATTGTATTGAAAGTTTTCAATAAATATTTATTCCCACTTGGTTTTATTCCCATTTCTTGACGTTTTCATGACACAAGCTTCATACCTTAACCCTTTCTAGGGCCGTGGGAAGTATGCTTCCCGCCAAATTTATCAATCTTTGTATGAAATTATGTAGATTGGCATAAGTTCTGACAAATTTTTTTAGACAGACAGAAACTTAGATGCTTCAGTTCTTTATCTCACACAAAATGACGTGCCGTGATTTGTTACTTCATTATTAATTAACCAAATTAATTCATTAATCAAATTAAATTTATCTAATAAGCTAAATGAATCTCTTTTCTTATTCTAATTTCAAGCCTAAAAATATTTTAACATAATATGACTAGAAAAAAAAGGGCCCTTTAAAAGGTTAATTAGACTATGACACTATATTCGGGGACTCCACACGTTATACATCAAAATACTTGTCTTGACGTGTTCTATACCAATGTGTAAAAATTAGGTGCTGCGTACCTTGTAGAACACCCTGTAGTTTGCTATTAGAATACATTAATACATTGTTATACTCAATATTTGGAATTTTTAACAGCATTCATCTCGACGAAGGCAGCTGATACATTAATTAAATCGTCTTTTTTATATGTGTTTTAGTTTTATAATTAATAGCCTTTAATGCATTTTAAAATTCAATATCACAAATACTTTGGATTCTTGTCAACCTCTTCTTCCATTTTAGCGCCAAATGTCGCCTATAATATCGGATAAAAATTTAATTACAATTAATCGAATAAATGATTGTTATACTCTGAAGATAATGTAATATTGCATTCACGTTATGAGCTCACAGGTGCACAAAATTTTAGCGCTTCTAGAAGTGAATAAAAATTGATTATGAAATCCCATTTTTGTAAACACGATTTTTTAATCATCAAGGAATAATGACGTTAAGTAAAATAAAATCGTCTGAACATTTGTTTAAATCTCTAAAGAGAGCGAGCGACCTCTCCATTTTAAAAATGCTGTCATGTAGGAATCTGAATGTCTAAATAAAAAAAAACAAAAAAACAAAAAACATTGTGTGTGTTGAGATCATTTTTATTCCTTCCGAAAACTGAGTTCTTAATCAGAAAAGACAATGAGAGCGAAATTTCCAGAGAGTGATTCTACTTGGCTCTTTAGAACAGCTGGATGCAATCCAAAAAAGAATATTCGATTTTCTGAACTAGAATAAAGATGGAGTCACAGAAATGAACTTCACTTAATAGGATCGTCGTCATTTTCTTGATGCGTCATTATTTTGATTACCATAGTATTTTGCCAAAGTTTTCAGAATCATTTATATATATATATTTAAAGTTAAAACACTGATGAATTTTAAAAGTAAGTTTTTTTTTTTTTTTTAATTACGTTATTTTTTAAGAAAGGTTAATTTAACCGAGATATCATCTGCTTTTAAACACACGCACATACATCAAAAGTTAATTAAAAATTCTATTTTTTAAATAATAAGTTTAATTTAATAAAATAATAAAATTTCAATTTTAATTCACAATAATAATTACTAAATTTAATATAATTTTTTTCAGAGAAGAAATTTAATATAATTTTTTTCTTGAAGTTAAAACACTGATGAATTTTAATAGGTTAATTTAACCGAGATATCATCTGCTTTTAAACACACGCACACACATCAAAAATTAATTAAAAATTCTATTTTTTGAAATTTTTATATGTAATTTAAATTTTAATTCACAATAATAATAATTAAATTTAATATAATTTTTTTCAGAGATGCGATTGATATTGCATCAGCCGATGCGTACAAACGAATGAAGAAAAACAAACAAAAGCCGGCGTCCTAGCATAGGGGTAGCGCGTCTTCCCCATCATCTGGGCGCCCTGAGTTCGAGTCCCGGTTCGGGCGTGGATGTTCTTCTTCTGTATTCTAGCTGTGAGGTGTGTGAATGTGCTTCACTGTGAAATGTGGTTTTGCAAGCGAATGTGACGCATGGAGTAGCTAAGTCGTACTCTTGGCCCTAGGTGGCGCTACTGAAAAAACAAGAGACACCAGTAGGCTTAAATCGCTGACAGATAACTATTAGAGGGCTTGTAAAGTGCCGTAAGTTACAACAAAAACAAGCTTAAATTTCCCTAATGAACAGTCGCCAAATTCTTTTTATCCCTTTTTTTTTGGGAGGGGGGCCTTTCAACATAAAAAAAAAAAAAAAAAAAAAAAAAGGTGAAAATACTGGAATGTTCAAAATTGTGGACTTTACATTGTTTGTTTCTTATGGCACTTGCCACTGACAAGCCCGCTGTTATGAAGACAGCGATTTAAGCCTGAGGGGGAACGTCTCTTATTTTTTATAGCAGCGCCAACTAGGGCCAAGAGTACGACTTTGCCACTCACGCATCATTCATTCGCTTGCACAACCCCTTTTTACAGGAGGGCACATTCACACATCTCATAGATAGAACAACAGAAGAACAACCATGCCCATACCGGGACGCCCAGATCACGGGGAAGACGCGCTACCCCTATGCCAGGACGCCGGCGGACTTTACATAAAATTTTGATGAATCTTCTCTAGCTCTAGGTCTGACAACACATCTTTGAAACTATATCTGTGTCTATGAGCAAGCTATTTAAAAAAACGCATCATTGCTACACAGATGTTTTATATGCGATTATAAGACCATAAACGAATTCTGTCAAATTTTGGATGTAATTTGTCTATAAAGAGCTTGTCTGTTCGCTTTGAGGTGAACACAGTAACCCATAACTGCTATATACTGCATTGATGATTTTAGTAACGGTTTCATTTCTAGAATCATAGACCTGCTTAAACCATACTGGTCATTGTCAACTGTTTGTTGCTATATTTCTGCGTGCATAGTGACAATTTCAAAGCACAATAAGTAATTAAAGTACGATATATATTCTTGCGTTTAGTTTAATTACATTAATGTCCCGTTTTAAAGCAATATTAGGGTTATTTTTGCACGGATCTTGTAATCTTGAATTACGATCGGATAACGAGAGGACGACACCTGAATTGACGCCCCTCTTCAGAATTCCGCACCACACCGCGTTTGGCTCCGACGGATTCGGCATGCACCAGGCCAGCTTGTTTGATGGTTCTTTAGTGGAATCGGGTCTCGAACCTGAAATCATCCGGTTCCGAAGCAGAGACCAGACCACTGTGGCCCCTTATATATTCTTGAGATCGAAGTCGTAAATGTAATTCAAAGTTTGGACCCAATCAATTAACAGGAAGAGGTCCAAAATGCACAGGGCAGAATGAGTGCGCATCTGCCCACTCATTCTGCGCATCTAAGTGAGTTTTGTAATAATAATTTTGTAATTATTTTTACACTGACCCTTTTTCAATATTCATTTAGTTGAACAATTAAATGCCAATCAAAATCAATTATTTCTAGTCCAGTCAGTTAATTTTTTTCAAAATAACCAATTTTCTAAAATTAATTTTTGTGTGGTATTACTTCCTTTGGCGCATAATGCCGCGCAGGTTTTTAAATCGTTGTTATACGGTTTCTTCTAAATTGTAAATTCGTTTATCGATTACTTTGTATGCTTCAAAAATTATTTTAAAATTAATTTTATATTTCCTTTTTTTTAATGGTTTATGATTTTAGGTATTAGCTTATTTTAATAATATTGTCGCCAAGATTGAAAGAACTACGTCGTTAGTTTAAATAAACAGATTTACTAGAACTAAACAACTCCCAACAGCATCAGATTAAGAACTTACTTATTACTGATGGGAATCAGCTTTTACACATATATAGAATATTCGAGAACAATCCAATTTGAATATTTAAGAAATATCTTGAGCCTTCCAGACTTTAGATAACAATTTAAATATAAAAATTCCGGTCTTTGGGTTAAACATCGTAGTTGGGATTCCGACCCCTGACCAACCATTCAGAAATGAGATGTACTAGTGATTGAGCCACGGCGATTGAGGGTTGTTTTGCTTTGTGCGACAGAATGGATACCTTATGAGAAATCCCTTTCAAATATGTCGCATATAATTTCGAGGCATTTATAAAATTTACAAAATACCCATTAAGTAAAATACTTTTTGCTCTTCAACTGAATAATACAACGCGCCAATTTCCACGCAGCACTGAATTACCTCACACAGAATTTATTCATTCAACAGGTTTTATTTCCATTAAAAATACATAAATTGACTCAAGAAATGGCTTATTATAATGGAAAATGCCAGGTCTGAGAATATTTGCACATGCAAGTTGTTTTTATTCTTTGAAAAAGAGCTTTATTTTAAAAATTAAATACCCGAAATTGTAAGGAAAATTTCGATTTTTTTCAATATCCAATAATGTTCCAATAAAAACGAGAAAGCTTCTTCTAACACATATACCTTCCACCACGAATTTTCTAACACATTCAATGTATATAGAATTTCAATACCATTTCCCTCGCTTTTTACTATTGAATACAGCTGTGTGCGGAATTGCCCCGCTTTCCCTTGCTCTATTTCCTTCACTATACTTCAAAGCTAAACGCAAAAATGTAAAATAAACTATGCAAAGTACATCTGCGCTAAAAATGGCCCTGCTTTTAAAATTTTGTGACATAGATCTACGCAATAAAAATACTTTTGATAAGAATCTCAGTTACTGACAAGAAAAAAAAAACCATACTTATCCAATATATTATCCAACTTTTAAAAAATTTAGTGCATAAACTTGTGGAATGAAACATAAAACCTTGGATAAAATTCTTAAAAACCTGCAAGAAACGGAATATCAGAAAATCTGTAATTCTAAATTTACATTTACATGCAAATTATCTGGGGAGAATGCTTAAAACCCAATTCGTTAGAAATTTGAGCAGGCGATGAATTTTCGATTTTGATTAAATCTAAATTAATAAAAAGTATAGAAACTAAAATTAGTTACCACTAATTTTTTTAAAAAAAATGATACTTGCTTACTGCCTTATATAATGTTACGGTAATTTGATTATTATTTGGTGATAGTTTAGTTATATTAGCATCCCGTTTTTAAAGCAACACTAGGGGTATTTTGGGACGGGCCTCGTCATTTTGAACCGCGGTCAGATGACGAGGACGACACCTGAGCTGACACCCCCCTCTCCACACCAACGGAAGGACGTTTGGACGTTTAACGTGCACCAGACCCGCTTACACGACGTTACTTCGGTGGAAGCGTGTCTCAAACCTGAAACCCTATGACTGCGATGCCGAGACCTTACCACCAGGCCACCGTGACCCTATTATTTGGTGATAGAAAGTTTAAAAGAAAGCTTAAATATCTTACTATTACAGTATAGTTACTGTGTTAGTTGAATATAATTGAATTCTAAAATTACTATAAATGCGTGTGTATTTTTATTAAAAAGTTTGGGAAGTTTTTTTCATTACTTTCTATAATCAATATGGATTTACGGCATACTTGAATTTTATCATTGTTTGACAATTGCCATATGGACACTATTGATTTACTCCTGCAAACATACCTTCCTATGTCTGCGGATTAAAACATTCGAGTGCCTATTTTTGATCTATTGTAACAGCTGGTGTTTTAAAATTCACATATGAAGCAGCTGCGAGGAATATATCTGACTCATTTACATATAGTATTATTCCACCTTGACGATACAGAGTTTCCCCCTCCAAAAAAAAGCATCGTCCTTCCTTTCTTGTTTCAATGACACCTGTGAATGAATTGGTTGGAATTATTCAACACTTAATATTGCTGACGAAATAATATTAAAATTAATATATTGCTCAAAACTTTTTAAAAATTAATTTCTAGTTTTTAATTTTCAGTATTTTTTTTTTATCATTATTATGGTAATTCTTGAAATCAGCTTTTCAGTCATTTTGTCAGCTATTTTCTTATTCTTAATTCCTAACAATAAATATTCTGATTCTTTCTTTTTATTTTATACACTAGCCGCCTTTGGCGATCAGCCGGTTCGCCAATCTTAATGTTCGTTTAAATTTTAATAATTAAATATTTTACGCAATTCCTACTTTAATAGATTCTTCATCAAAATATTATAAAACTTCAAATTTTGATAGTCATATAACTCACTCATAATATTATAAAGGCCTTCAGTCATAACGTAATATGTATCTCTCTAATTTTCTGTTAGCTCTAATATAATAATATTTTTTACTGAAACAAAGCATTTTTTTATAATATGATTACTGATAACAGAGTCACTGAGCGTTTATCTTCTTAATTTATGTAATATCTCAAGAATTTGTCAACAAAATTTTCTCAGATTCATCATGAACAGATCGATTCATTAACAATGTTTAATTTTAAATGCATCAAACACTAAGAAAATAAAATGAATCGTTTAAAATAATCCGTCGAAAACAGGTTTAAAAAAACTACTTAAAAAACGATGTACTTAAAACTATAAGCATATACAAAAAATATATAGCGAACATAAATACAATTTAATTACAAAAGCATGCAACTAACCTAATAATAATTTAAATCAAGAATCATTCGTTGATAATATTGTACAATCAGAACACAATGCGCATGCGTGAATTTTCAACGCCAGTTACGGTAACGCAAATGCGTGAATTTTTCTACGCCAGTTGGGGTCACGCTATGCAGATTATACATTTTTAATTTCCTTTATTCTGTGTTATTTTAATTCAAAAGTACTTTAGAATGTATCTGAAAGATGGATTAATTAACAATGTTTCATTTTAAATGCATAAAACATTAAGAAAATAAACAGAATCGTTTGAAATAATCGGCCGAGAAATGTTAACCCTAGCCTCATTACTGTTGAAAAAAAAAAAAATGAAGCCTTACTCATTTCGCGGTGGGGAAAATGGAAGATTTTTTTGGCGGAAAAGTTAGTTTTTAATTAATAATCAAAATTCTTATTAAAAATTCAAAAAAGGGACCCCAGGTGCACAATCCCGACCTCCAAGGTATACATGTACCAAATTTGGTAGCTATAGATCAAATGGTCTGGCATGTAGAGCGCCAATACAAACACACACACATTGATCTTTATATAAGTATAGATTATAAAATCCCTCAATATAAATTACAATCTGTTCAGCAGTATATATAGTCTACAACCTCCGACGAATGATTTTTTTTTCTGTTACCATGGCTTATATATTTTTTTAAGGAATGAAGTTGAGCAACTCATTTATATTTTATTATTATTATTTATTAATAGGAATTGAAACATAATGTTTCATGTTTAAATTTTTTTAAAATCAACTTCATTATCAAGTTCTGGATAATTTAAATATTAGATCATCGTCTGTAGTATCGAACTACATAAAAATTTAGAATTCCAGTGCATCAAGAAGTTGACTCGAAAGTTCCAATTTTAGAAGCAAAAAAATATCAATATAATTAAAAGCATCAAAGAAAATAATCTGAATTTCAATTTAGAAAAGAGGAGATTTTTTAAAAAAAGATAAAATTTCATTTATCAAAGACAAATTAATTTATGATTTCCGCTATACTAAATTCACAATTACTTGTAAACATTAATCTGGTAACATTCATTATCTTTAATTTGATAATGAATGTTTACCAAAAAATGACTCAAGTATAGTAAGCAAAGTTTTTGTCAAAATCTATTTATTAATAAAAATAATGCACACTAATTTCCCTAAAGTTTCCACAATGACGTAATATGTTATTCAATAATTGAGATACTGATAATATTATTGAATTCCTTTAGGTTAATCATGTCATTGAGTTCTTTTAAATTATTATTAAGTTTGTTTATACAACTTTAATTTAAAATCTATGTAAAAGGCGAATATTAATTGAACTAAATTGCAAATAAAGTAATTAAAAAAAAAGAAAACAATTCGCAGATCAGTGTAACAACCACTGAGAAAGAAAAAAAAAATGTCAGTTATTTTCTCTACGTCAGAATGACGTATTTCCTATTAGTACCGATCGCTGCGACGAGTGGCGCCACAGTCTTTGAAGATTGTCATGTTAAACGAATAAAACCTCTGTTTCTCTTTCGCTGTGAGTGTAGCTTCATAAGAGCCAGTCAATTAACATAAATTGGTTATCATGTATATTTATTTCACTTATAAACCTTAAATGATGAAATAGTCAATTCAAACTCACATGATATCAAATGCGCCGTGACGATTTAATTTAGAATGCATCTGCGCATCTTGCTACATTGCTTTTGCAGATAGTAGTAATTGTTTATTGCCTGGTTTATATTTTTTATGTATACACTAATTTTAGTTATTACATACTTTGATTATATAAAAGCTTTTAGATTTCTTTCTAAGTTCTGACTAATTTATTTAATATCATTTTTATCGTCGCTAGCTTTATTCGTGATCGTTATGATTATTAGGCTTAACTAACTAACATTAGGTTTAACTAACATTAGGCTAAACTAACATTTTTTGAATTTATATTTAATTTGTGTATTTTAAATAAATATTTGATCAGGTATTTTTGTGCTAATTATTTTTTAATAAATTTTATGAGCACTAAATGGCTTGGAAAAATCTTTAAATCTGATAGAATCCATAGGTAATATGATCTAGATACAAAAAAAAAGTTCATTCTAAGTTTTCATATTCCATTAATTTAATAACTCATTATCTGTCCAATGGAAATTTGAAAATCATTCTTAACACTAAGAACGATTCTTTTAACAGTTTGAAATAAAACAAAAAATAGAAAAACATCTGACTTACATAAATATTTTTTCGTTATAATATTGTTTATATAATTGGATGTCAAGTGGGTGCACATGTTGAATACCGTACATCTTCTATACAGCATTTTATACGGTATGCATAGTAATATTAAATCATATGATTGTGATATCACATGATTTTAATCAACAGCTTGCAGATAAGAAAATCGAAATATTTTGCAAAAATTCTTTCCAATTATTAAAGGAATTCAGAATTATTCTCGAGATTTCTTAACTTCAAAAACGTTCGACTTCATACTAAAAGAATCATTAATCAATTAATATTTTATCGCCTTATTACCAGACGATTCTGCAAACATCCATAAAGGAAGAAAAAAAAAAAAAAAAACAGATTTCGTAGAAGAATTCTATTTTATCTGTTGAACTCAAAACATTCCATATAGAATTACTTCCTTATTTTTACTTTTATTTTGTCGCACTTTATCTACATAATTCGAATAAAGTAATTAATATCGATGTTAATGAGATTCATTATAGTTAAATATTCATATTTTTTTGTAACAGAATTATTCTTTCAAAGGTGTGCCAATATCTTAAACGGTATAAATTTGACTTTGTAAATTGTTTAAATCACGATTGACACTAATGATAAATATATCTGTTAAAAGTTTGCATTTCTTGCTACTTTCTGTGTTACTGTTCGGGACGCAGACGATTTTATTTGATTATTATTTTTCATGCACTGCGGTTAGCTTTGGCAACATTCCCGAAGACAGCAATAATTAATCTTCATCAGTTTCAGCGCGCGTTCTTTTCAACTTGTGATTATTATTTGTTGTTGTCTTTTAAATTCCCGCTTCCGTCAGTTTTTAGTGAAACACTGTTTCCTAAGTGGAAGCTTAAGGTCAAGTGTCACTTTTAATACAGCTTAGATATGCAATTTTGTTGCTGAAAAGGGTTAAAAGTGCCGGAGTTTGTACCTCTCATCAGTCTTTTTTAAGGACATGAAGACTATAATCGCAGTCAAAAATAGCCGGTTTAGAATTTGGAAATATTGTAAGAAACATTTTGAATTTCCTGACTCTTTCTCTAGATTATTCTTTATAAATGATTAATATTTTGTGGCATACTTCACACAATTTCGTTCGCATTCTTCGAATAAATAAACTGAAAAATGCAGAATGTTCTTAAAGTGCGAACAAACAATTTTTGAGCGTTTGAAAAATCTCAGAAATTCTTCTAAATTACTTTAAATTCGAAAGTAATTTTGAAGAAGAATTTCGTAGAATACACATTAGAATTCGTGGAGGGGGCGGGGCTAAACGAGTGGGAATTTTAACAGATATTTTCTTTTCTAGTTGTCAGTTATAAAATCGAATAAAATACTTTGATTCGAATAATATATTTTTAATAATAATATATTTTAAAGACTATTAATTTATTTTAATGTCAATATAATCGGAATAATTATTATAATCAAAGATGATCAGCTATGAGTAATAATTAAAATTAATAAATGAGAAATAATTAAAATTAATATTAGATGTATACAAGATGAGACACAAAAACTCGGACAAAGTTATTACATCATAGCATAGAAGTTAATTAATTTTTTTAAAATTTTTGTTCATTTTTTTTGTCTACAACTTCAGTTGTAACATATTTTATAATGTATCTTTTAGTTTATGTACTGATTTTGACCTTTTTATAATGTTAAGCAAAATATATGCTATTTTAAAGTTGGAAAATGAACAGTATGCAGTCATTCGTTTGCTTAATGTGCCTCTGCAAACAGTGTCTGATGCAATCTATCGTTTCAAAGAGCTTGGAAATGATGGTCAAAGTCCAGGAAGTGAACAAAAATGTATGGTGAACATTTTCAGTAGCCGTAGGTTATCAAAAAGCAAGTTCAATGAAATTCGAAGGTTTCTATGAGAAAGATCGCTCGTGAACTGGAAATAAGGGACCGAGCAGAGCAACGAATGGCAAAATCAGAGCTTGGACTGAAGCCTTATAAGGTCCAGAAAGTGCAGCTTCTCACTGGAGAACACAAACGCGTGCGACTCGAAAGACGCGTAAACCTTTGAAACGGGCCGCAGATCAGAACTGAAGGAGATTCCGTCTGACTAATGAGAAGCTCTTTACCGTCCAAAATTTCGAAACTCCTAGAACTATAGGATCTGGTCTGTAGACGCACCAAGCACTTCAGCAGTTGGTGAACATCGCAAAAATCCAAAGTAGGTCAGTGTCTGGGGCGGAATTTGCGAAAGCTGCAAAACATCTCTGGTTTTTGTGGGTGAGGGAGTTAAAAAATTTCGAAAAGTGTACCAGTGGGGCATTCTAGAAGCTGTGATATTTCCGTGGGCCAAAACGCACTTCTTAAATGTAAAATGGGAGTTTCAACAAGTCTTTGCATCAGATCACAAGGCTAAAAAGAAAGAAGAGTGGTGGAAGAAACATTTTCCGGACGTAATATCATCTGGAGAATGGGCACAATGCTCGCAGAATCTCAATCCCATGATTAAAGTGTATGATCCATTTTAAAGTCTAAGGCTTGAACTAAACAACATAAAAGTTCGGACTCTAAAGAAATGTCTTCTGCTGGAATGGGATAGATTAAAGGTAGAAGACTTGCGACCCATTGCTGAAAATTTCAATAAGCCTTTGCGCCTCTGCATCACTGCAAAAGCCGGCCACTTCGAAACCAAATAAATTTATTTATCAGTAAAAGTCTACTCTTATTATCATTTGTTACATTTTGTTTATTTATTAATTTTTAATCAAATTATATTAAAATTTGTTTGTCCGGATTTTTCTGCCGCACTCTGTATTAACATGGAAGCTCTATGAAATTCTATGTAAACTGGAAATATAAGCTTATCGAAAAAAAGAGAAGCTCTTATTTTATGACAAATTTAACTCATTATACGTTGATGTAAATAATATTTCTAAGTGAATACTTCAATTTCCTGAAAGAAATTAAAATCAATGAGCATGAGAAATGAGCATGCGCAGTGATTTTATAATCCTTCTTTTACATCTTCACAAAACATCATTGTCCCTGTAAAAGTATGCACAATCCAAGTGGGCATTTTTATACCTTTTTTAGACAAACCAATAAAAATAATGTTTAACTTTTCACTTTTTATCGCAATTTTTTTATCAGTAATAGTTCCGATTTCTTTTTTTAAGAATGATACTGTTGCAAATTTAATTTGGAATGGTTAATACTTTTTTTCCTTTCCGTTTCAGTATGTGTTCTAATATAAATACAAAAATAAGCTGTCTTCCAAATCACAATTCTTAAAAAAATAAGCAAGGAATCATAGAAGCTGAGATTATCTGTTTAGAGCCCTTATTCTTGAATTATACGGTATATAAATGTTACAATTAACACTCAAGTATAGCTTAAACTTTAAAGGAGATTCCAGCCTCTAGTACTAAACATCGTATCTTCAAAATGTTTTAGTATTGATTCGACAATCCTTGTTTAATTTTTGAAAATTTATTTTTAGTTATAGGAACAATTACCTGGCACAAAAAGGTATTTAATGTTGTTGCAACAAATATGTATGTAAACAGAGTTACATGAAAAGTATTACTGTAGAATTCTGTTACTATGGCAATGCTTTTGATTGTAAAATATACTGGGTGGTTATAATTAAACTTCCCCTATAAACAGCATCCTACAACGCAAACGGGTGAACGGATTGCAAAGAAATTTGGTATATAGTCTAAACATAAGATGCGCCTACGGGATTTTGAAAAAAAAAAAATAGTTCTAAAATGTTTACCAGAGGGCGCCTTCTCCGGAAAAACATTAACGACATTAACACACAATAAACGACCAAAAACGAATACAGAAACAATATTAGCATTTATTGACTGCTTTCTGATCACCTTGTCATCGAATCACATTAAGTAAAGGTAAGGTAAAAATAACAGTACACTGTTTGAGAGAAAAGGAATAGAAAAAGAAACGGTTCAGTTTTCAGATTACGTACAAGATGAGCAGTAGTTAATCGCGTACCAGGATGATGTAAGGAAATGTGCTCCATGTGACCGCCCTCATTCACCTGCAAAATTTCAAGTCGACGGACAGTGTGTTCAACAGCAGATCGTTACTGATCAGTTGTGATGCCTGAAGCGTTAAGGAGAAGCGTTATGGAGTTTCTAGATTTTCCTGTTTTATCATTTTATTCCTCATAATACTTGTTCTGGGATTGTTAATATTATTTCTGTATCCCATTTTGGGTCGTTAATTGTGTTAAATTTAATGTTTGTCTGGAAAAGGCGCCCTCTGGAGAACATTTTGGAACTAATTTCTGTTTTCGAAATTCCGTGAGCGCATCTCCTGTATAACCTCTATACCAAATTTCTTTGCAATCCGTTCACCCGTTTGCGTTGTAGGATGCTGTTCATAGGGTAAGTTTAATTATAACCACCCTGTAGATATAATATTTAGAAAAAAGTATAAAAATAAATGGCAAATTTGTAATGAAATAAAACTGATAAAAATAAAAAGCAATTATTTTTTTTTTAATTTTAAAGTGACACTAAACTGGTTTGAGTGGTTATTGAGGTGACACAAACCTGGTTTGATCTTCCGAAGTTATTGAGGGAAGTTATTAACTTTTTAATTAATTTTCAAATAAGATTCAAATTAAAATTTTGAAAAACTCTTTCTTACCTACCAAATTCAGTGATTCTAGTTCCACTAATCTGACTTATAAAGCGTTTTGTGTTCATTTACAGTTAATATCCAGTTTATAAATATTATGTTAAGAAGTTCAATGTCCGCCGCTGTCCTGGCATAGGGGTAGCGCGTTTTCCCTGTGTTCTGGGAGTCCTGGGTTCGAGTCCCGGATTGGGCATGGTTGTTCTTCCGTTGTTCTCTCTGTTAGATGAATGAATGTGCCCCCTTGTAAAAAGGGGTTGTGCAAGCGAATGAATGATGCGTGAGTAGAAAAGTCGTACTCTTGGCCTTAGTTGGCGCTACTAAACAAGCAAGAGACGCTCCCCCACCGGCTTAAAATCGCTGTCCTCATAACAGCGGTCTTCTCTATGGCAAATGCCATAAGAAACAACAACAGTCCTAATTTCATTCGAAACTGGGAATATAATTTCCGTTTATCCTTAGTAATTTCTGCTAGGCATCCTTTCATTTCGTATCAATTGTTTATACCAGATTTAAAAGGAAACATATTGTGGTTACTTGAAATTAAATGTTGCCATTTTTGTTTTTAAAGCCACTGTTATTTTTCACATTTTGAATGAAAGAGCTGAAGTGAAACCAAGTTGATGAATAATAGTGGCTAATTATTGAATTTATTTTATTAATGAAAGCATTAAAGTGGCAACAATTACTTAGCCAGAGAAATGAAATATGTTATTATATATACATCTCCCTTATCCTGTGCTTTTTACTCTCTCGTATACGACATATAGAGAAAGGATTGTAATCGTCAAAAATAGAAATTCGATATTTTGAGGAATCTCCTGGTTTTAGACCTGAGTTCGAAAAACACATTTTTGGAAAATTCCGTCTGTCTGTGACTAATTAAGATAACTCAAAATCGCTTTGAGCTTTACGGTTGAAATTTGGTGTATGGTCTTTGCACCAAATATGTAGATTTTGGAATTATGTCTGCTGGCTGTTAAATCCGTCTATGACATAGATAAATCAAAACTGCTTTCGGATAGAACGGGAAAAATTTGGTATTTGGTCTTGCAACAAATTGGATGATTTCTATTAAAGTTTTAGCAAATGCCATTCAGCGGAAGTTTGCCTATCCTGGCAATTCGAATATAAGTTAACATGATAACTACAGAATGAAGAGTTTACATTGATAAAATTCAGTAC